>NC_090992.1:28052333-28357416 GCF_041146395.1 Eulemur rufifrons
AAATGTTCTATAAATGGAATCATACAGTATGTAGTCTTTTGAGCCTTCTTTTTCTTAGCACATACATTTAATATTCATCATTTTTATTGCTAAGTAGTGTTCCATTGTATGGATGTACCACAATAGATTTATCTGTTCACTAGCTGAAGAATGTTTGGGTTGTTTCCAGTTTTTGGTGATTATGAATAAAGCTACTACAAATATTTATGCACAAAATTTTAAAATTTCAAAATATTAAGGGGGTACAAATGTTTTAGGTCACATTGGTCTCTTTTTTAATGCTTGAGTCCCGGCTATGAGAGTGTCCATCACCCAAATAGTGTTCATTGTACCCATTATGTAGACTTTTGATCCTCCTCTCCGCTCCCCCCTGGTTGATTTCCACTGAGTTTTATTTCTTTGTGTGCTCATTGATTAGTTCCAATTTAATAGTGAGTACCTGTGGTGTTTGTTTTTCCATTCTTGAGATACTTCACTTGGGAGAATGGTCTCCAGTTCCATCCAGATTGTTGCAAAAGGTATTAATTCATCTTTTTTTATGGTTGAATATGCACAGATTTTTGTGTGAACATAAGTTTTCATTTCACTTGGTAAATAAACACATAGAAATGGGATTACTGGGTTTTATTGTAAGTGTATGTTTAACTTTATAAGAAATTGTGAAACTATATTCCAAAGTGGCTGTACCATTTTGCATTCCTACCAGCCATGTATCAGAATTCCAGTGCTCTGCATCCTCACCAGCACTTTGTGTTGTCAGCTTTATTTTTAAGTTTTAGCCCTTTTAATAAGTGTCTCATTATGGTTTGAATTTGCATGTCCACAATGACTAATGATGAGCATCTTTTCATGTGCTTATTTGCCATTCAGATATTTTCTTTGATGAAGTGTCTGTTCACATCTTTTGCCCATTTTAAAATTAAATTGTGTTCTTATTGTTGATTCTTGCAAGTTTTTTCTATTTTTATTTTTACTTATTTATTTATTTGAGACAGGGTCTTGCTCTGTTGCCCAGGCTAGAGTGCAGCGGCATCATTACAGCTCACTGCAACTTCAAACTCGTGGGCTCAAGCGATCCTCCTGCCTCAGCTTCCTGAGTGTCTGGGACTACAGATGTGCCCTACCATGCCTGACTAATTTTTAAAAATTTTTTGTAGAGATGGAGTCTCGCTATGTCTCCCAGGCTGGTCTCAAACTCCTGGCCTCAAGTGATCTTTCCCCCTTGGCCTCCCAAAGTTCTCGGATTACAGGTGTGAGCCACTGCACCCATCCAGAACTGAATTTTTGACGTGATTTACCATTGACTGGTAGTATGATTTTCACCAAGCTACTCTCTGGGCTTCTTTATCTCCAGCTTACAAAGGTAGGGGGATCTCTAAGAGTCTGTCCAGCCCTGCTATTTTAAGCCTAAGTAGCATCCCAAGAATAATCATATTAAGGATCCTATAGTAACAGTAACTGTAAGTCCCACTTTGTGAGTGTTTTGCGGGCACCAGGCACGGTGGCCCCAGGCTTCAGTGCATTTATCTCTTCATTCTCCCGTTTTCCCATAGGAGGTAAATACTATTCACATTTCACAGAGGAAGACACTGAGGCCCAGGGAGGTTGGTTCACTTGCCCAAGGGCACCTAGTGGTCAGAGCAGAGCTAGGATTCAAACATTGGCAGTCTAATTGGTGGTGGCGGTGGTGTGATCTTAGATATAAAGGTACCATGTGAATTGGCTGATTAGTTAGAAGAGAACGGTGGGGGTGAGCAGAGGGGGGGAAAATACGCTCTCCTCCCCGTGAGAAGGAAGGCGGGGCGCAGGGGGGATATGTTGAGGGAAATTTACAGCCAGCAAGTTCATAAAATTCTTGTGCCCGCCTGTCTGAGGCCCCTTCCAACTCCCTCTCTGATGGCTTCAAAAGGACGCAGCTGAGCCCTCAGTACTAAAGTGCGAGGAAGTTGTGGGAGGCTGGGATGGAAACCAGATGGGCTCAATGTGTGCAAAGGGCGCGCACATGTGTGCGCACACGTGTTCTCGGGAATGTGTGCGCACACACGAGTGTGCAGGACTGTCACGGGTTCGGTAGAAATCGGCGTCTGCTGCGATGGCCCGCGCGCGCGGGAGGGTGGGGAGCGTGGGGACCGTCGATCATTGTGACAGTGTCTGCAGGGCCGAGTGTGATTGAGACTGCGCGTGCTTGTGCGTGTCGTATCGTTCTGTTTGTTAATTCAACATGGTCGTGTGCCAGCCCCGTGCCAGGTGCTGGGGATACAGGGTGGCCAACGCATTGGGGACCTTGGACTCCCTCCAGGAGCTGACGCTGCGGGGAGGGGAGGGTTGAGGGGAGAAACATTTAACAAATCAAACGGGACGGGGAGGGGGGGAAGAACCCAAACAAACACACAAACAGACAAAAACAATAAGCCCCACTAACCTCCTGGGTGCCTGGGTCTGGGTCCGGGCGTGTGCGTGTGTGTGTGTGTGTGTGTACACGTGCGCGTGCGCGTGCGCGGCAGGGGAAAGGGCGATCTGGGCACCTGCTCTCCCCTGTCCCCAGGGGCACTGTGGTGTCCGGTGCACGCAGCTGGGGGTATTGCTTTAGGGAGGGGCGAGGCTGAGCCCTGAACCCATCTGGAACCCCAGAGGACTAGGTCTTGGGTCCAGGGGCAGCTCGCCCCGCGATGGCTCGTACACCGGGGACGGAGTGTGACCAGCTCTGCGCAGGCCCCGTGGGACCCCACCTTTTGGGCTCAGGCTGAACCAGTCCTTCAAGGAGATACATTTGTCCTCCCGCCCCCCCCCCCATACTCTCTGAAAGCCCCAAACCACGCTGACATGGGGGCCCTATCTATGCCCATGTAATAGATGGGGAAGGTGAAGGTCACGACGGCGGGCGCGGGTGGGGAACTGCCCCGCTCCCTGCGGAGATTCAGGACAGATCTGAGATTTGCACTCAGGGCTCCCGAGTCCCCGACCCTGGGACGGCAGTGTGAGTCATTCTGCCACTGTACCAGCAGGTGGCGCTGAAGGCCAGGGCTAGGCAGGCCCGAGGAAAGAGGTAAAACGTCCTCGCTGTGAGTCAGAGGATGTGCCAGGGCCCTTCGCGATTAACTTGTTTAACCCTCCCATTATCTTGCTTGTTATCCCATTTTACAGTTGAGGAAACTGAGGCTCAGAAATGATTTTTAAGTAACGTTCCTATGGACACCCAGCTTGTGTGTGTGGCAGGAGCGTGGCCCAAGCCCAGTTTGGAGGGCAAAGCAGTGCTCTCACCCCAATCCCCTTATTGTACAGGGCCGGGGAGAAAGGGCTGACGATTGTCCCAGGTCTGCTGGGAGTGTTCTGGAAGCAGGCTAGGAGCTGGTCTCTGATGCTGGCTGGTGGGAGCCGAGGGGGCCTGCCCCCGTGGCAGGAGGGGGCAGCATGTGGGAGGAGGGTGTGCTGGCAGGACCAGCAGGGGCCCAGGCTTCTTTCTGGGGGGCTCCGCGGTCTTCACCATAGCCCACCTTGGAGTTTGGGCTGGGGGGCAAGGGAGGTGCCCTAATGCTGCCAGCCCTCCTCAGCCAGGGCCAGTCTTCCCGTGATCCCCTTGTTCCTCGCCCCTGCAGATGTACCTGCCCACCAGCGTCCCAGCACTGCTCTTCTGGGAAGCTTTCCCTGCCACCGTAGGGGAAGTTCAAGCAGCCATCTCTGTAACGAGCTTCCCGGGGTTCTAACTCACAGCCAGGGACAGAACCACCTCCTCCACGCCAGCCCGGGGGCTTGCACTGAGACCAGCAGTATTGCTTGTCTTTACAAATCCACCCAGCAGGCTGCCCTCCCACAATGGGAAGGACAGACGCCGCCCCCCAGGGATCCTGCCTTAGCCACCCCCTACCCCCACCGGAAGCCTGGCCTGGAGCCCAGGTGGCTTGAGAGATCTGCCTTCATCCTTTCCTTCTGCGAACCACTGCTGAGCACCCCCCCAACCCTCCCCCCCCGCCCCCCCCCCGCTTCCCCCCCCCGGCCCCCCCCCGCTCCCCCCCCCCCCCCCCGCTTCTCCCCCTCCCACCCCTGCCTGCCAGGCTCTGTCCTGAGCGCCGGGGAGGGAATCTCGGTTCACTTCCTCATGGCAGAGGCAGACCAATAGCAGAAAACAGACATGAATTTCAGTCTCTGATTGTAAAATAAAACAGGGAAGTATGATCGTGTGACAGGGGGTGGGGAGGAGGCTCCCTCAGAAAGGTGGCCAGGGAAGACTTCTCTAGGATGGGACATTTGAGAAGAGATCTGGAGGAGGAGCCTTTGGAAGGTCTGGGAAGGGGGTTCCAGGCACAGGACAAGCCAGTGCCAAAGTCCCAGGGTGAGAACAAGTTGGTGGGGGGGGGGGGGGACGAGGGCGGGTCTGGAAGGGAAAGAAGGCAGGCAAGGCCAGAGCGTCCCTGGACATCCCTGAGCTGGGACTGAGTTCCGAGAGGTGGGCAGGACCTTAAGGGCAGAGCAAGGGTTTGGATTTCGCTCTAGCTGTGGAGGAAGCCCCCTGAGGGGTCCTAAGCAGGAGAGTAAGGCATTCCTATTTAGCTTTCATATCTCTGGCTGCTAGCGGGGTCCCTCCCTGAGGTTCGCCCTCCTCAAGCAATCCAACCCTCAGCTGAGAACCCTGGGGTGTAACTGGTAGCCGGGGCTGCTGACCCTGGCCCGGGGTCTGCAGGGTTAATCCCCCAGCCCCGGAGCAGCCTCTGATTAGCAGCCCCTGCCACTCCCTGCTGATAAACTCCCAGGCAGGAAGAGGCAGGACTAGGCCGATGGGAGGGGAGGGGAGAGAATCAAAGCAGGCCCAGGAGGGGGCTCCAGGAGCACCTTAGGAGGGCTGTCACCCCGCTCTCTAAGGTGGTGAGTTTCCTAGGTGAGAGCCCTCCAGTTTTATCCCTCATTTGGCACTTTCATGGCTGCTATTTCAGGGCCCCGTGTGGATTTTATGGGGCCCTATTTAAGGAAGAGAAAACAAAATGAGGTGCAAAGCTTCAGAAGGGGCCCTGAGGCCTGAGCTTCATTAGCTCCATGGTAAGTGTCACCTCTGATCTTCCATCAGGGGGTAAGCCCCGTGTGCAGACACCAGGAGCTGAGGCTCGGAGACTCTGCAAGGGATGTAGTGAGCAGAGGAGTTTCTGCTGCAGGTTTCCTGTCTCCAAGGCCAGAGCTCTTTCCACCACCCCACTCTGTTGGAAACGGCAGCCCATTCTCCCTGCAGACCTACCCCCAGCCTTGGGCCGCAAGGAAGGGCAGCACAGGGCACGGTGCGGGTGGGTGGGCAGATGGCAACCTGAGGAGGGAAAGGGCTCATGCTGGGGTGACATCATCATTGGGGACAGGATCTTGGGTGGCCAGGACCCCATCTGCCTACCAGACATTCCAAACCACACGTTCTGAACCACCTAGAGGTCAGAGCAGGGGCTCGTGGACCTGGATGAAGATCAGAATCCCCAGGAACTTGTTAAAATGCAACCCCTGGGCTCCAATCCAGACCTGTAGAATGAGAATCGCCAGGGGCGGGGCTGGGTATTGATACATTAAACGCACTTGCCAGGTTCTTCTTCAGCACGGCTGGGGCTGACGTCACTGATGTCATCAGCAGCCTGGAGCCCTGGGGTCTGCCCACCTGTGCGGGGTGGGGGTCCACAGGGGTGAGCAAGGACAAAGGAATCCCTGTTTCCTGGCAGGGGTGAGTGTGCCAGTGTGTCCAGGGTCGATTGCCCACATCACAGCGCAGCGGTCTCAGTTCTGGCCAGAATCTCGCTGGGCTTAGGAGGACAAGGCCCAGGGCGTGGTAGGAACGGACTCTCCCAGGGGATGAATCCTGCCTTTGGTGCCTATGGTGGGGCCGTCTGGGGTTCCCCCTCTCCTCACCCCTAGCGTGGGGCTAACGTGACCCGTCACGGGAGTTATTAACACCGTGATGATCCTTCTGGCGACCACTAGAGAAGCTGTGCTGTGTGCCAGCACTGTCCTAGAGGTGGGTAAGGCCGTCATTCCCCAGGACAGATGAGGACGTTGGGGTCCTGAGCGGTCAGGCAACCTGTCCGCGATCACCCAGCTAGGAACTGGCGGAGCTGGAATTTGAACCCAGGGCTGTCTGGTTCCAGAGTGTATCATTTTTAGGCCATTCTGTCCTTTTTTGCTCCCTTTTCATTTCCTATCTTTCTTTCACTAGTGACATTCATTGAACACCTCCCTGTGCCAGTGGAGGGCCTTTCATGGTGGGGGCTGAACGAGGTACAGTGGTGGTGGCACTCTGGAAACCAGGAAGTGCTCTCTGGCCACGGAGAGTTGTTCTCAACCTCACAGCGCTGGTCATGCTTCCTTCACAGCCCAGCTGGCCTTGGGGAGGGCTGCGTCAGGCAGAGAGGGCCTCAAAGGTCAGGGTGTACTGGGGCTACCACTAGGAGAACTTGTTAAGATGCAGATTGCCTGGAACCACCCCTAGACTCTGCATCAGTTGGGAGGGGCTGGGCCTGGGACTATGCACTTTGACAACTGCCCAGGCTGCCGGCAGCAGGAACATCGCCCTTTCACATACGATACACTGTCCTAGAAAGACTAGAATCAGGAGAAAGACAGAGCGACCATCTGGTGACCTAAGTCTTAGATGATGAAAGTTAAGGACTTTCTTCTCGGGAAAATGTACAAAGTCTCTGCATACAAGATTTGGCAGTCTCAGGGTTCCTGGATCCCTCCAGGCCAGCCATGCCGCCATGGATCCTTGGAGCTCAACTCGGCAGCCCTGAGCTAATGCTCGGCCTCCACTCACCCCCGGGCGTCCCGACAAAGATGCTTTTCCTCTGTGTTTCCACAACGTGTAGACTTAGTGCTGTCACAGCAGCCTTACCTGTTTGCCTTTCCCCCTGGAGTGTGGGGCATGTGGCCATCATTTTCCTCCTCCTTCCCGGCACGTGGTAGAATGACACTTCCCTGTCCCCTTTGCAGTTAGACATACCATGGATTGTTAGCGGTGGAAGCTGAGAGCCAGTGTGTGACTCTCCAAGTTCACCTTGCCACAGTGATCCTGGAAACGCGTCAAGGTGGAGGGCCAACAGCCTCTGTCCCTGAGTGACTGAGGGTACGGAAACTCCTGCTGACCTGGGTGGGACATGTAGCAGGGTTGTTTGTTACCGTGGCATAACCTGGCCTGTCCTGACGGATACAGGGGCTGTGAAGGCAGAGGGCCCCTCTCTGACTGCATGTTGAGTGTCCGGTTCCTGGCAGAGGCTGGCACAGAACAGGTGCTCACGAATCACGCCAGGTGCCATTTATTAAGACCTTGCTAAGTGCCAAGCACTGTTCCCTATTATCTCATCTAAAACTTCCAACAGCCTTGTAATTCTAGTATTATTATTCCCTGCTTACAGAGGAGGGACATTTCTGTTTAGCAAGTGGCTTAGGAATAGTCTCTGTCCTCTATCACCTTGCCTAAAGTGTCATATATGACCCAAGGGGCAAGCAGGGTAGGGGTCTTTCTTGCCACTCACTGGGCAAGCCACTTCTGTGTGAGCCTCAGTTTCCACAGCGTGAAACGGTTTAATAATAATGCGTATCTCCCAGGTCAGCTGTGCCACGTAAAGGGCTCTGCATGGGGCCTGGCTATTATTTTTCATCGCGAAGCTTGAGAGAACAAATGAGTGGAAAAGAGTGGAGTGAAGCAGAAGCTGGGGTTAGGGGTCTGGGGACACGCTGGGAGCCAAGAAGCAAACTTGGCTCTCTGTCCCTGTGTCCTTAACTGATGCTGGAGGTCAGTTCCATTCGCTGAGCCCCTGCCATGCACCAGGTCCTGTGCAAGACTCTCGACACACATCAGCTTATTTAGTCCTCTCTCCACCCTATGAGGGAGGTGGTGTTACTCACCCCCATTTTAAAGGTAAAGAAACTGAGGCTCAGGGAAGTCAAGGATTTTTCCCAATGATTCACTGCAAGAGGAGGTGGGGTTGGGGGGACCGCAGGGGGCGACCTGGCTGACTGCAGCTCGGAATATGAACCTCTTCGTGACATGCGCTCCCTTCCCTGGGGGAGAAGGAGCAGAGGCCAGACGGTGACAGAGCCGCCGAGGTGCCTGGGCGCCCAGTCCAGTGCTCTTCCTCCCTTACAGCCCTTTCTGCGCCTGCCCCAAGGTGTGAAAAGCGCACGCACAAACACACACCCCCCAGGAAAAGCAAGCGGCCGGCAACTCCCCTTGGTGGCGGCAGGGCGGCCGTCCCGCCAGCGCCCGCAGCAGCCTCTCCGTGCCGGCACAGACTCTTTGTCACCACCGTGATTGGTAGACTAAACAGCTGCAGCGGAGCCGGCCTCCTCTCTCCCTCTCGCCAGGGCGGCAGGCCGGGGCTTTCAAAGACCGGCCCTGCTGCTATCTCCCCCATCGGCCCCAGCAACATTTAGCCACTTTCTTCAAACACCCAGCCAGGGCATGATGGTTAACGTCAAATCTGGCAGCAAGTCATAACCTATAGGGCTGGGACATTTATCACGGCCTAGGGCCCCTGGGGACTTCAAAGGGGCCTGGGGGCGGAGGTGAGGGGGATCTGAGTGGAGTTTTTCCTCCACCCAGAGCCTCAGATGGCTCATCAGAGCGGGAGGGATCAAGAGGCCACCTCCGATGTCCAGCCCAAATAATAAGAATAATAATAAATATTAATTACTAATAATAGCTGTTTTATTGAGGAATTACTACCTCCAGGGCATTCTATGTGTTTTATCACAATTATTGCCCATAGCCAACCTGTGGAGCAATTATTATTATTTTTATCCTCATTTCAGGTATCAGGAAATGGGGGCACAGAGAGGTTAAGCCACTTGTCTAAAGCCACACAGCTAATAGTAAAAATAGCAACATCAACAACAATAGCTGTCATTTACAGAGTGATTGCTATGTGCCAAGTACTTTGTGTGCTACCTCATTTACTCCTCTAAGTACTCTGTTAGGAGATAAGCATCATTATTCCCATTTCAGAGATGAGAAAATAGTCTAAGAGATTTCAGGTGGCTTTCTCCAGGTGACATGACCGGTAAGTGACAGAGCTAGCACTCAAAAGCAGATCTTCTGCTCCAAACCTGGCTCAGGGAGGGCCTGGGCAGGAAAGGGTGATGGGGAGATGGGGAGACCAGGCCCCTTGTGGAGGTCACTCATGACCTTTCTCACCCACCAAATGCTTTGGATTAAGCCTCCACATGCTGGGACTATGCCAGGGCCACGGGGACAGCAGAGAATGACAGAATGACTCCCACTGCTATGTGCCCAGAATGGTACTGTGTTCTTTTTTTTTTTTTGAGACAGTCTCACTCTGTTGCCCAGGCTAGAGTGCAGTGGTGTCAGCCTAGCTCACAGCAACCTCAAATTCCTGGGCTCAAGAGATCTTCCTGCCTCAGCCTCCTAAGTAGCTGAGACTATAGGCGCACACCACCACGCCTGGCTAATTTTTTCTATTTTTAGTAGAGATGAGGTTTCACTCTTGCTCAGGCTGGTCTTGAATTCCAGGCCTCAAGCCATCCTCCTGCCTTGGCCTCCCAGAGTGCTAGGATTACCTGTGTGAGCCACTGCGCTCAGCCTAAGTGGAGCCTTAAGTGAAATGAGTGGGCTAAGCCAAAGGAATATTTTGGAGAATAATCCAGGAAGAGAGGACCCTAAAGGCAGAGCCCCTGAAGTGAGAGCTCACTAGCAGCTGCCATTCATGCTCTGACCTTCAGACACACTCATCCATGCATTCATCCACTCACCCATCCATACATCCATGTACTTGCTCATCTATCTACTCATCCATCCATCCATCCAACAAACATTCATCTACCCACCCACCTATTCACCTATCCATACTTTATGCATCTGTCCATCCATCCTTTCATTCATTCATCCACTCAACCATATATCCACCCATCCATTTATCCATCCACCCGTCCGTCATCCATCCATTCATCCACTCATCCATTCACCTCTCCAACCATCTAGCCACCCATCCACCCATCATCCATCCGTACATCCATCCATCATGTACTAGGGATTGGTTATGACTCAGTTATGGCGAGCCATGAGAGAGATGTAAAGAACTAGGCACCATCCCTACTGATAGGCACCATCCACCACTGGCTCATGAGCTCCTTAAGATCAGGGTGAAAATAAATAATGGGCTGCCACTTATTTAGTGCTTAACTATGTCTTTGGCATTGTACCAAGCACATTTTAAATACGTTACCTTATTTATTACTCAAAATACACGGAAGGGGACCTGCTCGCCTATGACAGAGATGTTACTATTATCCTCATCTTACAGATGAGGAGACTGAGGTACAGAGAATTAAAGTGATTTGCCCATGTCACAGGCTAATAAGTGGCAGAGCTGGGACCTAAATCCTGGCCTTTCCAACTGCAAAGACTGTCTCTTAAATGCTGCATCATTTACTGCCTTAGTCATCTCCTACCCGCGTGTTCCTGTATCAACAAGTGCGCTGAGTGGATAGAAGGAAGAGGCAATGCACCGAAATGGTTAAGTTCATGGCTCTAGTGGGCAGACTGCCTGGGTTCGAATCTCACCTTCACTACTGGGATTCAAGTTTTGTGACCTTGGGCGGGGCGCGGTGGCTCGTGCCTGTAATCCTAGCACTCTGGGAGGCTGAGGCAGGAGGATCACTTGAGCTCAGGAGTTTGAGAGCAGCCTGACCAGCCTGAGTAAGAGTGAGACCCCGTCTCTACTAAAAATAGAAAAATTAGCCGGGCATCATAATGTGCGCCTATAGTCCCAGCTACTCGGGAGGCTGAGGCAGGAGGATCACTTGAGCCCAGGAGTTGGAGGTTGCTGTGAGCTAGGCTGACGCCACGGTACTCTAGCCTGGGCAACGGAGTAAGGCTCTGTTTCAAAAAAAAAAAAGTTTTGTGATCTTGGCCCTGGTTGAGTCAATTCACCTCTCTGTGTTTCAGTGGCTTTGTGTGTAAAATGGGGGTCATCTTAGTACCTGGCTCATAGGTTTATTGTGAAATTAAACAAAAATTCACGTAAAAAATAGGTAGGCTGGTGTCTGGCACTCAATAAGCGACCCACAAAGTTAGCTATTCATTTTATGAATAAAGATCACAACTTTATCTCCCTCACAGTTTGCCTTCTTTGTTCTTTCACAATTTGCCTATCATATTTTATCATTCCTACTTTAACTATTTGATAGTGGCTGTCCCTAAAGGTGCCAGAACTTTTGCCTTTGGAACTTTTAAACTACGCCAGGAGCCTGCAAGAGGAGGATCAGGTTTAAACACGGATGTAGATGGATTCACCCCGAAGGGGCGGGTATAGCAGAGCGGGAGGGCCCCCACCATCAGCTATCACTGGATGGGAGACGGCTGAGTGGCCTCAGGCGGAACTTATCTGCCCCTCCCCGGGGGCCCAAGTCAGTCGGGCCTTTGGACCTTCCAGGGCCTCCCTGTAAATCACCTTGGGTGATTTATACGGAGACACCCAGTCCACTAATCCAGTAAACAGGATCGGAGGGGCCCAGCTGGATTTATGGGCTGCCAGCAGGGGCTCTCACCACGGGAGATGCGCATGGTGTGACCCTGTCCTCCTGACTGCTGGCCGGAGCTTCCTGATGGGCAGGGGTCACGCTGCCTGGGTTCTTGGCCCCACTCTGCTCCCTCAGCTGCTACCGGTGATGTTGGGCTGGTCCCTTTCCCTCACTGGGCTCTAGGTCCCCTAGGGCCAGGTGTTCCTTGAGCAGTTGGCGCACTGTCATCACGTGGGGAAGCCAGAACAATTGTAAGCCCGGCCCTGATGTTCCACAGTGGGGACAGGCCCTAGAATGCTACCCTGGGTTCAAATTCTGGCTCAGATGTTTCCTAACTGTGTGATTCTCTGAGCCTTAGTTCTCCCATGTGTACAATGGTGATAGGATTAGTATAGTTTTCAGAGTTGTTATTATAATAACAGATTGGGAGAATGCATACAAAGTGCTTGCACAGCACCTGGCATCGAGGAAGGAGTCCGTAAGTATTAGCTAATCACAATTATTATTGCATGAATAACTAGACTGGGGGTATGTCACAGAGATTCTCACACAGAGGGGACTTGCCCTAGGATATGTGTTGCAGCTTTATTGTGGTCATTGGAAGGAAAATTGGTGTCCCTTGTTGAGGCAGAGGAGGAGTAACCATGGAGGACTCTGCAGAAGTTAGATAGGACAGACATGTCCACACAGCACCATGGATGGCTCTTCAAAGTAGAGTGAAAAGAGATATAGCAGTGACAATAGCAATCACAGAACTTAAAAACACACGTTCACATACTGATTCAATGCAATCCCTATCAAAACCTCAATAGCATTTTTTGCAGAAATAGGAAGGCCCACCCTAAAATTCATATGGAATTTTAAAGGATCCCCCCCAAACCAAAACAATCTTGAAAAAGAAGAACAAAGTTGGAGGTCTCACATTTCCTGATTTTAAAACACACTCTAAAGACATAGTAATCAAAACAGTGTGATACTGGTATAAAGATAGACATATGGACCAATGGAATAGAATAGAAGTTCCAGAAATAAACCCTCACATACATGGTCAACTGATTTTTGACAAAGGTACCAAGACCATTCAATAAGAAAAAGACATCCTTTTTTGACAAATGGTACTAGGAAAACTGGGTATCTACCTGTAAGAGAATGAAGCTGGACCCTTATTTTATACTATATATAAAAAATTAGTTCAAAATAGGTCAAAGACCTAAACTTAATAGCTAAAACTATAAAACTCATAAAGGAAAATATAGGGGAAAATCTTCATGACCTTAGATTTCTTAAATAGGACAACAAAAGTACAGGCCACACATGCCAAAAAAAAATTGGATTGCATCAATATTAAAAAGTTTTGTGCATCGAAGGACACTCTCAAGAGACTTAAAAGAAAACTCAAAAGATTGATGAAAATATTTGCAAATCATATATCTGATAAGGGATTAATATCCAGATTACATAAAGAACTCCTACAACTCAACAACAAAAAAGCCAAACAACTTAATTAAAAAACGGGTAAAGGCCTTGAATAGACATTTCTCCAAAAATGATATACAAATGGTCAGTGAGCACATGAAAAGATGCTCCACATTATTATTTACTAGGAAAATATAAATCAAAAGCACAATGAGATACCACTTCATGGCCACTAGGATGGCTCCTAATAAAAACAAAAACAAAAAATGGAAAATAACAAGTGTTGACAAGGATGTAGAGGAATCAGAACTCTCGTGCACTGCTGGTGGGGATGTACAATGATGCAGCTGCTATGGAAAACTGGCTCTTCCCCAAAAAGTTAAACATGGAGTTACAATATGAGGCAGCAATTCCACTGCTAGGTATATACCCCAAATATTAAAAACAAGGACTCAAACAGATATTTGCACACCACTGTTCATAGCAGCATTATTCTCAATAACCAATAGGTGGAAATAATCCAAGTCCATCAACAGATTAATAAACAAAATGTGGCCTATACAGTGGTCCCCCCTTGTCTGTAGGGGGTACATTGCAACACCCCCGGTGGATGCCTGAAACTGAAGATGGTGCTGAACCCTGTCTGTACTAAGTTTTTTCTTTTTTTTTTTTTTTTTTTGAGACAGAGTCTCACTCTGTTGCCCGGGCTAGAGTGAGTGCCGTGGCGTCAATCTAGCTCACAGCAACCTCAAACTCCTGGGCTTAAGCAATCCTCCTGCCTCAGCCTCCCGAGTAGCTGGGACTACAGGCATGCGCCACCATGCCCGGCTAATTTTTTGTATATATATATTTTAGTTGTCCATGTAATTTCTTTCTATTTTTAGTAGAGACGGGGTCTCACTCTTGCTCAGGCTGGTCTTGAACTCCTGACCTCGAGCGATCCACCCGCCTCGGCCTCCCAGAGTGCTAGGATTACAGGCGTGAGCCACTGCGCCCGGCCCTAAGTTTTTTCTATACGTACACCCAGTACAGCGTGGATGTGCTGGACAAAAAGGTAAAGTGGGATGGTGCAAGATTGCATCATGCTATCGCAATGGTGTGCAATTTAAAACTTATGAATTGTTTATTTCTGGAATTTTCCAGTTACTATTTTGAACCATGGCTGAATGCAAGTAACTGAAATTGTGGAAAGTGGAACTGCAGATAAGGAGAAACTACTGTACATACAGTGAAATATCATTCAGCCTTGAAAAATGACATTCTGATACATGCTACAATACGGGTAAACCTCGAAAACTTTATGCTAAATGAAATCAACCAGATTCAAAAGGGCAAGTATTGTGTGATTTCACTTATATGAGGTATCTAGAATAGGCAAATTCACAGAGACAGAAATCGCAGATACTAGGGTTTGGGGGTCAGGGTAGGAGGAGTTATTGCTTAATGGGTACAAGGTTTCTGTTTGGAGTAATAGAAGAGTTTTGGAGATGGGTAGTGGTGATAGTCATACAACATCATGAATGTACCTAATGACACCGCATTGTACACTTAAAATTTTATTTAAGAGACAAGGTCGGCCGGGCGCGGTGGCTCACGCCTGTAATCCTAGCACTCTGGGAGGCCGAGGTGGGCGGATCGTTTGAGCTCAGGAGTTCAAGACCAGCCTGAGCAAGAGCGAGACCCCATCTCTACTAAAAATAGAAAGAAATTATATGGACAGCTAAAAATATATATAGAAAAAATTAGCCGGGCATGGTGGCGCATGCCTGTAGTCCCAGCTACTCGGGAGGCTGAGACAGGAGGATCGCTTGAGCCCAGGAGTTTGAGGTTGCTGTGAGCTAGGCTGACGCCACAGCACTCACTAGCCCGGGCAACAGAGTGAGACTCTGTCTCAAAAAAAAAAAAAAAAGAGACAAGGTCTCACTCTGTCACCCAGGCTGGAGTGCAGTGGTGAGATCACAGCTCACTGCAGCCTGGAATTCCTAGGCTCAAGGGATCCTCCTGGCTCAGCCTCCCGAGTAGCTGGGACTACAGGCATGCGCCACGATGCCCGGCTAATTTTTTCTATTATATATTTTTAACAGTCCAGATAATTTCTTTCTATTTTTAGTAGAGACGGGGGTTTCACTCTTGGTCAGGCTGGTCTTGAACTCCTGAGCTCAAACAATTCGCCCACCTCAGCCTCACAGAGTGCTAGGATGACAGGCGTGAGCCACTGCGCCAGGCGACAACACTGTGTTTTGAGTGCTGGGGGGATGGCGGGGTCTACCGACCCTCTGTGACATCCTGTGTCTGCTTCCTTCCCGCCTACTCAGAGCTCAGCCCCCAGGGGGTGGACATGCAGATCCACAACCCAGGGGGTTTCAGGGAGGGTCATCTGCCAGATTTTCTGATTTGAACAGAGCTTCAGCACGTTTCTGCTTGATTCTTTGGACCAAATTTTTGGAAATAGGGTTTTTTTTTTTTAAACCCGGGAACAAATTGCAGCTGAGGGGGAAAAAAGGTGTTGCTTAATTTGAAGCTCAGTGCTATTTTTCTAAGATTTGGTTCCCTAAAAAGTAGGATAAAACAAATATCTATTTACTACAACCAGGCTTTCTAATTAGCTCCCCTGTGCCCTTCTCTTAAATTCAAACCACTTGTCTCCACATAAAATCTCCCGTCTGCTGTTAACACCCTTCTGAGAGAAGGGCCAGCCACAGCTGGCAACCCCTGGCTCGTCGGCTGCGAGCTACGGAAGGTGTGCGGCTTGGGAAGAGGTGTGTGCAGAGGGAGAGTGGGACCTCAGCCTTCTTTGTTGAAGTGGGAGATGTCATCCACACTGACAAAACACTGGGGACATGCACAGATGGGGACTCGATGGGCCTCAGGCCACTGCGACTTTGAAACAGTCTGGTAGAAGGATGTCCAGTGCTTAGAGGGAAAAGAATTCTTTTCCACATTCTTCTGCCCTGGACGCCCACTGGATGTTTATACATCTCTGGGAGAGGTTATCTCCGTTTGACTTGGGGCAGGCCCAACACCAGGCCTCCAATGGGCGAACCTGAGGGTGTTGAGAAAGACAGCTGGGAGAGTGTGTGTGTGTGTGTGTGTGTGTTTGTGTGTGGTGGGGCTCAGGGGTTCAGAAGAGGAGCTCCTTGGAATCCAGGGACCCACAGAATGACCTTGGTTGCTTGCCCCTCTCCAGCTGACCCCTGCCAACAAACGGAAGAATCTTCTCTTGACGATGTCGAGGTTTGGGGAGGCCTACCTCTGCCCTTGACTAGTTGTGTGACCTTGAACAAGTCATTTCCCTGTTCTGGGGACACCTGCCATTTGGCAATCTGATGCTAGAATGTCTGTCTAGAAAGTACAGGTTACATGGACAGGTTCCAAATTTTACTTACATATTCAGGGGTTCTTAGACCCCTGGAAGTCCTTCTGAGGCCTCCAAGAGCCCTTTCCTGCATCCTATAGGTGTTTAAGGAGTGTTTGTGGAATGAATGAACGATCCCTTCTAGCTCCCACTTTCCAGGAGTCTATGATTCTAAGCATCCAGATTTGACTCTGCGTAGGCATGTTCTGCAGACAGAAACAGGTATGCAGGGAAGACACTTGTCTGCATGTTACAGGGACCCACACACGGGCCTTCTGACTGCCATTCCTTTGACGTACAGAAGTTTATCAAGCACCTACCGTGTGCTAGGCACTGGGAACATGGTGGTGAGCAGGATGGCCCCATCCCTGCCCCATACAGTCTAGCAGTACCGGGCAGAGCCCTGTGTCGGACCCGAGGGTGCAGCAAGGCACAGACACAGCCCTGCCGTCAAGGCCACACTGTGACTTTTGCAGGCCTTGGGCACTTTTGCCTTCATGTGTCCCTTTCTCCGTAGGAAAGTATTTTAAAACATTTACCACTGTGTTGTGAATCCAGGCTGGACTCATTGTTCTATATTTATTATTATTATATTCCTTTTGTTCTTCTGATTAAAACGTTATTAATATTAGAACATTTTTGTGGGCCTCTCTACCGTGCCCGATGGGTATGGCGGCCCGGCCTGCAGCTTAGCTTTGCCCACAGGGCGATGCAGAATATGAGGCAGCAACTGCCACATACGTGTTTCAGAGAGAGAGAGAGAGAGGTGGACGATGCCGGAGGAGGAAGAGGTCAGGGAGACTTGCAGAGGGAGATGGCACACCGAGCCCTGCAGCGTGAGCACGACAGAAACCGCGCACAGAAAAGGCATCTGGACTGGGACGAGACCCAGAGAGGGCCACGCCAGGCCCGCACGGGGAGCAGGGGGCAGCTGGAGTTCCAGAGTCGCTCAGAACTGGGCCCGGGGCCACTCAGGATCCTATCGACAACCAGAGCCCACCCGTGCACTCCGTCTCCCCCACTCCCACCTGGGGAATCGCAGCACGTTGAGGTGGATGAATCCTTAGCCACGTCTATTGAGCATTGACTAGAACCAAGCACGTAAAACACTTTCTCATTATCCCATTTTATAGAGGAGAAAACCAAGGTCCAAGGGGTTAAGTAACTCGCCTACAGTCAAACAGTCAGGAAGAGGCAGAGCTGGATTCCTTGGGCGGGTCAGTCTGAGTCAAGAGCTCTGAGCTCCCACCACTCCGGTCACCCCACAGATGGGAAAACTGAGGCCCAGAGAGAGCTAGGATTGGTCCCGTGTCACAGTAGTCTTTCAACAGAGTTGGGAATGCCATCCAGAGAGCCTGCTCTAGCCCAGTGGCCCTGCCGGCCGCTGGGAAGACCTGGTGTCTTCTGAATGATCACACTGGCGTCAGCACATGTCCAAGACGGCCCTGCCCCTTTGCTGTCCAGTCCTCCGTGCGGTTCCTGGAGACCCAGTTTCTGCAGGAGTCAGACTGAGACTCTCCTTTCTAAAAGGTTGTTCTCAGAGAGTGTGTTGCGGGGGCAGCTTTCTTCTTGCTGTTCTCCCCAGCCCCACTCCCTGCCCCGGGGGAGGCTCAGTGGGGACAGAATAGGCTCCTCTGCGTCCCAAACCCAGCCCTCCAACGCAAAAGCACCTGCCTCCCAGGCGGGCCGTGCAGATGTTATCGCGGACATGAGCTGACTCACCCTTGCGACATCTCAGCCCGCTGGGCAGGAACGCAGCTCTGGGCGCCGTAGTCATCCAGGGCTATAGACACGCGGGGGCAGTCCCAGGGTGGGGCGGCAGGGAGGTGCCGAGTGCACTAGGCCGAGGTGCAATTGTAGGAACAGGACTATGCAGTCAAACTATGCGTAAAAACTGTCATCAGATCTTGGGAGAGCATTCTGTACAAGAGCCTGACAGAAGTTGGGGGGGGGGGCCCTCAAAGAGCACGTGGACTCAGCGGAAGTGACTTGGTCTTGGAGGTCGATTCCATCCAAGACCTTGCCCAGTGCTGACCGTCTTCTGGGAGGGTGGAAGGAGAGGCTGGGCAGGGACGTGGGAGGAGATTCCAGGAACAGATAGGTGCTGCGGGAGTCTGTAGTTGTAAGGATTGGAGCTCTGTATGGAGCCCTGTTCCTCTCGCTCTTCTCATTTTCTAGGGAGGCACATGGTTGAATGGAAGGAAATACCACGAGCTTTGAAGTCAGAAGTCCCTAAATGTCTGGTTTCCACCACTTACTACCTAAACGGTCTTGCCCCTCTCTGTGACTCAGCTTCCTCTTCTGTAAAATGGGGACAGTAACAACCACAAGCGCTGTTGTGACAGTTAAGTAAGATAATGTATATAAAGGTCCTGGCCACAAACGAGTTTCCCTTCCCAGTTTACAGAGTTTGGGGAGCTGTTAAGTGTCCTACCTGCCCGAGGGTAAGTGGCTGGTCACCGCAGTTGAGTTAGAACCAGAACCCGGGTCTCTTTCTTCGCAGTGGCTGCGTCCCAGCTGTTTGGACCCCCTGACTGAGCACCTACAGCAGGCGTGAGCTGAGTGATGTTCCACTGAGTAGCTGCTCACAGAGCAGCTACAGTTATTTTCCTCATTCTACAGAAGAGGCTCAAATAATGATGTCAGTTGCTCAAGGTCTCACGAATGAGGAGGTGGGATTCCGATTCAAGTCTGACTCCCCAGCCCACGCTCTTAACTAGGAACTTAACTATGGGCCACATCCTGCCTACTGCTTATTTTTGTAAATAAAGTTTTATTGGAAACAGCCACACTCCTTTGTTTACGTACTGCCTGTGGCTGCTTTCTAGCTAGGACAGCAGAGTCGAGTCACTGCAGATAGACTATAGGACTCCCAAAGCCTGAAACATTTACTCTCTGGCTACTTACCAAGAAAGTCTGCCTACGCCTATTTTTAACCACTGTTTCATAATAGTGAACGTTCAAAAAGAGTATCTGCTTAACACCACGACACGTTTTTAGGCAGGAGGTAGGTAAATACTTGGAGAGATGCCTGGGAAAGCAGAGGTTCAATCCCTGCCTGGTGCGAAGTCTACCTCCCCCTCTTCTATCTCCCCCGAAGCAGATCTTCTTGGTCAAGGGGGGATGTGCCTGGTGAAACAAAGGCAAAGGCATCATGCCAAGCACATTAACACCCCCTGTGCTTCATTATTACTCTTTAGAAACCAGGTCTGTCACCCAGGCTGGACTGCAGGGGTGCAATCAATCTCAGACTCCTGGGCTCCAGCAATCCTTCCACCTCAGCCTCTCAAGGAGCTGGGACTACAGATGCATGCCATCACACCCAGTTAAATTTAAAAAATAATTATTTTTTTGTGGAAGTGGGGTCTTGCTATGTTGCCCAGGCTGGGCTCGAATGCCTGGCCTCAAGCGATCCTTTTGCCTTGGTCTCCTAAACTGCTGGAATTACAGGCATGAGCCATGGCACCCAGCCAAAATTTTTTATTATTTAAAATGATTTTTAATTTGATTTCTTCTTGGATGATATTTACTATTTATTATCACTGTATCAGAACTGTATCTTTTCTCCTTTTAACTATGTGACCTACACTGTGAATGTATAAAACCTCAGGACCATTTCCTTTCCCAACAAGATGGGTGAGATTTTTAGCCATAACCAGGGACATAATAGGTTTTGACACACAGGGATTAAAGGACCGGATCCAGTCCACAAAAAAAAGATATGGCCTCACCTGTAGTCCCAGCTACTCAGGAGGCTGAGGTAGGAGGATCACTGGAGTCCAAGAGTTCAAGTCCAGCCTGGATAACATAGCAAGACGGGGTCTCTTTAAAAAATATATATATATATATGGCCTCAATGAGCCTGAGCAGAAAGGGCCTTGGACTGGGAGTTGAGAGACTTTGGTTCTAGGTACAGCTCCGTCTAATCAGTTGTGTGATTTGGGGTTTTTCATAGCCCTCCTGTGCCTCAGTTTCCCCTTGTATAAAATGAGGCTATTGGACCAGATGACAGCTAATGGCTTTTCCTCATGTGGTGCTGTATTCACATAAAAACTCACCAAAATAAAGCCTTTGGGAGTAGTTTTGCCTAGAGGCAGGGGCTTCACACAGATGGTCTCCGACCCCACGACTGGATTCTCTGTTCTGAACCTAGCAATTCCTTTGGGAGTGGGGGATGGGCTTCGTGCATCAGGCACCTTACCAATCATTTCTGGTTTTGTCACAGGACACAGGACTCTTTTATCAGAGGAAGGGGGATTTAGGTCTGATGAGGGTGGAGTGTTTCTGGCGGGGGCTGTGGGCCAGAGGACGCCACCGTTGGTCTCCATGATGGAAAGGAGTTGGAAGCCGAGGGAGGCAGAGACTGGCCTGTCATCTCTCCTTGGCCTCGAGATGGCGGTATCAGGGGACTGGGGAGCAGCACGGGAAGGACATGTCATCACTGTGAGGGGCTCAGGGGTCCCCACCTTCCCGCTAATCCCCATCACAGTTACTCTTCCTCCTGAGCAAGAATGAAAACCCTTTGGTCTTTATTTAATATCATTTCTTAAAATTGGATAGGCAGAAAAAGGAATTTCATTGTTCCTTTAGTTTGTATCTACTTGATCATTCTAAGATTTAACCTTTTTTTCTTGTTTGGCTATTTTTACTTCTATGAATAGATTATTCATGGCCTTTGCCTTTATTTTATTTTTCCTAGAGCAATATTTGTCTTTTTACTTTGAGTGTTTGAGGTTAGAGACTTAATATGTAAATATATCTTTTGTTTTCTCAAGCTTTTGCCAAATCAAATAAAACCGAGTGTAGCAAGAAAACATTAATAGCCTTCCCTTCCTTGCTCTGCAATTCTGAACTCCCAGGAAACTATTGATAATTAACATTTGCTGAGTAACTGCCATCACTTTTTCTGCACTTATACGAACATTCAGCTATATATTTTTTTCTTTTTCCTTTTTGTAAGAGTAGAAACATACCTTATCCTTTAACCTGAAATTTGTTTTTAAAAATACTACATTTTACACTGAACTAGGCCTTTCTTAGAAATTTTTTTGAGATGGGGTCTTGCTATGTTGCCCAGGCTGGTCTCAAACTCCTGGCCTCAAATGATCCTCCTCCCTACCCAGGAGCTGGATTACAGGTGTGAGCCATCGCATCCAGCCTTTCTTAGATTCATATCCCTCTTCTTGAGCCATCCTCAATCAAGAGTTAGGCAAGAATCACTAGGACAATTTTACAGGTTAGAGAAACTGAGGCTCAGAGAAGAAAATTAATTTATCCAGACCCTTTAGACCCTTTAACAATTTAGCACTGGGATAAAAACCCCAGACTTCTGATTCTGGAGGGGCTTCTTGTTCTATGCGAGTGAGCCAGATCTTCTGCCCCTAAAATCACCCCTCCTGAGGTACATAGGCTGGAGTTTTGGTGGCAGCGGGGGGAACAGAGAAAGTTTAAGCACTAAAAGGGTCAATGAAGAAAGAGAAATTCAAACTGTCCTCAAGTCTCTAACATGCTAAGTGATTTTGGGGCAAATTTCTTGCCCTGCCTGTCATCTATGACATGAAGACTTTGGCCTAACCATAGGATTTCAAACAGTGCCCCTTGGGGCTCTAGGGGGGCCCCCACAAGTTATTGTCCCTCAAAAATGAACACAGAGAGGCGTGTTCAGGGATGCTTGCTGTGAAAAGTCGGAAGCAATTGACATATCTACCAGTAGGGGGTGGATTAAATGCATGGGATTATTCATTTATTCACCTCTTCATTCACTCATCAAATACTTATTGGTAACTACCATCAGCCCCTGTTTTAGACACTGGGAATCAGCAGTGAACAAAATACATCAAGTCCTCACCCTCTTGGAGCCTACCAGGAAGGCACGTCCACGCAGTCCTGAGCTGCATCCCAGTTAGGTGAAATAAGATAGATCCATGGGTCCCGGCATGGATGGGTCTCTAGGACACAGGGCTGAGTGGTGGAACAAGGGACCACCCTCAGCGTGGGATGATTCCTTTTATAAACCCCTACTCCCTAAAGGACAAGTCTGTGTCTGTCTGTGGGGGGACAGGTATATGAAAAGATGAAAAGAGGAAGTTTTGGGGGTGCATCCCCAAATGATGGTGTTGCTTCTGGAAAGAGAGGGAAAATAAAGCCCAGGATTATTGAGGGTACCCTATCTGGGGCACTTTATCAGCCTTTTTTTCTTTTTTTTTTTTTTTTTTTACAAAGAAGACATTCAAATATTGTTTGCAGTTAAAAACATTTTCTTAATATTTAAAATAAACTTAAGTCTAAAGAGAAGGGAAGGACAAAAATAAATCTATATGTTTCAATCTCTCAGAGTCCTTCCAAATCTAACACAGTCAGGCTCTACAATAGGAAGCATCTCAGTCTGGGCATCGGAGAGTTTAAGTGAAACAAACCAATGTTTGTTGTTGCCTGATCCGAGAACAAGCCTGGTCCCACCGTCTAGGCAGCGACCACTGTGCTCAGCCACGGCTGGCTGCCCCTTCGCTACTTAGAATCCCATCTCAGCAGCGCTGGAAGGGAGCACTCCCCCAGGACTTATTTTACAAATGGGGAAACTGAGGCCCAAATTGATTTCTTCATTTGCCAAGGACTCTGTTAATGGCAAGGCCTGAATTACAAACTAGGAAGACACAGCAAGCCTGCCCTGCCTCTAGATCTGGGGACCGATGACTGAGGGGCGGGGGCTGCCATGCTCCCCCTCCCGCTGGAAGCGCCCATGATGAGTCCTGGTGTCCCGCACATGCTGAAAGGAAGCCTTGTCAACATGGAAGGAGATCAAGGCGGCCAGGGGGTGCTGAAACCTCCTGTCGGGCCCAGCATCCTTGAGGAGATAGGGATGCCTCGGCCGCTGCCTCCACCCCCTCCTCGAGCTCTCGCCACTCGAATTCCGAGGAGCTTTGGAATCACCAGACTGTCTCCTACTCCCAGGAAACCCCAGGCTTCAGTGGAGCCAGGCGACTGGCCATCCATCATCCTTATCTCCCGGCTCTGGCGGCCCCAGGTCCCTGGCCTGGATGGGCCCAGGGGGCCGGGAGGGGCTGGAGGGGCATCGATAACAAGAAAACCAGCTGGCCCCCGGGGGAACTTCAAAGTGCCTGGAGCTGAAATTTATGTGCAGAGGAGCTCTCGTTAGGGGCCTGAGGGCCCTTCTCTCCATAAATATTTATTGAGCGCCTACTGTGTGCCAGGCACTGGGCTGGGGAATCTTAGGGACCCAGAGATTTTGTGGTTTGTTGGGTTGCTATGCCTACCTTAGTGGGCAAGCTTTGATGGATCAATTCATTAAGTATGCATTAAGCATCCACTGTGTGCTGAGGTTTTCTGGGGACCCAAGGCGGTTGGAGTGGTTAAATGAATATGCCGTCCTCTATGGGCAGGGTTTGACATCTGCTCACCCAGTGGTTAAGAGCGCTGGAGTCAGGCAGACTGGGTCTCAGCTTTTTTAGCTGTGAAATGAGGATAATAGTAGCACCTACCCTGTAGGGTTTGGGAGAAGGGGAAAACAAAGGAGATACTACAGGTTGAAAGCTTAGCCCAAGCCTGGCAGATGGTCATCTCGCAACAATAGCAGCTATTTCTGTGATTGCCATTAATTAATCCATTTATCCATTTATTTAGTATTTATTGAGTACCTGCTATGTGCCGGGCAGGTGCTGGAGCAGCAGCGTGGCCTGGGAGGGTTTGCAGGGGTCCCTTCCTCTCCCCCCAGGCTCCCCTTGGCCAAGGCCTTGACTTGAGAACGAGCATCATGGGCCCTTAGAGTCTGAGGTGACAGGGATTTGAGAAGCTGCCAAGTTCAGTCCTTCCCTCAGCCCTGTGTGGGACCCTCCGTAGCAACCCTGCCATCTCCTTGCCCAGCCTCTGCTTTCACTCCTGAGTGGGGCCCTCACTCCCTGCCCAGGCAGCCTGTGAGGGCCTTCCTGCCCTGGCGCTGAGGTCCGCCTTCCCCACCTTCCCCCATTGGACCCCTAGCTCTGTCCTCTGGGCCCTATCCAAAGTCTTTGAGCCTCAGTTTATTCATCTATGAAATGGGGATATTACTAGTTCCTATCCTCTGAGGTTATTGTAAGGATAAAAGGAGATAAAGATGGTGAAGCACTTGGCACAGTGTTTGCACAGTGAAGTCTTTGATAAGCGGTGGCCAGTGACGACAAATAAAACAATGACAGCCTTTAGGAATAAATAAAACAGGAAGGAGGAGGAGGAAGAGGAGGAGAAAGCAAGGCTACCAGGGCTGTACTTTCTGAGGTGGAAAGCAGTTTCAGTTCTTGGGGAACCTAAATTTGGCAAGGGAGGGCACACAGGATGCCCAAGGACGCTTCCCAGCTCTGAAATTCATGTAAACATACAAGGGAAGGAGCGCGGAGTTATCGCACTTGTTTTTCACCCAGTGTTGGTGGCATTACCACGTGCATTTCATGGATGAGCAGGCTGAGGCTCTTGAAGGCGGAGTGATTTGTTCAAGGCCCTGGAGCTAGGGAGAGCTGGGCATTGCCAACGACTGGGCTCCTCTCTCCCCTCCCCGTCCCAAGGCCGCAGTGGGGAGCTCCCAATGGGCAGGATTGTATGTTGAATTGTGTCTCTCCCCCACCAAATTCGTATGTCAAAGTCCTGTCCTAGTCCATCCAGGCTGCTCCCGCAGCCTGCCATAGACTGGGTGGCTCAAGCAACAAACATTTATTTCTCGAAGGCTGAGAAGTCCAAGATCAAGACGCTGGTGGATTCAGTGTCTGGTGAGGGCCCACTCCCGGTTCATAGGCGGCCGGCTTCTCGCTGGGTCCTCACGCAGCAGAAGGGGTGGGAGAGCTCTCTGGGGTCTGTTTTATGTGGGCATCCCGTCCGTCAGGGCTCTACCCCTTGACCTAATCACCTCCCAAAGGCCCTACTTTCTAATACCATTAAATTGGGGGTATAATTTCAACATATAAATTGGAGAGGGACCCAACATTCAGTCCAGTGCCTCAGAATGTGACCTTATTTGGAGGTCACGAGATCTAGGATCTTCACAGAGGCAATGAAGTTAGAATGAGGTCCTTGGCATGGGCCCTAATCCGGGACAACCGGCGTCCCTGTAAGAAGGGGAAATTCAGACAGAGATACGCATCAGGGGAAGGTGACGTGAAGAGACGAGAAGACGAGGGGATAAGGGAGACACGGTTGTCCCCAAGCCAGGGAGAGGGGGCTGGCCCAGACCCTTCCCTCACTGCCCTCAGGGGGAACCAACCTCGCCGACACCTCGGTCTCAGACTTTTAGCCTCCAGAACTGTGAGAGAATAAATTTCTATTGTGGAAGCCACTGCGTCTGTGGAACGCTGCAAACCAGTGCGGTGTGTGGCTCCCGCAGACAGTGCGCGCAGCGGCTGAGGGACTAGAGGCCGGGCAGGGGGTGGGAACCACCAGCGCCTCTCCAGAGTCCTGGGAATTTGCACCAAAAGCTTCGAGAGGGGAAAGGCAGGTCTGAAGACCAGGCTGAGGCTTTTGGTCTTTCACCTCGTTGTGACTCTCTGAGATGTGAAAACCCATTTTCCTGGTTCCTGCTCTGGGGCTGGGGATTTGGCAGAGATTGTGACAACCATCAAGCTGGCTTCATCCATTTCCCTCTCTCACTGTGGTCTTTTTTTTTTTTTTGATACAGAGTCTCACTTTGTTGCCCAGGCTAGAGTGAGTACCGTGGCGTCAGCCTAGCTCACAGCAACCTCAAACTCCTGGGCTCAAGCGATCCTCTTTTCTCAGCCTCCCAGAGTGCTAGGATTACAGGCATGAGCCACCGCGCCCGGCCTCTCTGCGGTCTTTTTTCTCCTCCTTCCCTTCTCCTGCACTGTGCCCGGCAAATCCCACCCTCCTGCACATCTCACCCCAAGACTGCTTTCTCCCAGTTCCCCATCCTCCCAGGCCACCCTCACCTGATGGCTCTTCTGCAGAGCAAGGGACGGTCCAGAGCCCGAGGTTACCTTGGAGACAGATGGAGAAAGGGAAAGTCTAAACTTGCTACCTTGGAGCTGAGAAGAAACTCTCCAGAGCTGCTTTCTCCTCCCACCTTCTAGGGAGCCTCGCTCTTGTCCCTGGCCTGGACGCATTATTATATTTTGCTTTAATTGCATTAAAGCAAATGACTATGTCCCCCTGTGGTTTCGATCAGGTCAGGGATCTGATAATCGATCCTGGCACAGTCTAGACGGGAGTCACTTTGAAGCTGTTTTTAGCAGGATGAGAACAAACAATTTTTCCAAAGTGGTCACATTAGGCAAACATGCTGGTGGGCCACCTCTTGAGGAGGGAGCATGCCCTGGCTCCAGGCGGCCTGCTGACTGGACTCCCAGGCCCCCAGGGAGGAGTGCGGACTGCTCTCCCTGGACCAGAAGGAAGTTTAAGCAGAGACACCATGTGCTGAGGCCTCCCATGAGGTGACACTCGGCCCAGGTGCCTCTCCCAGGAACCAGTCTCGACTGATCCCACCTGGCTCGGGGCTGAAAGTTGGCATGGCCCACCGTGAGATGTCCTTCCCCGGAGATGGCAGAAAGGTCGCATTCATACGGGGCAATGCAAAGGTAGACTCATGTCCTGCCAAATTATTTTGTCTTCAATTTTCTTTCAGTCCATTGGATTTTATCAAGAGGAAAGCCTCAGGGTGGTGCCAATCTGTCTTTAACACCACAATAATGTTAGCTAATGTCTCCTTTTAACAAAGAGGGCTCTGCTGGTGATAAGATCTAGCTAGATTTTAATAAACACTGTTTTGTTTTCATTGAATGTATTTTCTACAGTCTCTTCCAAATGATACTGGGTTTTCTTTTATGCAAAGTGAACCATTGTTCAAGCAGTGTTAATGTAAAAATTGCTAAGGACCGGTGTTTGGGAGACAGTGGTGGGGGATCACTCACACCCAGGCCTGATGCCAGCTCTGCACTTTGCTGCCATGTGACTTCCAGAAGATTGCTTTGTTCCCTGGGCCTCGGTTTCTCTGTGTAAGATGGAGACAACGACAGGACCGGGCAGGGTTATGAGGATTTTCTGAGAGAGTGTGTGCACGCAAAGCATTCAGACGGTGCTTAGCATGGAGTCTGCACACTGCTGGGTGGGCTTGTCATCCTACAGGGGCCACCGCTCCCCTCTGCCCTTCTCAAAGCCTTTGCTGGTCCCATGGTGGAAACTTACTAAGCTCTGGGGTTCTGTGGCAACCAAAGGAACCTGGAGCCTCCAAGCCATGCTCTGGCTGGAGTTCCCTGGCCTGGGGCCTGTCCCTTCCCCTCCCTGGGCCTCACTCTCCCCATCTGTCAACAGAGGCTCTGACCAAATGCTTTCTAAGATTCCTTGCAGCTCTGGCATAAGAACATTTTGAACAATAAGCAGGGAGTGGCCATTCCACGGTAGAAGAATCTCGACTTCACGAAATACATCCTGCGCTACTCCCCACCTGGGAAAATGTTAGAAATGTAGACTCTCGGGCCCACCCAGGCCTCCTGAATCAGAACCTGCATTTTAACAGACGCCCGAGTGATTCACGTGCCCGTGACGGCTTGAAAAGCACTGCTTGACTCCACCCCGTCTAAAAGGAGAATTTTAAAACACTTTCACATCTTCAGAGAGATTTATGTACTTCCGAGGAATTTTTGAAAACAGTAAACATGTATGTAATTTTTTCCCCAAAACAATAAAGCTGTTACAAAAACATTGAACCACCCCAGCCCATTTAAGAGAGGAAATGATTTATGTAAATCTGGTGAGCAGCTTTTTCCAGAGAATTTTCTTTCTGTAGAAAGCAGGCTCCCCGCCTTTCCATGGGTTGTTTTGGCCTTTTCCCAGCCAGTGTGTCCCTCACACCTGATTCCTGGAGGGGAGGGTGTGTGTATGTGTCTGTCTGTCTGTCTGTCTGTGTGTCTTGCAGCTGATCCACTGAGCATGAACGTCAGCCCCTTCAGCAAAACCAAGATGAAAACCCTAGATTCCTGAGGGCTTCAGGGTGCGCAAGAGGGCGCGGGGGAAACCAGTCTCAGATAAACCGAAGCAGCGTGTTGTGTGTGGGAGCCGGGCGTCCCGGGCCCTCCTCTGGCTGCCTTCCTGCTTCTCCCTCCACGTCCAGCCTCCGAGCTGGCCGGGGGTCCTCTGTTTCTCCTCCTTTCTGAAATGAAAGCCCCCCATACACCGAGCCATCCCCTTCAAAGAATTTATCCCAAAGACATGATTATGATGTAGGCAGAGATCTTCCTACAAGACTGTTTATCACATGCTATTGGTAAGAGGGAAGATGCCAGAAAAAAGAACAATTCAAGTGTGTAAGAATAAGAGCCGGAAGTCACTCAGTTATGTCATTTCAATCCTACAGACAGAGCGTGGTAGCACTTGCACTCAGGGGTCAGCAGCTCTCTACTTCAGCGATGTTCTAAACATACTTAGCGGCTCTAAGCCTCAGTTTTCTCAGCTGTAAAATGGGGGTGATGATAATACCAAATTGGTTTCCTTGTTCTGAGGATTAAACACGGATGTGTAGGGGAAACACGCAGCACTGTGCCTGGCACACAGGAAGCAGCTGATAAATGTTAGTTTGCTCAGCTCCTGTCCACACTTCAAAAATGTTGTACCTGAATATTAACGACCTGAAAAAATATTTATGATGTAGTGAAAGTCAAAAAAGCAGATTATAACTCCGTGTGACCCATTTTATAAGCATATGCACGTATATTTGCATTTAAAGTGGTTTGGAACCACAGGCGTGAAATAGAGATGTGGTCGCTAAAAGCATGGGAAATGGCTGGCCGCCGTGCGACACTGCGTCAGGCTCACTTCCGTCACCTCTGCGTGAGAGTGCCAGGGAAAATCAGACGTGGACCTGTCTTTGATAAAGACAATAAAAATAAAAACAAAGGTGATATTTATTAAGTGCTTACTAGGAGTCAAGCACTTTCTAGGTGTACTACTAGCTAATTTATTCTTTGTAGGCACCTAGGATGTGGACACTGTTAGCATTCCCATTTTACAAACAAGGAAACTGAGGCCCAGAGATGCAGGGTCCAAGGCCACACAGCAAAGCAACGGCAAAGCAGGAACTAGGACTTGGGTATCCTGATGCCAGGCTTTGAGGCTGCTCGGTGCCCCTGTCAGACGGTCCCTGGGGCTGTGCCAAGGGCGCCGGGGCAGCTAGCGTTTCCACTGCTCAGCAGCCCGATGGCGATGGCGGGGAAGCCCGGGGACAGCCAGCAAAGGAGGCAGCCTGTGAACCGCCTGCTCCCTCGGCCCCGGGGCACTGCGCCCTGCTCTAAATCCTGTGTAATTTAAGGCAAATGTAATCCATATGGCTCTGATTCATTTACACTTAAATCTTCAAAATATTGTGTTTTAAGAGCTGTGACTTACAAAGCCTTCAGAACCTGTTAAATAGGATTCAGCTCCCCGACCCCTCCTCCCCGCCCCCAGCCCCGTCCAGCCTCTCCCCTTCCCCCATCACAACTGGAGCTCACGCCTGCATCTGGCCGGCTGGGAAGACACTCATAGACGCAGACTTGGAAACTTGTACGTGGGCACAAGGAGCCAGTTATCAGGATATATAAAGTGGCACTATTGGTGACCCCTCCAAATTGGAAACAATTTAAACGTCCATCAACGGGAGGAAAGAGGAATAAATCGTGGCAAACTCACTACCATCCAGTAGTGAAAACTAACAAACGAGATCTTCACATATCAAAATGGACGAATCTCACTGACATATTGTCGAGAAAAAAACAACCTGCAGATGAATTCATAATATGATACCAATTATACAAAATTTTACAACATTGAAGATCATTCTCCCTTTATGTATACACATACACATAATGTATTTAGAGATACCTGTAGATAGTGTGGGTATATGGGCATTTGTTATATATAATTTTTAGAATAAATTTGAAAAATACATAATAAAATTTTCAAAAGACCCCAGACTTAGTATCAGCAAAGAAGCTACCTTTTGTGTTAACAGGTTCAATCCCCTCATGTCACAGAAGGGAAGGAAGTAATTTAATATTTATTAACTACATAACACTCATTGAATACGTAACTTGCCAGGCACACCCTCATTTCATTTAAGTTCCACATTAGCTAATGCAGTATGTGCTGCTACTGTTTTCATTTTATAGACGAGAAAACTGAGGCTCGGAAACTTCCTCAAGGTCACGCAGCTTGTAAACCAAGTTGATTTGTCAGAATACAAATCACGGAATTCTACCTGCCAACCTTACACACCAGATCACATGCTATTGAGCCAGGTGTTGTTATTTGATCTTTCCCTACAATTCTTTGAGCGAGGTTTCACTCTGCGCCAGCCATGCCATCTTCCTTGCTCATCTCTGAATACAGAAGCAAAGTCCCTGCTTTAGGGCCATTGTGGAACCCTCTGCCTGAAATGTTCTCCCTGCCTCCCGCATCCATCCAGCCTTTACTCAAGGGTCTCTTGCTCAATGAGACCTACTCCAATCACCTTTGTAACACTGCAAACTCTCTCCTCCCACCTCCCCCTCCCCGACTCCTGATCCCAATAACCCTGTTCTAGTTTTCTTTTCCCCATATCCCTTGTCATTTTTTAACATGCCATGTAATTTACTTCTTGTATTTATTATCTGTCTCTCTCCACTAGGATGCGAGCTCTATGAGCATACAGCTCTGTTTTGTTTAACAATATATCTCCAGAACTTGGAAAATAGTTTGTGTTCGATACATAATTACTGAATATTGTTGAATGAATGAAATACTGTTGAAAAAGATTAATTTGGGATTTTTCTAGTTAGGAAAACATAGAAGGCGGGTAGAGTCAGTGAGATTAAAGGGTCCTATATGAGTGGAAGAAAAAAAATTAGTTAACGTGGATTAATTGATCATCTACTATATACCTGTTAAAAGTAGTCTTACAATAGGTATCAAAGGCTTGAACATTTTGTATATCCTTGGACCCCAAAATTTTACTTTCAAAAATTTGTGCTAAGGAAATTGTTATAGTTTTTTTTTTTATAAAGGTTTAGCCACAATAAAATTCTTCAAAGTATTGTTTATAATAGTAAAAAATTGGAATGAAATTAGGTGCCTATCGATTGTGAAATGCTTAATTCAATACTTATATGGTGCAGCCATAAAGCAAAATATTATGCAACCATTAAATGTATTAATTGACTTGAAAATATATTTATGAAATATTGTTTAGTGAAAAAAGTAGATTATAAACAGTATCATAGAATAATCTTGTTTTTTATTAAAATATATATGTATTTTTAAAGTCTGAAATGCTGTAACCCAGGTGGGCGCTATACAGGGATTTTCTTTATTTTTGTGTCTGTTTCCTAAATTTGCTTCAAGGAACTTGGATTATTTTTATTTATTTATTTATTTTAGAGTAGGGTCTCACTGTGTCATTCAAGCTGGAGTGCAGTGGTACACTCATGGCTCACTGCAACTTCAAACTCCTGAGCTCAAGCAATCCTCCTGCCTCAACCCCCCCAGTAGCTAGGACTACAGATGCATGCCACCATGTCTAGCTATTTTGTATTATTTTTTGTAGAGATGGGGGTCTTGCTATGTTGCCCAGGCTGGTCTCAAACTCCTAGCCTCAAGTGATCCTCTTGCCTCAGCCTCCCAAAGTGCGTGAGCCACCATGCCAGGCCTTGAATTATTTATTTTTTAAAAGTAAACTTATATTTTATTTTATTTTTTATTTATTTATTTTTTTTTTGAGACAGAGTCTCACTTTGTTGCCCAGGCTAGAGTGAGTGCTGTGGTATCAGCCTAGCTCACAGCAACCTCAAACTCCTGGGCTTAAGCAATCCTACCGCCTCAGCCTCCCGAGTAGCTGGGACTATAGGCATGTGCCACCATGCCCGGCTAATTTTTTCTATATATATTTTAGTTGGCCAGATAATTTCTTTCTATTTTTAGTAGAGATGGTGTCTCGCTCTTGCTCAGGCTGGTCTCGAACTCCTGACCTTGAGTGATCCACCCGCCTCGGCCTCCCAGAGTGCTAGGATTACAGGTGTGAGCCACCATGCCTGGCCTAAACTTATATTTTAAAAAAGCTGTTATATATGAGCTCTTGGCCAAATCAGTGGACTTCTCTGGGTCTCAGTCTTTTCATTTTCAAAATGGAAATATAAAAAGCTTTTGGTTGTTTCTATTTCACAGAGCTAGGCGTTGAATTGACCAGATGAGGTTGCAGATAAGAGGGAGGGTTGTAAACTGTAAAGTGTAAGTCATTTACAGTATAAAGAATTTACAAAGTACTTGGGAGTTGACCAAAATTATAAGAGAAGAAAAGTAATTAAAAGATGTAAGCCTTGGAAGGGAAAAGATAAAATTATTACTATTGGCAGTGACTATATTTATTGATTTAGGAAAATCAAGATCAACCTACAAAAAAAAAAATCAAAATTTCTCTACAGTAGCAATAACCAACTAGAAAACATAATTTAAAAATAAAATATCATTCATAAGTGGTAATAAAAACTATAAAGTATTGAGAAAGTAATTGAGGACACACAAGACCTCTATGGAAAAAAATTAAAACCTCTAATAAAAAACAGAAGATAGGATCAAAATAAAGAGGGAGCATAGTAACGCTCTTGGTAGGGACAGGTCAATATCCTAAAGAGATTAATCCTCTCCAAACTAATATATAAATTCAATTTAATTACAATCAAAATTATAGTAGTTTTTTTCTAGGAACTTGATAAACTTATTGTAAAATTTATGTGGATGAATAAAAATCTACAAGAAAGAATAAAGGGAAGGGAAAGTACTTGCCCATCCAGATACTAAAGCAAATTACAAAGCCATGGAAATAATGATATTGGACCAAGATCAGATAAATCAATGAAACACAAGATCAAAGGAACAGAACAAAGAGTTCAAAGATAGTTCCATATGGAAACTTAATATACATAAAGATGCTACCCCAGATCATTGGGGGAGGATGAATGACTGTTTAGTCACATATTCTGTTGAAAAAACTGGCTCCCATATGAGGAAAAATAAATTGGATACCTATTTAACACTACATTCAACAGTGAACTTTAAATAAATAAAACCCTAAATGTAAAAAGTAATATTATAAAATTAATAGAAGAAAATATAGGATATCTTTGAGACCTAGGGGACTTCTAGCTTTTGGTAATGTCAGACTAGCTTTTATTGGACTGATTTGCCTGTCAATAACACTATAAATCCTAGATGAAATATAATAAATGACTATTTGAAGATACTGGAGAATGACTAAAAGCAGGCAGAAATTGTAGGGTATATAACTGTAGAAAGCAGAAAAATCACACTTAGTGAGATATACTTTTATGTGGCTTTTACTCTGAGGGCACTCACCAGTTGCATAGTCTATGAAGAAGAGCTCAAGCAGAAAGTGGCAAACTTCCTGGGCTTGTAGAGTCAGAAGTAAGAGTTAGGTTTGCCAGAGCAGCTATAAATTTCAGGGTGGGGGGAGGAAGTCACAGAATACGCCACAGAAGAGGGAGTCCCAAAATCTGGATACAAGTTTCCTTCAAATTCATCATCAATTCCTGAACTGGTCATATGCAGGGTAAAACTCCAAGGAACTCATGGAGAAAACAATACCTGGACAACTGAAAGATCTGAGCATAAATTTCAGCAGCTGATCAGCACTGGGAATAATGAGTTTGGAGTTTAAATCCTACCAAATTAGAGAGTCTTGGCAAATACTCCTAGCTTTTGGTTAACACCCCAGAAGGACCAAACCCTAGGATTTGAGACCATGTCCCAGGACTAATGGCTGCACCATAGAACTAACGGCAAAATCAAATAGACATTCCTTAACTAAAGTTAAAACAAAGCCTCCACTGGGTCAAGATGATCTGCAATAATTTGAGTCTGTACTAGAATGAAACTCAATACTTTTCAATTCAAGAGGCCTGGAAAACTCAAAGTCCAAAGAAAAATCAGCATGATGCAAAACAGTTACTCAATGCTTTTCAATCCAGGAGGCTTAGTGAATTCCAAGCACAAAGAAAAATCAACAAGAAACACCATAGTTACCAAAAGTAAAGAGAATATCTTAAAACCAGCCAAGGGACAAAAGCCATATTATATATAAGGGAATAATGATAAGACTAATGGTTCGGTTGACTTTTCATCAGGAACAATGGAGGCCAAAAGACAATGGAACAGCATCTTAAAGTGTTGAAACAACAAAAAAAATTAAGTTAGAATTCTATATTGAGAATTAACATTTTTATAAAATTAAGGTGAAACAAGAAAATTTTCAAGTAAACAAATACTGTTAGAATTTATCATCAGCTGACTCACACTATCAGAAAGTCTAAGAAATTCGGCAGTTAAAGGGATCAACTGTGGTACATCCTAACAATGAAATATTCAGAGATAAAAAGAAATGAGCTATCAAGCCCTGAGAAGACATGGAGAAACCTTAAATGCATGTTACTGAATGGAGGAAGTCAATCTGAGAAGGCTACACATTGTGTGATTACAACTATATGACATTCTGGAAAAGGCAAAACTATGGAGAAAAACTATGGGAAAAAAGATCAGTGGTTTCCAGGGGTTAGGAGAAGGGAGGGCTAAACAGGCAGAGCCCAGATTATTATTAGAGCAGTGAAACTATTCTGTATGATACCATAATGGTAAACATATACTATTCATTTGTCAAACCCCATAAAATATCAACACCAAGAGTGAACCCAAATGTAAATTATAGACTTTGGGTTATAATCATGTGTCCCTCAATTGTAGCAAATGTACCTCTCTGGTGTAGGATTTTTTTTTTCCCTAAAACATTCTAATGAAGGAATGGTGTAGGATGTTGATAGTCAAGGAGGCTGTGCCTGTGTGTGGGCAGGGGATACGTGGGAACCCTCTGTACTTTCTGTTCGATTTTGCTATGAACCTAAAATTGCTGTAAAAAATAGTCTATTTTAAAAATTGATAAATTAGGCTTCATCAAAAATATAAACTTCTGTTCATAGAAATATATCATTAAAAAATGAAAAGGCAAGCCACAGAATGCGAGAAAATATTTGTAAAACACGTATCTGACAAAAGGCTTGCATCCACAATATATAAAGACTCTTACAACTCAGCATTAAAAGACCAAGAAACCCAATTTAAAACAAAAAGGACAAAAGATGTGAACAGATACTCTACAGCAGAAATATAGAAATGACAATAAGTACACGAAAAGGTGTTCAGTATCTGTAGACATAAAGGAAAAAGCAAGTTGAAGCCAATGTGAGATACTAGAATGGCTAAAATTAGAAACATGGAAAATATCAAGTGTTGATAAGGTTGTGGAGCGCCTAGAGTGCTCTTATGTTTCTGGCTAGAGTATAAAATGGTAAAACTACTTTGGAAAACTCTTTGGTAGTTTCTTTTGAAGGTAAATATACCTACTTACCCTATGATCTAGCAATTCCATTCCTAGGAATGAAAATGAAATGCACACATAGGTTGTACAGGAATGTTTATAGCAGTTTTATTCATAATAGCCAAAGGCCGGAAATTGCCCTAATGTCTACACTGAGATGAATGGATAAACAATCTGTGATATACTATTCAACAATAAAAAAGAATGAATTACTAATACATGCAATAACATAAATGAATCTGAAAAACACACTGAATGAAATAAGCCAGCTGCAAAAGTATATGTATGATTCCATTTACATGAAGTTCTAGAATATGAAAAACTAACCTATGGTGATGAAAATTAGAACAGCATTTGCCTTTTTTGAAGGGATTAACTGGAAAGTGGCAAGAAGGAACTTTCTGGGGTGATGAAAATGTTTTATATCTTTATTGTGGTGGTTACATGAATGTACACACTTGTCCAAACTCATTCAAGTATCTACTTACACTCTGTGCATTTTTTGAATTTAAATTATAACTCAATAAAAATGATGTAAAGCAAAAAACTCTCAACATAGGGGAAAGGATATGAATATATCAAAATTAAGGATTTCTTCCATGAAGAATAACACAGATATAGCAAACAGATGACAGAATGAAGATAATTTGCATTGTCAAAACTATTATAATAAAAATAGAAAGGAACTCGACAATTAAAAAGAAAATGAGGCCGGGCGCGGTGGCTCACGCCTGTAATCCTAGCACTCTGGGAGGCCGAGGTGGGCGGATCGTTTGAGCTCAGGAGTTCGAGACCAGCCTGAGCAAGAGCGAGACCCCATCTCTACTAAAAATAGAAAGAAATTATATGGACAGCTAAAAATATATATAGAAAAAATTAGCCGGGCATGGTGGTGCATGCCTGTAGTCCCAGCTACTCGGGAGGCTGAGACAGGAGGATCGCTTGAGCTCAGGAGTTTGAGGTTGCTGTGAGCTAGGCTGACGCCACGGCACTCACTCTAGCCTGGGCAACAGAGTGAGACTCTGTCTCAAAAAAAAAAAAAATAAAATAAAAAATAAAAAAAAAAAAGAAGAAAATGAGCCTGAATAGAAAATTGGCCGAGGGCGTGAGTTAGCAGTTTACCTTTCTTAGTCAGCTTAGGGATGTGCATACATATTACGTGACCATTTCATTCTTAGCCTTAGATTCTAATGAAATTTTCACACAGGTCCATAAGGGGTATGTTGCATTACGTTCAGGGCAGCGCTGTCTGTGGGCAGAGGTTGGGGCAATCTGGAGTTCATCAATCAAGGGGTGGACGGGCACGCGTGCTGGGGGCATGCCACAGAGCACCGCCCCACAGTTAGGAGAGAGAGACTAGATACACACGCTGCAATATACATGGAGCTTTCAAAGATAATTCTGGGTGCAAAAAAAAAAAAAAAAAGAAAAAAGAAAAACAAAAACAAAAACAATTAAATCTGTAACACCCTTTAAGGTCAATGAGAAACCATGGGAAAACCAAAGCAACATTTTGTCAGAAACACATACAAAAAAAGATCCACTAGACAGACTAAAATGATTGCCCAGGGTGGGCAGAGAATGCAAAGGGGAATGAGGATAAAGGAGAACAGGTCAGTAAAACAAGAGCAGGGCTTTGCACAGACCAGCGGTGACAAGGTGTTATAAACCAAGGAGGAGGATCAGTGGCACCTGAGTGTGCACAGGCTCTGTCTCTCTCTCTCTTTCTCTCCCACACACAAAATTTATTGGGGATGTACTATATTCCAGGTATTGTTGTGCATGACACGCCCTAAATCATCTAGCCTTCATAATAAAGAGGAACTATTACACCCTCCTCATTTTACAGATGGAGAAACTGAGGCACAGAGCGGTCAGGTAAGGTCCTGAAGGTCACACAACTAGTCACGTGCAGAGCCAGGATTCCAACTGAGCCAGCCGGAAGCCCGCACTGTTGCTGCTCACCGCGCCTCCAGGGGAACTGCACAGGGCCCAAGGCCCGGGCTGTCGACCAAGTAACACGGAGGCCCCTGTAAGAACAGTAACCCGGAGCAAGCAAGGTCTGTGCCTTCAGCCCAAATAAACATCCCGCCAGCATTTCCTCAAGCTCGGCAGTCACAGGGAGGGAACCAGGTGGGAGCCCATGTGGTTTTGATAGAACATCCATTCAAGCGGAGCTTAAAGATTACAGCGGCACTGTTGGCGCAGTTAAATTTAAGGATCTGTCAGTTTATGATGAATTTTTATTTTTAAGGGTTTCAAGTAAGCTGTAAACATTCACTCCAGACTGAAATTCCCCCCGTTGAACACCTGGGAGGGGCAGGGCGGGGAGCAGAGCAGGGAAGCCGGCGGGGGGAGGGGCGTGGGGGCACCTCGCCCACCCGCGTCTCCCGGAGGGGTGTTAGGGGTGGGTGCCCCGTGATGAGGGCGGCCAACAGCTTCCCCAAAGGAAGCAGGGCCATTCTCTCTGAACCCCAAATTTGGTTTCTCGTTCCCCCCTTCCCAGCAAAGCGGGGCTGTAACGGGCATTTAAGAATAACAATCCCGTGGGAACTGTTTGCGCTCTATTGCTGGAGGAAGGAAGGAAGTCAGGAAATGGTATGCGTGGTATGGAGGTAATTTTTTTTTAATGCATACGTATATGTGCATAAAATATTCGTTTTTGTATCTATCTGGAAAGTCAAAAGACTCTAGCTTCAGGAATAGCGTCATGCAGGCACTCAAATAATATTGCCGTCTCCCGGCTTGGCTCTGTTCCATGGCTTGCTCCATTCTCGGACACGCTTTTCCTTGAGTCGCAAAACGACAAAAGTGACTACATGCGGCACAACCTCGCAGCTTTGCACGGACAGAAAAGAGACCGCACCTGCCCCCTCACAGCTGGGCTCCCACTGGCTGGAGTTGGGTCACATGTCCATCCCTGGACCAATCATTGGGGCTGGTGGTAGTGCAAGGGCAGGGCTGAGTAGCTTAATCCCTGATGGGGTTGTCCCCAAAGCATATGGGCTGAGAGAGACAGAGGAAGGGTCCCCTACAGGAAACTGGGGGTACCAGGTAGAAGGTGGAAGGCTGCAGGGCAGCCCAAGGCCCAGATGTCCACTATAATTGTTATTTCTATTTTACAGAGGAGAAAACCAAGGCTCAGAGAGGTTAAGTGCCCTGAGCGAGGTGATTCGGTGTTGGAACAGGACTGCGATGATGGAACATGTCTGTCTCACTAGGGAGCCTGCGCACTTTCCACTGCACATGGCTGCCTCTCCCTCTGGAGGGAGAATATTCCTTAACCCAGGCTGTTGGCTAACTCCTCTCTCCAACTGTGGGTCCTCTCCCTGCCCTGATCTCAGAAGGCAACAGCCAGCATGAGGAAGGGCCCAGAAGCCACGGCATTTGTGGAATTGCTGAAGGCATCGGGGCTGGATGGCTTGAAGAAGACCAGAGGGCTGAGGGCTGTCCCCAGCATGGAGCATCTTCCTAGGAGGAGCCCACGCAGCTGCCAAGGGCAGAGCTGGGGCCGAGGAGACAGAGACAAGAAAAATGAATGGACAGTGAAGACCCTCTCAGGGTGGAGGGGAATAGGAGAGGAGGGGTGAGTGGGAGAAAGAAGGAGGAGGAGGGATAAGAAGGGGTGTGGTGGGGAGGGGCAAGTACCCCTCAGCTGCCCAGATGTTCCCAGGGGACCTGTGCTTTGGCTCCATAAGGTCAACTCTGTGACGTGGGACTCTCAGACAGTGACTTAGCCAAATCAGGGCAAAACCCAGACAGGAATTGCTCTCTCCTAATCCTCCCTCCCGGTGCCAGGAGGCATCTCCTAAGTTCCAGCCTAAGTGGTTTCTCTGGAGCCCCAGTGACAAGAAAGCATGGTGGTGAGGACAGTCTTTGCCTTGGTGAGAGCAGGGGTTTGAATCCTCTCTGACACTCTCCAGCTGTGTGACAAGGGACAAGTTGCTGTACCTCTCTGAGAATAACCCCAACTTCCCAGAACTGTCGTAGGAACCCAGTGAGCTAAAGGAGCCTTGTGCCAGCACGGAGTGGGAGCCCGGCACACTTGTGCGGTTGTGCACATACAGCCCCTCGGGGTTCTGCCCACGTCAGGCCCTGTACAGCGCCCCCCGCCGACTCAGAAATAGGTTCCAGGTGCCACAGACAGGAAACCCAGGGGCCCTGAGGGGCCCAGCCTGCCTCTGTCTGTTCTTCCCCTCACCTCCTGGTGCCCACCGACACACAGATCTCTTTCACCTCCAACTGCAAGAGCCCGACAGCTGATTTAGGAGTGTGCTCAGGGCCCAGAATGTAAACCGTTTCTCACCAGGAATGTGTAAACAACCCATAAAGCAAAGGATTTGGGGCCTGGTCACGTGGCCCAGCTGCCCATAAAACCAAAGCATTGATCTGCGCTCTCCAGCAAGCCTCTAAGCCACGGGAATGATGGAGGGGCTGCGTCTTGGAAACCTGTAATCTCCCAGCATACATCTCAGGTGGCATGTTTGAAGTCCTGGGATGAGTTATTTATATTATTTTTGCAACGTGTACTGAAAGGGCATTAGCCAAAACTCCTGGCAATGGGGCTTACAGGGGCCTGGCCACTTAAAAAAAATAGAGGGATACAAGGGGTGCCCCTAGCAAGTTACTCATGAGCCAGAGTTCCTCTGGGCAGCCATATAATCAAAGCCAGATCATCTAGCCCGGACTTTCCCTAACCCAGGCTGTTCAGGAACCACCTTCTCACGTCCTGCCGTATCTGTGTACCACCTGACCTATTATTTACTTTAGTCTTTTTATTTTAAATCACTACTTTTTACTTTGCTTCATTCCAAACGATATCCATGAAATCACGTGTTTGCTATCTTAGTTTTGTTTGTTTCTCTTATACATTAAAATAGATTCATAATTTAAAATAACAAATATTCACTTTGTACCATGTAAAATCATCTGATTTACTACCACTGTGCCACACTCAGGAAATGCTGACCTAGTCAAACATGCTCCTTGTACAAATTGGGAAACTGAGGTCCCTAGAGGAAGGGTCTCACTCAAGGTAACTCAGCTATTTAGGGTCAGGCTGGGAGCAGAAGGAATTAATAAGAACAGCTATCTATTTACGGAGCATTTACTATGCACTCAGAATTGTACTAAGCCCTTTACATATATTTTCTGATTCTCAAAACAAGACAGTGTGTGTCACTGTCCCAATTTTGCAGGTGAGAGAACTGAAGCCCAGAGAGGTTAAATGGCTTGTCCAAGGTCACACAGCTAGTCAGTGGCTGTACCAGCACTTTAACTCAGGTCTGCTTGACTTCAAAATCTGGCCCCTGATCATGCAAGGGAAAGAGGGAGGAGAGAGGTAGGAAGGAAGGGGATACTTATTTACTGCCAGCAACTGTTACATCCCTTGCTGTATCCTTCTGTGTCCTTGTCCTATAAAATCCTCACCATAGCCTAGAGTTGCCACAAAGAAAAGTGTATCTCACCCCCCAAGCCTCAGGCACAGGAGTAGACAATTCCAGGGTCCCCGGGTGATGTTACAAAAGGAAGCCCTCCACCACTCACACCTCAGTAGAGGTCCTCGCAGAGCTGTGGCTACGGACGCTGGGCTTATGCTTGGGGAAGTTAGGTTTTGGATTAGCCAAACCTAAGATCAAATCCCAGCTCCTCTGCCTCCTAATTAAGTAAATTGGGCAAGCCACTCAACCTTGCTCAGCCTCAATGCCCTGTGTATCAAGTGGAAATAATGTTAGTATCTACCTCATAGGATTTTAGTGAGGGTTAAAAGCATTATGGCATGTAAAATGCTTGGCATAGCACCTGGGATACGGTGTTTAACATTCTTTAAAAAGAGAAAAGGGATCACATGGAGGGACAGTGAGGAACAATGCTCATCTCCACCAGGACCTGACCTGCAGCCACCACTCAGACCACAGCTCAGGGCTACCGGATCAAGAGATGCAGAGGCAGAGAGGGAAGGAGCATGGGCTGAGGAGCAGAAGTCTAGAGCTTGCCTTGCACTCAGCTTTGTGCAGGAGCACAGGTCCCCGGATGACCTTAGCTGAACCAGCTCTTCCCTGTCTTGATTACAATTCTTGGGCAGAATGTATCATACTAAGAATGCAACATCCTAGAATCAAGAGGAAATGTCTGGAACAATCTGGGTTATGTTCGGTAACGCTTGACTCAGTGATCCCAGAAGCTCCTAGGGTATAACACCGAGAGCTAAATGCTTTCAGGGTCCCTCAGCACTGCTGTGACATGGGACATGAGCAGATGAGACTCCACCATCTGCCCTGGGCAGCTTTCCTGAGCCTTGGCGGACCAACGCAACCACCATTCTACTCTGAGCTTCTATGAATTTGACTGTCTTAGATTCCACGTATCAGTGAGGTCCTAAGAGGTTAATATGCAAAATATATAAGGAACTTAAATAGCACAATAGCAAACAGCAACATAGAATCTGATTAAAGAATAGGCAGAGGACTTCCATAAACATTTCTCAAAAGAAGACATGCAAAACGCCAGCAGGTATATGAAGAGGTGCTCAACATCCCTCATTGTCAGGGAAATTCAAGTCAAAACCACAGTGAGATATCATCTCATACCTGTTCGAATGGCTATTATAAAAAAGATAAAAGATAACAAGTGTCGGCAAGAATGTAGAGAAAAGGGAACACTTGTACACTGTTGATGATGATGTAGATTGGTATAGCTGTTATGGAAAAGAGTAGGGAGGCTCCTCAAAAAATTAAAAATAGAGCTACCATATTACCCAGGAATCCCATTTCTGGGTATACATTCAAAGGACTTGAAAAATCAGCATCTCGAAGAGATGTTCGTGCTCCCATGTTTATTGCAGCATTACTCACAACAGCCAAGATGGATCTACATGTCCATCAATGAATGAATGGATAAAGAATATACACACATATATGTACAATGGGAGATTATTCCACCTTAAAAAAGGAGATTGTACCATTTGCAACAACACCGATAAACCAGGAGAACATGATACTAAGTGAAATAAACCTGAACCCCAAATTTTAATGAATATTTTTATGTTCATGGAATTGAGTCCTGGGCTTGTCAGGGCTCAAGGTTCTGTCCAGGCTCATGGAGACCAACCTCTTATTGTATAAACTTGGGAACTCTGTGCACATGGGCACACACACACACACAGTTTTATATGTACACGAGGGGCAGCTTTGCATGTTTGGTGTTTTGCTCTTAACTCTGCCACGACTACTGAAATTTCTGACCGTGCTAAACCTCAGTTTTTCCAGTTGTAAAAGGGGCATAGTCAAAAACAAGTGCTTTGAAGACTATGGGTGAAGTCTGTAAAGCACTTTGTACAGTATCTGACATGTGGTAAAGACTTAACACACAAGCCTAATTCACAATTCCTTCTTTATGAGAAACATATTTTCATGGCCCGATTCAGGAAATAGAGATACTGGGAAATGCTTGCTGGGTTTTTGAGCAGCGAAAAGTAAAAATGTGGTTCTTACCAAGTCCATTGATGAAATCCACTGGAGTGTCAAATAAATATTAGCTGTAAGATTGGTTGCATTTCCTCATTGCACACACATTTCTTCGAGTACCAACCAAGTGAAGGCACGATGCTGGCTCGTGGGCAAGAAGACTAGAGATACGGCCCTGCTCGAGCTGCTCAAACGCTCCCAGTCTAGAGGGGAAGGCAAACGGCAAACAAGCAGGTATAAGACAGGCAGCCCCCAGTCTGAACCATTAATAAAGCTCTGTAAATGTTAGGAGGATGCTCAGGAAAACATAAATAATTCCACCCAGCAGGATCCAGCAAGCAGGAAGGCAGCCTTTGAGTTGAGCCTTTAAAAATGGGAAGAATTTCCTTTTTTAGAAAAAAAGAAACTGCCTATGTCTGTGTGTCCAAATTCCACCCACCCTTCAAAAGCCACTTCCTCCCAAAAGCCTTCCAGGAGCTCTCTTAAGTGGGAGCGTCCCCTCCCTCCTCTTGGAAATCCTTTTGAAGCTCTTTATCTGCCCCGCTTGTAGGGCTCTTATCACATGCTATTTGGTATTTTTGTGTTTCTCTGGCTCTTTTTCCCACCTGGGGGTTTTAAAAGAAAATTCCCTAAGGGCCTTTGTCGCATACAGTGAGCACTCAATAACTGAACTGAACTGAATGCAAAGGTGCTGTTCTGGTGGCCAGAGGCCCAGCCTTGGGTGCTTGGGATGAAGTTCCAGCGTGCACATGTTCCACTGGCAGACTCCTGAGAGGACGGGTCAGCTCTGCTACAACAAAGATGATGAAGACGAGTGAGCCCTGTCACCCATCCAATCCTGCACCCTCTCCACAATCCCACCCTGCCCTGGTGGTCCGTGCAGCCAGGTCCCAGCCTCCCCAGCTGAACCCACAGAGCATGTGGTCTCTGGGGTTACCATGACCACACCAGGCGGGCTCTGGCCTTTAGGTTACTTGGGAGTGAAAGTGGGTGATGGGCACACTCTTTGCTGGGCATTTTATATGGTTCTTTGTCATCCTCACAACACTGCAAAACAGGTGGTGTGTCCTTTGACCTAGTTTACACATGAGGGGTGGAGGAATAACGAGTAACCTGGGAATCATCCTTCCTTTCACCACCCCGGAAACCAATCCATTCCCTGTCCTGGCCATTTTACCTGCGGAGTGTTTCTCAAATCCGTCCTTTTCTCTCTATGCCACTGCCACCACCCAGGTCCAAGCCATCATCTCCTCTTGCCTGTGTTAATGCCACTCTGACCTCAATATTGTAGCCACTGACTTCTTGGTTTAAAACATTTTCAGTATAATTTCTTCATACATATACCTACAATACATACATACATATACAAATATATAATTTTACAAACATCTAAAAATGATCAGAAATACACCTTATTTAGCCAGTGCTGTTTATTTCTTTTTTGTTTGGGTCCTCTGTTTCCACCCCCTTCCCTAACCACAGCAATCCACCCTCCATGCCAACAACCTAGTGTATGTTGTGGCTGGCCATGGTGGCTCACGCCTGTAATCCTAGCACTCTGGGAGGCCAAGGAGGGAGGATCGTTTGAGCTCAGGAGTTAGAGACCAGCCTGAGCAAGAGCAAGACCCCGTCTTAAGTAAACAAACAAACAAACAAACAAAAACCCTAGTGTGTGTTGTTCTGTGTGTTTTTTAACTGTATTCATTTAATCCCAAGCACATATTTGTATTCACATTTATATACAGAGTTTACTTGTTATTGTTTCTTTTTAAAAAATGGGACCATACTATAAACAATATTATAGTTTTAAAACACTATTATAGTTTTCTGCACCTTGCCTTCTTCACCCAGCAACACTTCACTGACCTTTTCCCAAATCATCTAGCAAGCTCTATTTCATTCTTTTTAATGACTGCATAATATTCCATCATGTGGATGCATCAGTTCATTTGGTCATCACCTTGTCCATGGCCACTTTCTGTTTCCAGTTTCTCACTACTGGGAGCAATGCTGCAGTCAGTTTCAGGTAGGGTTTTTAGAGGCAACAGAAACTGATGGTTGCTGGATTGAGCTGAAGCCTCAGTTTCTAGGATCAAAGCCCCAAGCCATGCCACGGAATAGCCTGTGGGCTCACCAAGCCCCTCCCCTGCTCTACTCCATGTCACTTCTGTGCCTGGAATTCCACATTGGAGCCCCCATGAAACTGCCCTAATGTTGCACCCACCAGAACTGGACCCTTCTCAGCCCCCAGAAGTTTCACAGGGCACATCCGATTGGCAGAGCCCAGTGGGGTGCCACATCCTAGCTACAAAGGAGGCTGGAATCTGAATTGCAATTCTTGAACTGGGGAGGTGGTTTCCCCAAACATAGAAAAAGGCTACTCAAAAGATGATGGGCAACTGTGAGGGTGACAGTATCTATTGCAATTTCCTTGCACCTAACTCTTTCCTTGTTGGGGTCTTTATTTATACGGGGTCGATTCCCCAGAAGTTACACTGCAGCTTTCCAAACTGTCTAAAACATTTCACATTTCCACCAGCAATATGTAGGATTAGCACTTTCTTTTCCTCCCCACCAGCAATAGGTGTGAGAGCTCTGCTAGATGTAAAACATGGTCACCTGGCTAGACTCATGTGTGTTTCCCCGACTACTAACATAAACTGGAGTATCTTTTCCATAAGTTTGTTGGCCATTCCATTTGCTCAGTCATGAGCCGTCTAGTCACAGCATTTGCCCGTTTTTCCGTTGAGACGGCTTCTCCTGTTAAGGTACCTGCTGGGCGTCTTCCAGCTGTCTCTCCACCGGGCTCTGCCCTTCTCCATCCGCTCTGTGCCTCTTACGCCATGTGGGCTATAAGGGGCTCCCAGTCTTCGGCTTCCAGTAGGTTTGGCCAATGGGAGGCACAGATGGAGATCACAGGGCAGGAGAAAAGAGAGATTAGGTAGTTTCTTCACAAGCCCTTTCCTCGCCCCGCTGGGCACCATGGGTTGGCTTCATTCCTCTGTGGGCTGCAGCTCCCATCTCTGCCCCCCCTCGCCCCCTAATACAGCCCTGTCCAGGCTCCAAAAACTCCTTGCTGTCCCTGTCCCCTTCAGCCTTGAGGGAAACAATTCCCTTCTAACACCAGTCCTGGGGTTGTTCACTTCCCTGGATGCATTCGCTAGACCCTGTGCACCCCTCTGAAAATAGTCCCTCTGAATTGTCCCTTCATTACAGCTCCTTAAACTATCCAGTTTGGGTGTGCCACCTACCTCCTGCCAGGACCCTGCCTGATATAAAACAGGAACACTTTCTCTGTCACCGGTGTACAGTGATTTTTTTCCAAGCTTTAATTTTTGCCCATTGACTTTGTTTTTAGTAACTTTTGCCACACTAAAGATTTTATTTATAAATACATAGGGTCAAATTTACTTTTTAAATAATCTCTCTTTTCTTTTATAGCTTCTTGGTTTTCAGTCTTGACACGTAAAGTCTTCCCAGCTTGTAGATCAGGAGTTGGCAAATGTTTTCTATAAAAGTCCAAAGAGTGTATATTTCAGGCTTTAAGGGGTGTACAGTATCTGCTGCAACTACTCAACTCTGCCACAGTAGCACGAAAGCAACCGTAGACAATATGGCAACAAATGTGTCCCGATGAAACATTGTTTACAAAAACAGGCAGCAGCAATTCCACTCCTAGGTATACACCCAAGAGAAACGACAACATAGTTCAGACAAAAACTTGTACACAAATGGTCATAGCAGCACTAATCATAATAGCCAAAGGGTGGAAACAACCCAAACGTCCATCAAGTGATGAATAGATGAACAAAAGGTGGTGTATCCATAGAATGGGATATTATTCAGCCAGAAAAAGGAATGAAGTACTGATAACCTGGATGAACCTTAAAAACATTTTGCTAAATGAAAGAAACCAGTTACAGAAGATCACACGCTATATGATTCTGTTTATGTGAAATGTCCAGAATAGGCAAATCTATAGAGGCAGAAAGTAGAGCAGTGGCTGCCTAGGGCTGGAAGGAATGAGTTTGGGTTGATAGCTAAGAGGTGTGGGGCTTCTTCCTGGAGTGACGAAAAGGTTCTAAAATTGATTCTGGTGATGGGAGCACATATCTATGAGTATACTAAAAACCGCTGAACTGTATACTTAAAGTGGGTGAATTATATGGCATGTGAATTATATTTTAATAAAGCTGTTATTTTTTTTTAAAGGCAGCCACCTGGATTTGGCCCATGGGCAGCAGTTTGCTGGCCCCTGCCCTACATTAAACATGCAGTCTCCTAGAATCTCTTACATTATTTTGCATTATTTTAATTTTTACATTTAGATTTTTGATCCATTTGAAATTTAGTATTGTATTGTTTAAGATAGGAGTTCATTTTTATTTATTCCAGAGGGCTGCGTTATTGGGCCAACAGCGTTTGTGAAGTAAACTAGCCTTTTTTCACTGAGATGGGGTACCTTCTTTGTCAAATATTCACATCTGTCTGTCTCCTGGGATCTAATTCTGGATTATTTTTCATGCTCCCTGGATCTGTTTGCCTACGCCTTTGTAATACCACAGTGATCTGATTTTAGTGACTTCATTGTATGTTCTGGTTTCTGTAAAGTCCCCCTCATGTTCTTTTCCTTCACACTTGACTGGCAGCCAGTGAGCTTATCAAAATGGACTTGCTTAAAAGCCTCTAATGGATTCCCACTGCTTTTCCAATTATGGCCCAAATTTTAACTGATGCCTGAGTCCCACCTAGCTCCCCTGCTTCATATGGCTGAGGACACCGCACTTGAGGCTCTGTAATTCAGCCTCTGTAATTCAGACTCTGTAACTCAGCTCCTGTCCCATCTGCCCCAGGACCTTTGCACTGGCTATTTCTTCCACCTGGAATGCTTTTCCTTCCCTTTTTGCCAAGTTAACTGTTCTTTTTTCTTCAATCTCAACTTGATCATCATTCCTGGGGAAAGGATATGCTGACCCCCCGGACCAGAACAAATCACCCTCCCCGCATTTTGTGCCTATACAGTGTTGTACTCACTGCACTTACAATATGACATTTATTTGTACAATATTTTGACTAATGTCTGCCTCCTTCAGCTCCCCATTACCTTCCCAATATTTAGCACCGTGTCCCACCCATGGTAGGTGCTAAAAAAATATATAATATATACTGTATATTGAAGGAGTGAATAAACAGGTAGAGACTGAATTCAGGCACTTATCTGCCTGGTTACCAAATCCTCCCCCCTCCCTTTGTCCTGCCAGGTGCTGCCCTGGAGCAACCCTGGATGGGACCTTAGGAAACCCCGGTTCCAGACCCAGCTCTGACTCCAACTGGGGCAGCTCCCTAAATCTGTTTGCAAAGTGCTTTCTCCCTCCTTGCCTCTCATCATCCCCACAACCACCCTGGAGGCAAGCTGTGAAGGCTACATCCCCCCATTTTACAGCTGAGAAATCTGAGGCCAGGGAAGAAGCGAAAGCCCTGCCCTCCAGGCCACCAAGTCAGTGTTATCTCGGGAAGGGCCCTTTCCCTGGCTGGGCCTCTGTTTCCCCATTTATCAAACGGGGGGGGGGGGGGGGGTGGAGAGGTTTGCACCCGATGGTGTCAACAGTGTTTCAGAAACCTCAGGCACCCCAGGCTTTGCCATATCTGAGTTCCATCTGTATTGCTAGTTACTTAAATTTTTTATTTCAAAGACTTAAAAAAAAAAAACTTACTCCCTTTATTTTTTAATTTATTTTTTGAAAAGAAAACTCCTAAAAACAAGGACAACTTGCATTACTTCTGTCAATCCATTGTAACCACCCGTTGCATTTTCTCTATGACACGCTTAAGTCAATTTGCAGCCATCAGAGTTAGAATGGCTCATCTGGGAGCTATCTACAATCCCCTCCTCCCTCCAGGGACTGAGGGTCTGTGCTCTGGGAAAGGCTGGTCTGGGGGCTGGTGGAGGCCCGGCACCCCTCCAAGAAGCATTCATTTGTTCAGTGAATGAATGTCTGCTTAGAACCACGATGTGCAAAGCACCAGGCCGGGCCCTGCCACACCACAGTGGGGTGGCGTTGGGGGCTATGGTGTCTGGATCGTCTGCGTGGAACTTGTGTGCCTGTTGTGTGTGTGTGTCTGTGTGTGTCCAGGGGTGTCTGGGTGTCAGTGTGAGGGTCTGTGTTACTGTGTGCATGCACCGCCATACAGGCCCTTTCCCTGGGCTCCCACCTTCCTTCCCGGCCCGGTCTGGGGTCAGCCCATGTGACGGCCGGGGCTGGGCCTGCTTTCTCTCAGGGCCAGAACTGCGGAGTGAGAGAGACAAGGGGGCCGCCAGATCTCCTGGAGGCCAGCAAGCAAGGAAGCCCCTCGGGTATCCTTGCGGGGGACTAAGCCACCCCGGGACCTAGAATGTTCCTGGCCTCACCCTCTCATCCTACCAGTGGGGAAATGGGCCTTGAATGGGGAAAGGACTTGCCTGATACTGAGCATGTAAGTGGCAGGGCCAGGCCGCGGGATTCTCCCTGACCCCTGTGCGGCTTCTCCACGCGCTTCCGAGACATTAGCCAGGCCCCCTCTGCTGCAGAGACAGTTTAAAGGAGGAGAAAACAAGAATTTTTAAATAATACAACTAAAAGCTGTTATGCACTCCAATGTCTGGCACTGCTTTAAGCACTTTAAATACATTAACACATTTAGTTGTTAAACAACTATGAGGTAGATATGACTCTTATCATTCCATTTTCCAGATGAAGAAAGTGAGGCTCAGAGAGGTTAATTAACTGGACCAGGGTCACACAGCTGGAAAGTTAGCTTCATTGCTAACACTCTTTGCCTCAACAGCAAGCAGGGAAGAGATAGAGGCCTGTGGATAGAAAGACGCCTTTCCTCATCGGTCTCTGTGAGCTGAGCCCTTCTACCATTCCATGGAATTTTCCTGGAGCTCAAAGTGCTTCTCTCAGCTTTGCCTGTGCTGTCTTGGGGTCACTTCACATATGAGGAAACCAAAATAAAAGAGGTAGAATGACTTGCTTGAGATCACACCATCGTCCCCATGTTCCCTTACCATTTTGAATGGGGAAACTGAGGCTCAGAGAGGTTAAGTAACTTGCCTAAAGGCACACAGCTCGCAAAGAAGTGACCAAGGCAGCACTTGAACCCAGGTCTGACTGATCCAAAGCCTGGGATCTTATCTACTAGGCTCTCCTGCCTCGTGTATCCCTGCGTCTAGAAACCACACGCAAGGAGGGAAGGCACAGATAGAGTTCCGTTTTACAGAGAGGAAACGGAGGCAGCTTGCCCAAGAGCACATGGCTTGTGAACAGGAGAGCCAGGACTCAGAAATCCAGGTTCATCTGATTCCCGGCCAGTGCCCTTTTCCTTTGTTCCTTCAGGAATATTCCAGAAAGGGTTCCAGTTCTATGGGTCTCTGTGGTCAGCAATACACAGCTGCCAGGGATACTTTCCAAAGCAACTTCTGTTGTTGTTATTGGGACAGTGTCTCACTGTGTTGCCCAGGTTCAAGTGCAGTGGCATGATCATAGCTCACTGTAACCTCAAACTCCTGGGTTCAAGCGATCCTCCTGCCTCAGTCTCAGCTGAGACTACAGGTGCCTGCCACCATGCCTGGCTAATTTTTTGTAGAGATGGGGTATTGCTATATTGCCCTAGCTGGTCTTGAACTCCGGGCCTCAAGCAATCCTCCTGCCTCTGCCTCCCAAAGTGCTAGGATTACAGGTGTGAGCCACCATGCCTGGTCTCAAAGCAATTTCTTACTTCTTACCTTACTGGTGCTTTCCAAAAGTCCGTGAAGGTCAGAACATGCTCCATTTCACAGACGGGCAATCAGAGGTCCGGAGAGAAGAGACCTGCCCAAGGCCTTGAACCGGGGTCCCTGACTCTAAATCCAGCAAGGGAGGCCCAGGGCAGGGGTCCTGCCGGGGCAGGCTCCAGCTAGCCCTCTCTCTCTGCCATGGGTGAAGTCATCGCTTTATCAGCTAATTGCCACCCTGAGGCCTAATCCTGCCACTCAGCTGGAACCCTCAGGAATGATTCTCAGAGACAGAAGCTGTTATTGTCCCGATGAGAGGGCTGGGGGGAGCAGGCAGGAGGACGAGGCAAGTTTACACTCATGATTCCCCTCGAAGCAGTTTGCTTTCTCAAAAACATCTCTGGAGACAGAGACATTTCTCGTTTCTCGGGCCTTCTCAGGGAGGACTGGGGGTTTCTGCTGCTTTTGTATACAGCCGGCCGAGATGCCTGCCGTATTCACAGACGCAGCGTCACGACAACCCAGCTTCCTATAAATAGACGCAGCTGGGCTGAAATAAATGCAGGTGGGACCGTTTCCCTGATACAGAGGAGCTCACCACTGATGCTGGAGATGAAAATAGAGCAGCAGAGCTTGGGCCACATTAGCGTGGGGTCACCTTGGCCAGCTGGGGGAACTTCCTGAAGGGCTGGGCATGGGTGGGACACGGCTGGGGGCAACATGAGGCTGTTGTTCCAAGGAGGGACTGAGAATCGCAAGGGGTTAAGGACAGTCACGTGACAGTCACCGTGGCTCCAGTGTGGCTAATGTACCAGGCACTGCTGCTTTACAAACAGCAAGTAGTTGCTGAGCCTATTGTCTGAGTAAGAGCGCTGGAGCCACGCAGACCTGGGTTCGAATCCCAGCGCAACACGAGACTGAGCGCCTTCTAGAATTGTGCACCCAGATGGCTCGCTTGCCTTACCCTAGACCCAGCCCTGTTGGGCTGGTTACTTTCCCTTTCCGAGTGCCAGTTCCATCATCAGTGGACGGAGATGAGAATAACAGCTCCGACCTCGGGGAGCTGTGAGGATTCAATGAACAGAGGCAGAGAACGTGCTTAGCACGGAACTGGCACACAGTGAGCACTTAAAATGCCAGCCATTGTTCTCACTCAGGGTTAGGGCTGTGCTGCTCGCCGGGTGAGCAAGCCACACCCAGCCCCTGACCTCGCAGTGGAGGACAACAGGGAATAGACGCCTCACGGTCCTGTCCACTGCTGGACTTTGAAGGGCTGCCCCAGTTCTTGGGCTCTGGGCTTGGGAAGAATCACAAGCCTTGGCCCGTGCCAGGGAGAGAGATGACAGACACTCAGCAAGTATGCATGAAGAATTTATTGTAAGCAGAGTTTAAGGTGCAAAGCGAAAGTACATTTCCTAAGGTGAAATGGGGCTGTCTCCATGAGTGGAGAAGACACTGTCTATTTCTGTGTTTTCCCTTTCATATGTTAGTAGTTTAGGTAAAGGTTAGTGACAATTATTCATAACTATACGTCACTATTTGGGGGCCTGAATTCTTCCCAGGTATGGGCATGTCTTAAAGGTTATGTTTCAGTCACTCTTTCTAGTATATGTATAGTGAGGAAAGTTCCATAACCTGGTGGTCAGTGTTCCACGGCCTAATTACCCCATTCTTTAAGACTGAAACAACTGTTTTCCCTGGTTATTTTTCTGTAACTATTTCCTCCTTATTGTTTTCCTATACCTGCTTTCTCCTTTCTGTTTTTCTGATTTCCATTACCTATCACTTGTTCTGTCCCTAACAGACTGAGATGATGGGGGAGGGGGAGGGAGCCAGGAAAGTCACACCAGTGAGACACAACAAGTTGAATGAGACAAGGACAAATCCCCACTCCCCAAAGATAGTCCCTTAGAACTAAGAAAGGTATTCGGGCCCCGAATGTTACCAAAACCAGGATGGCACTTGGTACCTTACTCTGTTTTTTAACTTTGCACTATTTCCATTGATAAATGAAGAAACTGAGGCTCAGAGAGGTGAAGCGACTTGCCTAAGGCCACACAGTTCGGATGTGGCAGAGCTGGGATGCAAACCCAGGACCGCCTGATTCCTTCCTCGTACCCACTGGGCTCTACAGCTTGACTTTGCTGCTGGCTGGATGTGTGATCTTGAGCAAGTCACATCTCCTTTCCACGCCTCAGTTTCCCCACCAATCAAGGTAGAAGGTAAAGGTCACAACAAATCATGGATATGGGAGAACTCTGGAGCTTTCCAGCTCCCTCCTCCCCACCCTCCCTTCCTAGGGGTAGAGAAATCTCTGAGGCTCAGCCCCTCCCCCATCATGCAAATGCCCCCAGCCCTTCCCCCACCCCCTCTTCCCCCACCATTCTCACCTGTTTGTGAGACTTCAATCCTACACGGAGGTCGCTTTCCCATGGCACGGAGGAGCAGCCTGGAGCACGGGGCCTGGGCAAACTTAGCAATGGGCACAAGATGGAGAGAGACAGGGGTACGGCAGGGGTCGGGGATGTTGGCTGATGAAACGGGACCCTAATCTAGCCAAGCTGACATCCTCATTCTTTAAACTGTTGGCAACACTGAGACCCAGAAATGTGCTCAAAGTCTTATAGCAAGTCAGGGGCAAAACCAGGACCAGAACAGAGGTCTCTTGAGCTCCAAGTCCGATGACCTTGTCCGCCTCTGCTTTGTGCTGTCACCTACAAATGGCAAGTCTTGGCTACAGGCGGGCAGAAGGCACTGAAAAATCGATGTCAAATGAAAGAAAGAATGCGGGGCGCTCCTGTAGAGGGAGCAGGGGGATGAGGAGCTGAGTCCACTACAGGAGCCGACAGACAGGGCTTAGTCCCTCTGAAACCATCCCTCCTTCCCTTGGAATCGGTTCATCTGGAAGTCTCCCTTTTCCCCAGAGAATTGTGCGCCACCTAGAGGACACTGGGAGCCCTGCACCTTGTCCCCTGGGGAAAGTGCCCTAACCCCCTCTTGTAGCCTCTTACCTGATGTCAGGAGGAATCTGGCCAGGGTCAGTCGCAGTGAATATCTAGCTAGCAAATGAGGACATCCTTGCAACAAAAAACCTGAAAGTAAAATATGCCGCATACTTTCCCACCTCAGTATCTTCCACTCAGAGGCCATTTTGCATTATTTTGCATTTCCTTTCCCACCTCCTTGGCTTCCTTACTCTTAAACAATACTACAGACAGCAGGAAAAGCATCACCTCTGTGGAGTTCCTGCCCAACACGTATAACCTGAATCTAATTATCAAGCAAAACCCAATTTGGGGCCCGGCGCAGTGGCTCACGCCTGTAATCCTAGCACTCTGGGAGGCTGAGGCAAGCGGATTGTTTGAGCCCAGCAGTTCGAGACCAGCCTGAGCAACAGCAAGACCCCGTCTCTACTAAAAATAGAAAAAAATTATATGGACAGCTAAAAATATATATAGAAAAATTAGCCGGACATGGTGGCGCATGCCTGTAGTCCCAGCTACTTGGGAGGCTGAGGCAGGAGGATTGCTTGAGCCCAGGAGTTCGAGACCAGCCTTAGCAATAGCGTGAGCCCCCCATCTTTACAAAAAATAGAAAAGTTAGCCAGGTGAGGTGGCACACACCTGTAGTGCCAGCTACTCAGGAGGCTGAGGTGGGAGGATCCTTGAGCCCAGGAGTTTGAGGTTGCTGCGAGCTATGATGATGCCACTGCACTCCAGCCCTGGCAACAGTGCAAGACCTTGTCACAGAAAATACATAAATAAATAAACAAATAAAATGAATTTACTGCAGGGAAAAATGCAATCAGTAATACATTGGTCTTCCAATTGGACTGGTGGTGAAATGAAAACCTATAATCATCATACTACTATTTATTGAGCCCTGACTAAGTGCTGCGCATGTCCTATTTCCTCATCACATGCTGTCTGTAAAGTAGCTGTCACCATCCCCATATTTCCGACGGAGAAACTGAGGTTCAGAGGGTTGGAGGGACTTGCCCTAGGTGGCTGATTTGTAGCCTGGCGTCTCAGCACTTCACAGCGCTGCTTCCCCCAAGCTGCCCTACGCCAGGCACCAGCCCACTGCTTGAACACGACACTCGCCTTTTCTCCTTTCTGCCAAAGTCTTCTCTCCCTCATCCAGACCTGGCTCTAATGCCATTTCCCCAAGATGTCTTCTCCGATTCCCTCCCTCCTGGATAGGACTGTCCATCTCTGACCTCCCAAGCCTGAGATCGCTCCTTCTCATGGTCAGTCACTCAGGCACTAAAGAAATATTTGTGCAGAGCCTTCCTCATGGCGAGCATCGTGCCACGGGCTGGCCATGCACTGATGTGCAGAATAGACGCAGGCCCCGCCCCCATGAGACTGAGCATCTAAACACATAAATACACACTGATTACACATTTGATACGGCCCATCAAGGCAAGAGTCTGGTGCTGTGATGGCAGGGTGGTCGGGGCTCTGGGGAGGAGAGAGCTGAGCTCAGCCTGAGCTCCAGGGGGGTGGGCCAGGCTGGGTGGGGAAGGGAGCCCCCCGCAGGAAGGACTGGGGTGGGCTTGCTTGAGGGGCCAGGAGCTGGGGTTCCAGAAGCAGGCAGGCCGAGGTCAGAGGCCATTTTTAAGGAATCCAATCTTGATTCAACCAGGAAGGATGTCACTGGAGGGTTGTAATCAGGAGAGAGCCGATGGGATTTGATTTTTTTTTTTAATTATTTCTAAACATTTAGGGGGTACACGTGTTTTACAATGTACACTATTCTGGTGCTGGATACACTGAAAGCCCTGACTTCAGCATTATGTTAATACAGCTCATCTCTGTAACAAAAAGCCCTTGTACCCCCTAAAGGTGTAGGATTTATATTTTTAAAAGATCACTCTGGTGCTGCCCTGGGGGCTCAGAGGGAACAGAGTGTGGGAGCAGATGGGTCCTTATCTCTCTCCCCCTGTTTTCTGCTCAGTTGTGGTCTTATCTTGCTTCCTAGAGAGCTCCTTGAGGCCAGGGAGGGCGGCTGTCCTGGAGGCGGCAGTGCCCAGGCCGTCCCTCCATCCCTCTGAGACCGGGCCAGAGGGGCTGGGTCTCCCCTTCTCTCCCCTCTCTCTGGGGACAATCTAGGACACACGCTGCTCTCGTCTCTCGAGGCTCTGCGGCCCCAGCACGGGTGGAATGTTTGACAGAGGAGCACACGTGTTCTCCAAACAGACCTTGATTCATGTTTCCAGGAGAAACTCGCAAACAGGCTCCTGCCGGCCGCATCCATCAGAGGAGAGATGGGCTCTGTAAACAAAGGCCCACAGGCTGTCTCCGTCTTCCACGTCTTCCACGAAGACACCTCCCCGAGGGTCACCGGCGGCCCCCAGCCCCGCCCTGATCTGTGGGGCCACGATCTGTGCCAAGCCCCTCACTAGAGCCTCGCAACAGGGGCTCAGAGATGTCAAGTCAGTTGCCCGAGGTCATGCAGCCCAGCCGGGTCGTCAGCCCAGACACGGCAGCTGTTCTGACATATTCTACTGCTAATAAAAATAACAGTGACTCACATTTAGGGGCACTGATGGTCCTGAGTGCTTCATGTAGGTTGACTCATTTAGTCCTCACAGCTACCCTGTGAGGTAAGGATTCTTATTCTCCCATTTTTCAAATAGGGAAACCAAGGCAGAGAGAGGGAGGTCAAGTGATTGCCTGAAGTCACGCTAAGTGGGGAGGCGGGGACTTGAACTCTGGCAGGATGAGCCCATCTGCTCTGCCTGCTGCTCCCGTGGCCTCCTGGGAGCCAAGGGCAGGCCCATCCCACTCGCCCACTTTTATCTCTGTTTGAGAGCTGAAGAAACCAAGGCCCAAAGAAAGGGTGTGACTGTGGCTTCCATGGCAGCATGGGGCCTGGAGCATAGGGTCTGTGGGGTCTCTTTTTTTCGTTTTTTTTTTTTGCTCTGTCACCTGGGCTAGAGTGCCATGGCATCAGCCTAGCTCATAGCAACCTCAAACTCCTGAGCTCAAGCAATCCTACTGCCTCAGTCTCCTGAGTAGCTGGGACTACAGGCACGCACCACCAGGCCGGGCTAATTTTTTCTATTTTTAGTGGAGATGGGGTCTCACTCTTGCTCAGGCTGGTCTCAAACTCCTGAGCTCAAGTGATCCACCGGCCTCAGCCTCCCAGAGTGCTTGGATCACAGGCATGAGCCATCACACCCAGCCTGGCTCTCCTTTTGGAGGCCAGGATAGGAGCTAAGAGGCCTGGGTTCTAGCACCAGCAATGCCACTGCCTTGCTGTGTGACCTATGATGAGTCGCAGTCCTTCTCTGAGCCTCAGTCTCTCTATTTGCTCGACGGGAATGACAGTGGCAGCCCTTACCCACCGTAGAAGGCCTGCTGGGAAACCAAGTGAGCAGAGGGGTGGTAGGCTGGGCTGGGTTTCCTGGCCTGCGAATGGAATGTCCAAGCAGCATCACTGGGGGGCAAAAGCCCCAGGGGTGGGGCTGGGCTGGGCCTCCTCCATTAGGAGACCCCCCACCTTGGGCTCCAGCCCAAATTGCCAGACACAGGCCTGAGAGGAGGGCCCCCCTCCAGGCGGGGGTGACCAGGAGCCAGTCGGCTGGCCATTTGTCCACAGATGGGTGTGCAGATAACAGGCGTCTGGAGATAAGGCAGGGCCTGCTCGCAGCCTAGTGGAGAGCCAGGCCGAGCCACCACCACGGTGGGGAGGCGGCTGGGGCTGCAGATGTCTGCAGAGACGCCCTGAGGCCAGGCACAGAACTCCTTCTGCCTCTCTGTGGGCCAGGGCTGGTGCCCTCCCCTCTTCTGGACCTGCCCCCACCTCCACCAGAACAAAACAGAATAAAGCAAACAAATAAACAAGCAAAAAACATTTACTTTTATCAGAAGTGCAGCTTACTGGAGAGAGCCCTGGCTAGCGCCAGGTGCCACTGACCCACTGGAAAGCCTGCCTGTGTCAAGTCACTGCCTGACGCTGAGTCTCAGTGTCCTCATCTCTGCAGTGGGCACAGCGATGCTCCCCCTTCCTCGCAAATACAAAGGAATACAGATAGTAACAAACAGCTGTGCTGACGTTGTGCAGTAGGTACCGTGATTAGCCCCACTTTGCAGATGAAGAAACTGAGGCATGGAGGGGTTAGGCCATCCCACTAGTAAGGGGGAGACCAGAACTCAAGTTTAGGCAATCTGATTCTGGTGGCAGGCTCTTAACAGCTTGAAACATCATCGCCAATATTATTTTAAAAAATAAAGAAAACTGTAAATGGAGCCTACTTCAGTTTTTAAAATGCATGCATTTATGTTTGTATGTTTATAGACATTTTTGGAAAACTCCATACCCAAATATGAACAGTATTAATATCTAAAGCCGGGTTTCTCCACCCTGGCACTGTTGACGTTTTAGGCTGGATAATTCCTTGTCGTAGACGCTGTCCTGTGCACGGCAGGATGCTGAGCAGCACTCCTGGCCTCTGCTCATTCGATGCCAGTGGTAGCGCAGCCCCATCAGCTGGACAACCAAAAATGCCTCCAGACTTTGGCAAATGTTCCCTGAGGGCAACCCTTACCCCTCCCCACTAACCCCATTTAAAAATCACTGACTTAGGTCGGGCGAGGTGGCTCACGCCTGTAATCCTAGCACTCTGGGAGGCCGAGGTGGGCGGATCATTTGAGCTCAGGAGTTCGAGACCAGCCTGAGCAAGAGTGAGACCCCATCTCTACTAAAAATAGAAAGAAATTAAATGGACAACTAAAATATATATATACAAAAAATTAGCCGGGCATGGTGGCGCATGCCTGTAGTCCCAGCTACTCAGGAGGCTGAGGCAGTAGGATCACTTAAGCCCAGGAGTTTGAGGTTGCTGTGAGCTAGACTGACGCCACGGCACTCACTCTAGCCCGGGCAACAGAGTGAGACTCTGTCTCAAAAAAAAAAAAATAAAATAAATAAATAAAAATAAATAAAAATCACTGACCTAGAGAGGATGTGACCAAGAGAGTTGTTCACTTTCTAAGCCCAACACCGAAAATTTTGCCACGTGCAAGGATGACACACTGAAAGAAAAAAAAAAAAAACACACCAATAAAGATGAAAAATAAAGAAAAATCACTAGATGATGGACAGATAAATGAATGCCTATCACCTACAGGAGCCAGGTGAAAATCAGAGCCCGGGCACACTGGGGGAAGCATTCTGAGACCATCAGTCAATTCCTGCATTTTACAGAAGAGGAAAAGGAGGCCCATGCAGGGGAGGGCTGGTCTGAACTCACAGAACAGGCTGGTGCAGGGTGAGATGAAAGTATGGGTATGTCGACTCCAGGTCCAGTGCTCAGAACCTAGGAATGAGAAAAAGCAAATGAGAGAACAGCTTCTCCTGGGAAACCTTCCTGCTTTTGCAGTTGGAGGCTCCTGGGGCTCGAGGGCAGAGCTGCCACCCAGCCTGATGCCTTTAGGTGATGGCTAGAATGTTCTGGAGGCAAGGGACTTCACGGGTGACTTGGCACCCACAGTATGGAGGGTCTACATGCATACACGTGGCAGTCTATGCCAAGACGAGGGGAGGAGTCTTCCACAGCTCCATGTCGGGGCAGCACAAGCGTTGCAGGTCGGGAAGACAGAGGAGGGGTCAACCCCAGAGCACCAGGCTGAGGAGACGGGGGAGGCCTAAGGCTGCTGAGAGCGGGATGGGCTGCGGGGAGAGCTGTGGCCATGGTTCTGAGAGAACCTCTTCCAGAGATGACTGCAGTGAGGTGGCAGTTTTCCTTCACTGAACACTCCCTCTGTGCCCAAGGTCCCACAGTGTCCTCAGGGTGGAGGCAGGATTCAAACCTGGGCTCCCCTGGCTCCATAGCCTGTGCTCCTCCCCAGTGACCACTGTGCAGCCGTAAAGCAAATGAGGAGGTGGCAGCGACCGCTGTGCCCACCAGCGGGTGAACAGACAGACAAAAGGTGGCGTGCACACATGCAACGGACCACTATCGAACCTTAAAAAGGAAGGGGATTCTGACACATCCCACCACACGCAGAGCCTAGATGACATTATGCTAAATGACACGAGCCAGTCTCAAAAAGACAAATACGTGTGATTCCATTCATTTGAGGTCCCTGGAGTGGTCGAATTCACAGCAACAGGAAGGAGAACGGGGAGGGAGGCTAGGAGAGTGGGCAGTCATTGTTTACTGGGTATAGAGTCTCAGTTTTGCAAGATAAAAACAGTCCTGGAACTTGGCTGCGCAAGGTAAATGTCCTTAATGCTACCAAATTGTACACTTAAAAGTGGTTAAGACACTAAATTTTATGTTATGTGTATTTTGCCACAATTAAAAAAAAAAAGACTACGCAGAACATGGTGTGAAACAGTCAGGGTTCCCCTGGGGAAACAAAAGCACTGAGATTTCTTGAATAAGGGCTTTGCTATAGGAATCACACCCTTCCGCCATGGGGAAAATGGAAATTCAAGAGGGGAATTCCTTAGGACATGAAGAGCCCAGTCAGTCCGAGGAAGGAGCATGTTCAGCTGCCCAGTGGGACAGGAGGGGACGTCCCTGAGAGGTCTGTGGGACGCTGTGGCTCCGGGCAGCTGCGTCTTCTCCACTTGTCTTCACATGCCTGGTGGCAGGTCTATCAGTTGGAAAGAGGAGCAGGATGTGAAGAGAGGTGCATGGGAACAGGCTGGCACCTGCTGGCACCTCTGTGTATGCCCATCACAGCGTCTGGCCAGGACAACCTTGGGAAAGGTTCAACTTGAGAAAAGAACGGCCACTGACCCATTTCCGTCCTCCAGATCTCCACAGATTCCCCTGCTGGCCAACTCTAGCCAGAAACCCTACGGTGAAGGGCATTCTGGGAAACACAGTTTCCAGCTTAACCAAGATGCTCGAGAACAAATCACAAATCACTTTGGGATGATGGAAAGTTTTTCTAGTTATACGGCTCATTGAAAAAAGACAGAGGACAATACGGATGATAAACATATCATTTTTTTTATTGTAGTAAAATACACAGAACATAAAATTGACCACTTTAACCATTTTAAGTACACAATTTAGCGGCATTAAGTGCATTCACAATGTTGTACAACCATCACCACTACCATCCCTCTCCAGAACATTTTCATCATCCCAAACTGAAACCCTAAGCATTTTATTTTGTAAGGGTATATATATATATACACACACACACACACCCCATACCTCTACCTCTGTATGCAGAGACTATCTCTGAAAAGATACTCAAGAAACTAGCAGTGGTTGTCCCTGGGCAGGGAGACTGGCAGCCAGGGGTGAGATTTACTGTTGAAGATAGTCATTTTTCATTTTTCATTCTTTTGTACTGTTTGAACATGTATTTGTGTCGACTGTTTCCTGGAGGCTGCTCTAATCCCATCATTCTAAGTCTAGAAGGAAGGTGTGCTCCGCTTCCCAAATGGATCGGAGCGCTGTGGTTGCCTTTTTCCCACCTCCCCCAGGAACACGTGGCTCCTGGCGCAGTTTGGTACGGCCTGAAGACGGCTGGACTGCAACTCCTTGTGTGGCCTTAGGCAGCCTCTTTCCCTCTTGGGGCCTCAGGGTCCCTGTCTGTACAAGAAAAGGCTGGGAATACATGACGTCTAAGAGTCCATGATGTTCGTAACTCTGGGATGTCTTGATTCTAATCAAAGTTTCAGAATCCCCCCCAGGGAGGCTGGGTCTTCATGGTGGAGGAGGAAGCAGAGATGCAGAGAGGCAGAGGGATTTGCCCACAGTCACCTGGAAGGACAGCACCGGACACGGGATTGGAAACAGGAGATCCCGGTTAGCTTCTGTTCAGAGACAGCCATAAGCGGGCCTCAAACTCAGCTTCGGTAATGGAACCAACTTGGAAACCATGGGAAACCGCAGCCTTCCTTGTTATCCTTGTTTTATTTTTTTTCTTATATATTAAAATATGTTCTTAACTATTAAAATAACAGATGTTCACTTTGTACCATGTAAAATCATTGAGCTTATTGGGAAATGCTGACCCAGTTAAACATTACACAACAAGTGGGTGTGTCTGGTGCCCCAGAGGGGACAGTAAAGGTGTGGCTAAAGCCTGGCATTTGTCTACAGGTAGATTTCCATTCAGATCAGCTCTTCCAGCACATGGTAAATGTTATATAAGTGTTAGCTATTAGTATTATTATACAGTATAAAATGAAATTATACACTGCAAAATATAAAATTAAAAACAAACTTATTTTTGCATTAAAAAGGTATATTATATGTACTTAATTAGGCATAGACTATCTCTAGAAAGATTCATGAGCCATTGATAGGAGTGGCTGCCTCTATGGAAGGGTAGGAAGGACCTGGGAGGGGGTAGAGGTAGGGAGTTTGCTCTACATTTTGTACTTTAAGAATTGTTTGACTTTTAAACCTTACAAATGTATAGCTTTAAAAACGGGGTTGCTGATCCCAGGTCTGGGGCAGGAAATGTACAAGATGAGCCTGGAACATCTTATAATTAATATCAAAGAGTAAGCAGGCTGGATGCAGTGGCTTATGCCCATAAGCCCAGAACTTTGGGAAGTCAAGGTGGGAGGATGGCTTGAACCCAGGAGTTGGACACCAGCCTGAGCAACATAGCAAGATCCACCTCTCTAAAAAAATTAGCCAGGCATGGTAGTGTGCATCTGTAGTCCCAGCTACTCTGGAGGCTGAGGCAGGAGGATGGCTTAAGCCCAGGAGTTTGAAGCAGCAGTGAGCTATGATTGTGCCACTGCACTCCAGCCTGGGCAACTGGGCAAGACCTTGTGTCTAAAAAATAAAGAGCAAGGAAGCTCTCAGAGATTGCTGGGGTCACGCTAAACTGAAAAGCCTACCAATGACCAAAGACGGGGGTGGGGGATGAGTATTAATAAGGATAAATAACTGCAATAAATCTACAGTTCATAAGGAAACAAAAACACATACATACGTACATACCTCATTGGTCACCTCTGGAGGACGCTGAGTTTGGTTGGTTGCATAAATGGCCGCAAGTCCCCACCCTTCCCTGGATCTGCTGGGAACGTGGCATCTTCTCCTATCAGGAGGTGGAGTCTATTTTCCTCCCCTTGACGCTGCGCATGGCCACGTGACTTGCGTTAGTCAATGGATGCCGGTGCCCGTGACCTACAGAAGGTTGAAATGTGCTCCAGCTGGGGCTTGCCCGTGAGCTGCTGCTCTCAGCAAGAGAACTGATCCCGGGGCAGCCCGCTGGACCCAGAAAAATAAGAGACACCTGGAGCGGACCTGACCCCAGTGGCAATCTGAGACCAAGCCCCACCTGCTTCAGCCAAACCGAGCTGCCCCAGGGACGCACGGGAGAGAACCGAATGCTTGTCGTCATATGCCACAGGGTTTTGAGGGGCTTTGTTACTCTCCATCATTGTGGCGATGGCTGACTGATACAGATGTGATAATGGTTTTATAGTTTGCTTTTATAAAAAGCCCCTACATTTTAGAGATCTATACTAAAATATTTACAAAATGAAAAAAATAATAAAACATTTTCAGAGACAATTTGTTCCCTGTTGTCAGATCATGAGTCAAACCACACGTCCTGAGTTTACTAAAGTCTGGGTGTCCCTAAGGCACTTGTCTTCTTTCCTGCAGAGATTCCGATTCCAGGGGTCTGGAGTCCCGTAGTGTCAAAGTTAGGAGCGACGCTCTGGACTATGCTATCCTGCGTCCTCATCTGGGGAGTCTGTGGACCACAGATGTAAAGGACGTCGCCAAAGGCCACCATGAGCTGAGACTCCCACCCAGGACCCCCCACACCTCTGCCTTCCATTTCTCCACACTGTGGAGAGCAGGAGCCCACAGCTGGCTCTGGGCATCTCCTCCCCCTCCCAAGCCCCATCCCTGACCCAGCCTAGAAAAATCCAGAATTGTCAATGAGCCCAAGGAAATATCTTCCAGTTTGCACCCTCTGGGAGTGCAAAAATTCCCTCAAAGGGTGGGCCTGGTGGAGACTCCAGATACTTCTAGTCCCAGAAAAAGGGATGGTGAGGGAGAGCTGGTTCTCAATCTTAGGCCCAGCTGTGCCCTCCTGCCACCCCTCTGTTCCCCCAGCTCCCCCATGGAGCCTAAACCATCACAGCAATACCAGCCCCTCCCACGCTTCCTGGGCTTTTGGTGCATACAGGCTCGTATCCATTGGAATGGTATTCCAACCCTATGAGACTGGAGGAGCCAAATGACTCCCCCAGCTTTGAGGTCCCAGGGAGCCTTTCAAAGTTTCCTGGGGTGTTAGAAGCCATCTCTGCAACCCACCTACCCAAGCTAAAAAACAGCTGTCTAGGTTCTTCCCACCCCAGCTACACTAACCGGCCTTTCCTCGCTGTCTGCTGGGTTAGCCACCTTCCCCATGAGGGCCCAGGGCAGCTTGGCTGGAGCAAGTGCTTCACCTTCTGTGGCCGTGCATTTGGGGTTCACCAACCATGGCCTCTGCCCTGAGTGCCATCCCTGACATCTGCACAGCCAACTTGCTCACCTCCAAGAGTCTGCTGAAAAGTTGCTTTATATCTGGGCGTGGTAGCATGTACCTCTAGACCCCAGTACCAGGAGGCTGGGCAGTTTGAGCCCTGGAGTTTGAGGCTACAGTGAGCTATGATGACACCACTGCACTCTAGCCTGGGTTACAGAGTAAGACCCTGTCTCAAAAAAAAAAAAGAAAAGAAACGTTGCCTTATTATACACCTGGAAAACATGACGCTAAGTCAAAGAGACCAGTCACCAAAGGCCACATATTGCATGATTCCACTTGTATGAAATGCTCATAATAAGCAAATCCAAGAGACAGAAAGTAGGTCAGTGGTTGCCAGGGGTTGGGGGAAGGGCTGGGGGGTATGACTGCTGATGGGTAACAGGGTTTCTTTGGGGTCGATGAAAATGTTCTGAAATTGGGTTGTGGTGATGGTTACACAACTCTGTGAACATATGAAAAGCCACTGAATTGTAGACTTGAAAACGGTGAATTGTATGGTACATAAATTATGTCACAATAAAGATTCTTTAAAAAAATGAAAATAGAAAATGGCCTCATTAAGGAAGCTTTCCCAGTTGAAACTGCAATCTCTCCCTGCCCCTCACACTTAACCTTCATTCCGCCTTATTGTTCTCTGTCCCGTTTGTCACCATGTGCCATGTTACCTGTGGTTTTGTTTGTCTCTGTCCTCCACTGGAATATAAGCGGGGACGTTGTCTGTCTCGCTCATCGCTGTATCCCCAGGACTTAGAACAATGCTTGACTCCCAGTAAGTATCAATATATACTCATCGAAATCATCACCCATTCTGATTGTTTATGAAGGTCCCCAGCAGTTGTATCCTACCTGGGTGTCCCTGAGAAATGATGCCTTTTAAACATCTCTTAACCAAAATTTTATAGTAAATCTCCCTTCCTAATCTGTCTGTCCCCCTCCCTCTCATTCCTCACCACCCGCCCCATCCAGCCTGGTTCCATCAAGGAAAATCTCCTTCCTCCCCTCTCTGCACCCGCCCACCACGCCTCTCACCTCAACTACTGCAGCAGCCGACCTGTCTCTCTCCTGCCTCCTCCACACCTGGCCACCTCCTCTCTCCACACCGCAGACAGAGTGACCTTTCTGCAAACGCACAGGCCCTTCAGTGATTTCCCACTGCTCTCAGGGTAAAGGCTAATGCCTCACCCGGAGGTTCAAAGCCCCTTGTGACTTGGCTCCTGCCACCCTCCCCCTAAGTGTTCCTCTGGTCTACTGCACTCCAGCCACAGTGAACGCCTTGTAAGTCTTTGAACTCAAAGCTGCCTCCCTTGCTGCTGCTCTCTGCACACTCTGTTCCCTCTGCCGGGAACACTTGTCCTGCCTCTTCTGCCTTCGGGCTCAGCTTAAGGGTTGCTTCCTCTAGGAAACTTCCCCTGACTCCCTGTGCACCCCCATTCGTCCTTTTGTACTGTGTTTGTCTGCTTACTGGTACGTCCTCCCAGTAGGCTGAATGCTCCGACTGTGAGCCGGGGTTTTGTTCAGCACGGTGCCCAGCCAGTGCCTGGCGTATATGAGGTGTCATCTTAGTTTTCTGCTGCTATAACAGAATGCCGCAGACTGGCTAATTTATGAAGAAAAGAAATTTATTTGGTTCACAGTTGTGGAGGCTGGGAAGGCCAAAACGGCATGGTGCCAGCACGCGATGAGGGCCTTCTTGCTGCGTCATACCACAATGGAAGAGGGAATGGCAAGACAGCATGTGCGAGGCAGAGTAAGAGGTGGCCCATTCTTGAGATAACTGGCCCACTCCCACCATAATGACAGTCATGCATTCAATTAATGAATATTTATTGAGCACCATTATATGAAGGCACCTGTGTTTGTCACTGGGGATGAGGGATACACAAGATATCTGGTCTCATGGAGCTTATGTTCTAGAGAGCAGGGGCAGACATGGGCCAATGACAAGTAAAGATGACAGAGGTAAATTCTAAGCAGAATTAAAAGAGGCTGATCTGATAGGAGGACGGGGTAGCACCTTGAGATGGGGTGAGCTGGGAAGGCCTCTCTAAAGAGATGATATTTTAGCTGACATGTACATAGCAAGAGAAAGCCAGATTGGATGTGGGGAAAAGCACTCCAGGCAGAGGGAACAGCAAGTGCAAAGGTCCTGAGGCAGAATGAGCACGGTGTGTTTGGGGAACCAAGAAATCAAAAACGCGGATGTGCGGGGAGGGAAGCGCTGTACCAGATAAAGAGTGAGGGGCAAGCAAGCGGCCAGATCCCGTCAGGCTGCCTGGGCCAGAAAGACAGAATTGACTTCTGCATGTGGAGCCTGAATCTTCACTCCTGAGGGCCCTTGCTTTTTCGCCACGGACCTCGTAGAACAAGCCTGCCCCTCCCTCAATGTAGGCCCACCAGCTACCTGAAGGCAGCTCTCCAAAATGTGTCTTCTGGAACATCTGCACTTCCAGAGGCCCGTTACTCTCCCAAGCAGGTCCCCCAGCCCTGCTTTCTGCTCACCTGCAGAGCGGCTGTCACTGGGTTCAGGCTCTGCCCAGGGACTGGCTGGGCAGTGCTTCCCAAGCTGGAGTCTGAGCTCCGTGGTTTCCTTGGGGAAAGAGCATTTGTCAGAGACTCAGAGGATGAGGGTGTGAGTCTATGTGACCTTGGCTGGGCACTTCATGCTCTCAGGGCCTCAGTTTCCCCACCTGCAAAATAAAAGAGTTGGAACTGGCTCCCCGAGGGTTTCCCAGGCCTGAAATGCATGTCCATGTTTCCCCCGTCAGGGGCCTGGCCCCCAGCAAGACTCTTGGAGGCAGGCGACAGGAGGACTGGGGAAGTCACTGCTGCTCCCCTGTCCCAGTACTGATGCCCCTGGGACCAGGAGCAGGGATGCAGGCAGTACTTGGCCTTGACGCGAGCAACGGCCCTGTGTCCTGCAGGCCCTGTTCCTGGAGACCCTTCCCCAGGGTTGCCAGTTCTCTCCTGTGTCCTGTAGCAGCACGAAGCTGAGAGGCAGCTGGTGGGAGGTTCTGCCCCCGGCCTGGTGGGTAACTTCAGAAGGGCCCTTCACCTCCCTGGGCCTCAGTTTCCCCACCTCTGACCTTCCTGGTGGCTAGGAAAGTCTACCTCGGTGGGCCTCCAAGATGCAGCAGGGTTGCTATAGTGACAGGCTGACCAGCTCCTGCTCCTAGGGGCCTCTGCAGGGTCGAGGTGCCCACCTAGCAGGGCGATGGTGCCTCCGTGGGGCCCGTTCTCGGGAGGGAGCCCGCCGCAGCAGCCCGTGACGGGAATGTGCTTTACCCACAGGAGCAGGCCCGGGTCGGGTTGCGAGTCTGGTTAATGCCTCCGTGCATTAGGCCTGTCGCCCGTTGACAGGATTTTTTGTTTAATTGGAGGCATAAGAAAACAATAACATCTGTCGGCATGAGGGGAGCGGCAGGAGCACAGCAGGGAGAGCTCTTAGTGAGGAGGGGAGGGTGGGGGAGTCTGTAGACCGGGCTGTGCCACACTAACCCTGGGCAGCTCCCTTCTCCTCTGCGGGCTCGGTCTCGCCACCTGGCAGTGAGCGGGCTGGACCTACAGCTAGCCAACTCCGAGTGTGGTCCAAAAAGCATCTGCATCAGAATTTCCCAGGGAGCTTGTGAAATGCAGATTCCCAGGCCCCTCCCAACTCCGCTGACCCAGATCTCGGGGAAAGAGGCCCGTGAAGCTGCAGCCACGTCCTGGGCGTGACTTGGCAAGACCTGCTTCATGGAGTGAGAGTTGGCCCTGCCATCGCCCAGTGCTCAGCACAGGTCTGGCCCACAGCGAGTGTTAGTTGTTGGCTGGGACCTGAGTCAAAAGGCTGCGCACCAGAATGCTCATGGGTGGTATAATTCTGGTGGATTAAGTTTTTTCTTATTTTTAACATTTATTTATATTTATTTATTTTTGCCCTTCTAACTTTCTTTTGAATTTTGTTCCTTTTTTCTTTCTTTCTTTTGTTTTTATTTGTGAGCACTTGCTGATTTTTCTACAGTGAACATATAGAGCAGTGGAATGGACAAAAACAATTGTGGGGAAAAATGAGATGGCTCTACGGTTTGGTTTGGATGACAGCCTTCTGGGGATACATACGCTCATGTGATATGCATTTCAATTGTTGTCTTAATCGTATGGCTTTCAGATTACAACAGTACTGCAAGCTTACGAAAACAAAACAGTAACACACAAATGTGTGCACAGGCCGAGTTGTTACCTAACCCCCCAACCCCCCAAGCCACCGGCCAGAATAGAGATATCAACATATGCACCTTGCAAAGGACCTGCAGGTGATGAGCTTCCCGTACTCTTCTCTCACTCCAGAGCTCCCGGAGGGTCAGAGATCAAGGCTGGAAAATCCTTTGGGGAAGGGCACAGGCCCAGAGAGAAGCCCAGTGTGCCCTCCCTGACTACAGGCTTCGCTGACCTGCAACGAATTCTAACTGGGGAACTGGGATTCAGCGGGGAGAAGGCTCAACTGTAAGTCAAGTTTGAAGGTTTGATGATTTAGGGGATTGAAGTAAGACTATATTTAGTGATTTGAAGTGGTTGTAAGACTTTTTATCACCTAAAGTGATCAGAAAACTCATGGCTCTGCCCTAGTTTTCATACATGGGCAGGATAACTAGCCCCACAGGATATACAAAAGGAGCAAAGGGAGGCAAAAGTCAAGTTCCTTTCACCTTAAATTCTAGATGTTTTGTGTGTTCGAACAATGGGTGCTTGAGGAGAGACATTTGAAATTGCATTTCAAGTATGCAGCCTTGGCAGATTGGGGCCTATATGATAGGCCTGCAGGTCTCTTAGGAAAATAAGCCCCATCATTTTGGGGTTTGATGAGCCTGAGCCCACAGTCACACTGTGTTGAGACTTAGACTCCAACTTGGGCCGAACAGCCCCAAATCTGCATAATGGCCTCTCCAAAGGCTTTAGTGCATTTGACACATGTCACACCCCCAGGTGAGAGGAGGGAAGGTGTCCACACAGGCAAATGATGTATCCAATGTCTCCAGGTTGGGTGGAGGAGGTTTTTTGGTTCCCTCGGCTCCTGAATCTGGACCCTGTGATTCTGGCTGTGATGTGATGTCTCCCAGTGGCATTGCTCTGATGTCATAGGCTAGGAGTGAGGTCTGTGGGCTTCTGACAGCTGGCGCCGGGTGTCAGGGGAGACACACAGGGCTTCCCAAGGATGGACACAAAGTTTGCATGAATGAAATGAGAATCTCATTCTGGAACCAGTGAGCTGTCCAGAGCTGTCCTTACAGAGCATCCGGTCATCCCACCGTGTTTTATAGACAGGGAAACCAAGGTGCACATACAGCCAGTGACTTCCAGGGGCTCAGTCTGGGCTCAGGCATGAGTAGGGGTGAAAATAGGAATTGTTCCATTTGCCTTTAACAGTGGGGTATGTGAAGGGCGGATAAGGCTCCAAGGAAGGTGGCTGTGGACATTATGATGGCGAAGGTTGCCTTCCATGCTGAGGGGTCTGTGTTTCACGTGCAGGCAAAAGAAAGTCTTCAGAAGGGGCCAAGTGAGCAAGAGACAAAATAATAACAGCAAGTATTCGATGAGTGTTTACGCTACGCTAGGATAGGCACCACGGTAAGCACTTCAATGTGTATTATCTCAATTAATCTTTACTCAAGCCTGCGAAGTGGGTCCTGATCTTAAACATCCGTTTAACAGATAACTGAGGCAGAGAGAGATTAAATCATTTGCCCACAGTTGCCCCTTGGTCGGAGTCAGGATTCCAACCCTGAAGAACTCCAGAGCCCCAGCACGGAGGCTCTGCCCCACCTCCGGAGAATGCTAGAGGAAGGGCAGCCTGGCGGTTGGAGGTGGCGCATGGGGTGGAGATCTGGGGCAGGGAGAATGGTTAGAAGCCCGTGGAATCCCCTCCGAGAACAAAGGCAGAACTACAGCTGACGAGGACCCCAACAGTTTGCCGGGATTTCCTGGGTTGGAAGCGTCACAGATCAGAGTCAGAGTCAGTTCGTTTAACCACGTCATGTTTACAGAGGAGGCACGGAGACTCAGAGAGGAGAGAGGACTTGCCCCCAGGGGCAGGCTGCTTGTCCAGGCATGAATCCTGATGGCAGGAATCCGAGGAGGAGCATTGATTTTAAAATGTGTTAACAATACTTTCTGGGGACAATGTGATATTCTGTTAAAAAAAGAAAAAAAAAAAAAAAAAGCTTTTACGCTGCTTGTAGTCCCAGCAACTTGGAAGACTGAGGCAGGAGGATGGCCTGAGCCCAGGAGTTTGAGTCCAGCCTGGACAACAAATAGGGACTCCCATCTCTAAAAAAATAAAAAATCCCTTAAAATAAGCATATCTTTTGGTACTATTAGAAATTTGCCCTAAAGAGTATGCATGCAAAGACATATTAATATGTTTTATTAATAATAATTTAATAAAAAATTCCAACAATAGGGGATTAGTTAAGTGAATTCTGATACAGCTACTTGAAGAATGCTATGCTATCTTTAAAAAAAAATATCACATTGCAGTTCAGGAGGTTTTTTGTTTGTTTGTTTGTTTTGTTTTGTTTTTGAGACAAGTTTTCACTCTGTTGCTCAGGCTGGAGTGCAGTGGCACGATCCAGCTCACTGCAGCCTCCAACTCCTGGGCTCAAGAGATCCTCCTTGGAGCCTCCCAAGTACCTGGGACTACAGGCAGGTGCCACCATGCCTGGCCTAGTCCAGACTAATTTAAAAAATTTTTTTGTAGAGACAGGGTCTCACTATATTGCCCAGGCTGGTCTCAAACTCCTAGCCTCAAGGGATCCTCCCAACTTGGCCTCTCAAAGTGCTGGGATTACAGGAAAGAGCCTAGTCCAGGCCTAGTCCAGGAGTTCTTAACCTGGGATACAACAATGTGTTTCATTAGATTATAAACCTCCTGAAATTGTGGGTGTGATATGGGAATGTGGGTTTTTTAGGCAAGTGGATCTATAGCTTACTTAAGATTTCCAAAGGGATCTGTGACCAAAATAGGCTAAAAAATATGACTGAGAAGAATACTGGGAAAAAAACCTTTTATTTAGAAAGGTAGGTAGAAGAGTATCAACAATTACCAGCTTATGGCCAACCCTGTCTCTGCTCCCACCGATTCCCCTTGTCATATTATTTTGAAGGGAACCTCAGATAACATTTTACTTAGAAACACCGCAAAATATAACCCTGGAAGGACTCTCTTTTAAAGCATAGGCACAATGTCATTATTACACCTAAAAAAACCCCCTAACAATAATCAATAATTATCACCAAATATCCAGGTAATACAAAGTAAATAATATTCATTGACACCCCTCCACCCCCCAGAAAAAAGCTCACAACCCGTTGCTACACGAGAAAATGGAAACAGACTAAGCTATGACTCTGTTTTGGCAACATACATGCCATAATGGCAACAGTTATTTGGGGTGAGTGGGATTATAAATGTTTTTTTTTCTCTTTCCCAAGTTCTCTGTATTATTGTTTGAATTAAAAAATGGTAGACTTCTTTTTAAAAATGACGATCTTCCGATTCAGCATCCAAGTTTCAAGAGTTTATTCTGTTCCCTCTTGAGAGGAAGAAGACTCAGCAGCTGGGGAATTAGGGGTCTCAGCCACAATCCCCCAGGAAGGGGAGGCTGTGAAGGCAGACAGGAGGATCCTGCTTGCTTCCCAGACCTCGGGAGGAGGAGGTTCTGGGACATCTCTCAAGCTCTGGTCCCTGATGTCCTGCCACCTCCACCTCTTACCTTCCCACCTTTATCAAGCCTCACACATTTGGGGCACTTTGCTGCCGGAGTTGACAGACCAAACGAAACAGAGGCGGGTGGCAGATAACCAGAGCCCCTTCTTGCCACACGTAGTCCTGTTGGCCTGTCGGGCCTGGAAGAGAAGGCGTCTTGTTTCCCCAACACATTCCAGAGTCATGTCCCCCAGGCTGCCTGGCCTCCAGGCCAGATCCCCCACCCGCAGGCCCTACCCCCACCCCAGGACTTTAATGGTTGCGACAAAAGGGGAATGAAAGACCTGACATTGTTATGCTTCTCTTTCCAAGGTCCCAGTTTTGCTGTGTGACCTTGAGCAGGTCCCCGCCCTCTCTGGGCCTGTGTTTCTGCAAGTGGCTGGGGAGGTGGCTGGGCTAGCTTGGTTCTGAGACATCCGTCCTCCTCCCCAAACCAACTCTGATTTCATTCAGGGTTCCTAAACTTATCAGAAAGAGGAAGCAGATCCAACCCGGAATCTCATGGCTGCCTCAGGCCACAGGGTGAAGGCCAGTTAAATTTTTTTTTGACGGAGAGTACATGAGATAGACATTTTACCTCAAGACCCAGTACACACACACACACACACACACACTCACACAGACACACTTGAAGGAAAAGTTTCATGTGCCACCCAGCACCGTGCCTCACACCTGTAATCCCAACACTTTTGGGAGGCTGAGGTAGGAGGATCACTTGAGGCCAGGAGTTCAAGACCAGCCTGAGCAACATAGTGAGAACCTCCATCTCTATTCTATATATAAAATCAAAATAAAATAAGAGTTTCATGCAATAACATATTCTTTCTTCCTGTGATGCACTCTGATATATTTTATTCTTTTAAAAAATTTTTCTGATTGCAATCCATTAAGATGTTTTCACAATCCATAAAACAGCCATCATTTGTACTCTGATAAACACTGATTCATGCAGCTCTGTCCTTATTCTTGACCAAGATTCTTGAGCCCAGACAAATACAAATAATTATGTGTGTATAGACACACACACACACACACACACACACACACATTCCAAGTAGATTCTATTTTAACTGCCTTGGCTTCTCAAACTTTAATGTGAATACAACTCACTTGGAATATTTTAAAAATGCAGATTCTGATTCAGTAGGTCTGAGATGGGACCAAGATTCTGCATTTCTAAGGAGGCCCCCTAGGTGATGAGAATACCAGGTTGGACAACAGATATCTCAGATGTCCATTTCGTGGGTCAAACTATTCTCACCAATGGGACAATCTTTTTCTCATTGAAGAAAGTCTTTTCCTCTCTTCCTCCCTCTTTTTTCCATCCTTCCATAAATGTGTCTGGAGAATCTTTGGGCTCAAGTCGCAGCCCTGTCACTTACCAGCTGGGGAAATTTGAACAAGTTACCTAAATTCTCTGTGCCCAAGTTTTTTTACCTTCAAAACGGGGATGATAACTGCACGTTTTTGCTGAAGTGCTTTTGAGGGTTGAATGAGGTAATCCCTGTAAATTACTTCCTCCATTGCTTACCACATTATGAGTGCCAAATAAATGTTGTTATTGCCAAAATTGCCCTGTCCTAGGTGCTTTTTCTTATTGATGGTCTCCTATCATAGGAATTGTATTTTAGGTTATATATTTAGTTTGTGAATATAAATTTATTTTTTGGTTATAAAAATTGTCCCTATAAAAGCAAAATGCAATATTCAAGTACGTTTGAGAAACTTAGGAAAGGTAAAAATATCACCCACCCTAATATGACAGTGAATGCTTTGGGTGCCTTCATATGCATATTTTGACAGAGCTGTAATAGCCTAGTGTGTTTAATTTTGTATCCTTAACATTAGATCATGTTCAATTTCTCCCTAGCAATTCATTCTTAAAGTATAAATAGAAGTAGGTACAAAGCATGACTTCTGGAATCTAAGACTGGATGCAAACTTTGAATCATTCCATCGAACTTGACTGAGGTCTGCCTCCACGGAGTGTTAGCCCTGGGGGTAGACACACAACTTAGGGCCATGCAAACAACTTAGGATCATACAAACACATAGAACATCTGGCTGGGCAGTCCCTGGGGAGGAACTGGGACACTGGGTCTCATAATTAGTGGGCACAGAGCTGAGACCAGAAAGCATGGTCTTCCTTATGAAGGAGGCAGCAAGGAACTTAATTAAGGTGGAGAATCTGTTTTGGTTCCATTTTACCAATTTGGGTGAGACTTTATTTTAAAAATTCCTGAAGCTTGTAATTTTTTAAAAAATCAATTGGTCAAGGGTAAATTGTGCTAGAAACAATTTGTCAAACACAATTGTTCTAAATGCAAAGTGGTCTCCTAGAGTGGTTCCTGGCACAGAAAAAGGATATAAATGAAAAACAAACAAACAAACAAAAAACTGGTGACATCTGAATGAAGCCTGGAGTTTAGTTTAATAGTAATGTATCAATGCTAGTATCTCAGTTTTGATATATGTACCATAGTTATATAAAATGGTAACATAAGGGGAAACTGAAAGGTGAAGGGTATATAGACACTGTCTGTGTTATCTTGGCAACTTTTCTGTCTAGAATTATCCCAAAGTAAAAGGTTTACTGAAACTGTATGCATTTGATGTGAATTATATCTCCATTAAGCTATTACTAAAAAATGCATTTACAATGATCCCAGCAGTGAGTATATATATGTGTGTGTACACACACACGACATCTAGTATGTGCCATCTTTCTTAAAAGATTATTCTACCACATCTTCCTAGTGGTGGGACCGTATTGTCTGATCGACTCCTGGATGATCACGTTGCCAGTGGCATCTCCTCAGAATTGTCTGTAATAAGCACGTTACCATTCATTCATTCAGTGAACGTTTATTGAGTAATTTCTATGTGCACATACTATGCTAGGTGCTGGGGATACAATGGTGAATAGAACAGATTCAGCTCCTCTCTTCATGGAGTTCATAACCATGTTATGACAAGTCAAATCCATGCAACCTGATGAGCACTTGATGTTACTGTTAAACGTGATGAACATGAACTCCGTGTAGCAGAAAGGATTCTTAGGATACAGTGTTTGGGGGTGAGGGAATGAAACAGAGTACGTTGTTTGGGTGGCAGGTTCATATTCTTCTTTAATTATTTTTGTTATTTATTGTAATATATTTAAAATCAATTGTGAAAAAGTATAATAATACAATAAATGATTGTTATTTATTGTAATATTTATTGTCGTTATGATATTGTTGGAGAATTTAAAATATTTTTAGTATTTTATTTACACACCCCCCACACACACATGCACATAATTGTGGTGGTTAAAATCAAGGACTTTGGAGTCAGAGAGACCTGGGTTTGCCTCCTACTTCTCCAGTGTCCTAGTTCAGGAACCTTGAGTATTAACTCTGTATCTATAAAACAGGGTTGATAGTGTTGCTCTGGAGATTAAGTGAGAAATGTGTATAAAGTGTACAGCACATAGTAAGAACTCAACCAGCTGTGGTTTTTAGTGCATTGTGATGCAGAAGGTCCGCTTCAGGTTTCAGGGAAGAATTACACATTTGTGAAGTGAAAATGCCTAACTATCCTGTATCTGGCGCTGTCTGTGCAATTTTGCTGGCGTCTTAAAAAATTGACTCTGATTGTTCTGTTTGGTACAAGGTGGGGACTGCCTGCCCCACTCAGTTCCAACCCACGCTGATGGCTGGGCTGCCTCGGGCAAGGACAGCCCTAAACTAATATCAGATAAAGCAAGCAGAAAGCTGTCAGATCAAGTGACAAGATGTGGAGAAAAAACATACACATGTTTGAATGTCAAGAGTCCAAGTGACAAATATATCTGTTAGTGCAATTACATTTTTTCCCCCTAAAGCAGAGAATGAAAAATAGAGGGTTGGCAGTGACCTTAGAGATCATCTAATCCCACGGTTTCATTTAACCAATTGTTTCTTTCATTAAATATTTTTTGGAGGCTCTACTATGTGCCAGATATATGCTGGGTGCTAGAGGTAGGATGGTGAAGTCAGAGCTGCTCCTTCTAGGAATCTGTGGGCTTTAGCAGAGAAAACTACAGCCCAGGGAGCACCAATGTCTTGTGAAGATCAAGACAATTTTAATTTTCTTTCTGTTTCTATATTTTCTAATTCTTCCACAATAGACATGTATAACACCTAACTATGTATACATATATTGACTTTGATAGGATAGAATCCCACAGCTAACAAGAAAAAGAATTTTCCTTGGTAAACAGGTTACTCTTAAGTAACCATATAAGTTGTATTCTCAGAGCATGGTTCCTGCATCAGAATCGGTTAGTGAGCTTTCTTGAAAATGCAGATCCCACGACCATTCCTCATCTTAGGGGTCTCTGCATTTGAAACATGTTCTCCAGAGGCATTGTGACACCCTATTAGGATAATGCCCAGGTGGCAAAAAAAAAAAAAAAAAGTAGCAATGATTTAACATTGGCCGTAGAAATTTAAATTAATGAACTAAGCTAATGAAAACAAACACATTTATCTTTTATTAGAATAAAGTCAACTCCTACCTTTTTTCTCTCTAGTGCCGCAGCTAATTGCATCCATTATGTGTTTTTAACAGGTGCTATAAATCAGTGTGCCTTTGAGAGGAGAGAGCGCTATGGAGAGGGTGGGGGAGAAGTGAGGGGGAGGGGGCATTCTCCATCTCACAAAATGAAATACAAAGCCAGTGGCATATTTCCTTGAAGCCAGCAGCCCAGAGCTCTCAAGCCTGAGCTATTCTCCCCTCTGGGCTTCCAGGCCCCGCTCCCAGCTGCCCTGCTTGCTGTGGGTTGCATAACAGCCTTTTCCGGGCCCTACAAATCACAGCCCTGTCCTAATTCTTGAGCAGGGGCCCTTTACACTGCCCAGCCCCACAGCCCTCAGCATTTGTAACCTCTTTCTTTTCCAGGTTATCATCATCTGTCAGATCTGAAGTTAAACAATAAAAAACATGTCAGGTGAGTGGCTGGGAGAGACACTTGGTTGTTTATGAGAAATATTCCATTACAATCTGACGCAAAATGTTAGGATGCATCTGCCAGCGCCCAGGCTCCCCAGATCTCCTCCAGGCTCAGAAAGGGTCCCTTCTCCTCCAGCAAGCTGATTAGTGTGCGGTTCCAACCGATGTTTATCCTCTCTGGCTCCGTGGCAAATGCCCTTGGAAAAACCTGGCTCCATTGATGCCTGGTCGCCTGGTACATTCAGATTCATTCAATTAGAATACCCAGTTTGAGACATAATGGGTTTTGGCGAGCTCGATAGACTGATTGGTTTTTATACACATGCACAGAAAGATTTGATTTCCTCTGCGGAATTTATGGCAGGGGAGAAGAGGTAATTAAATTAATTTCTGGTCTGGTTTCTGGGGCTTTCCTTTCTGTTCTCTCTTCTCCTGCCACCTTTTTTTTTTTTTAATAGACTTTTTTGGGGCCTTGCTTGCATGGATGAAAATGAATTTAATAGCCGCCAACAGTTGGTTTGAGTTTGGGGCTGGGTTCCACTGCCACTTCTTGTTCTTTGCTTCATGTTCTGGGCGGGTTTTGGGAAGCTAACAAGGACAATCTTGAGTGCTCTGGTGTGTGCGGGGTGAGGCGACGAGGGTGTCCACGTAGCGAAGGAGCAATGTTCACACCGGGAAGAGGTGCTCCAACCCAGGCTTTCTGGAAGGGAACCCGCTCTAATATTTATAATGAAGTAAAGAACAAAGTGGGCTTCCCTTTTTTTTCAGTCATCCTTCATGCCTCTCCCCTTTCTTTTCTGATTTCTGTTTTTTTTTTTTCCTAGGATTCACTTCTCTTTTCATCTCCCCGCTCTAGAACAAAATTCGGCTGCAGCAAGGGAATGGCATGGCAGAAAGAGGCTGAAACCCAGAAAGGTGCCGCTGGGAAGAAGGTTGACCCTGACAATGAAGAGGATGGAGACAATCTGCCGTGTGCGGAGTCCCTACTCCACTCCCTTCTCCTTTCCGGAGCCAAGACCCGCTTTCCATTCTTGACTTTTTGATGATGGCCTTCCCTTGCTAGACTAAAGAGACAAAGAAGACCCCTGAGAGTTTAGAAACTCAATGGAAAAGGCAAAAAAAAAAAACACTGAGCACTTAACTTCTCTCCCAAAGGACAAGAGAGCCTGCCAATTCCCCAGCAATGCTAGAGCTAAGCATTTTCCCAGTGTCAACATTCAATCCCTTTTTTGTTTTTCTCTTTTAAAGTGTGTTTACAATTGACCATTATGGGAAAGATGACGGCTGTAGCCTGGCCCCGTTTAAAATAATAAGACTAATAATGATACAGTTTCTTGCCCTCAGACTCTTTCTGAAAGCCTGTAAGCAGAAGGAAAGGGCTGAAGAGCCCAGAACTTTCACCTTAAGTGTAGCCAGCCGTTGATCTGTCCCCTCCATGGCCCAACCCATGGCTGGAACCACTTAGGCTCCCACAGACATTGGCCATCGTCAGAGGAGTAGACAAGTGCCGATTTCCCAAGATTAATACCTCTGCCTCCAAGCAACATGAAAAGCCCATATTTCGATCTGGTCTTGTCAGCAGCGCTGGAGAATGTGCGGGTCCCATAGTCAGTGAGAGCAAGGCCATTTTAGATTGGGAGAACTAAGGCCCAAGGAAGGTGGGGCTATTCCTTCCTGTACTCCCGCCCCAAGTTTTAAGGGGGGAGGATAGTGGAAGAAGAGCCTTCTGTCCCCTCACCATTTCTGACACATTCTCCCTTAAATCAATTCTTCATCTCTCAGCACGGACCAAGTTGATCAGACTGGGTTTTCTCTCTGAAATGTATTGCATTTCTTTAAAGCAAATGCTACTGCGTATAGCTCACTCCTGGCAGGTAGTGGCGGGGGCTCCGGCAAGCGGATGGGCTTTCCAGGCAGGCTGCCCAGGATGGAGCTGGAGGGTTGGGATAAGATTTGCTGCACAAGCTCAGGTTCCCACACTACCTTGTGCCGCTGTCGCTCAGAACCGTGTCGCTCCGCGCAAGCTCTTTTGCCTACTATGGAGAAGAGAGCACAAAAGTTTTGAATGAATGCCCAAACCCTCTCCCCGAGATAGCAGCGCTTAGACGGACAAGCCTGGAGCAGACCGCTTGCCCTGTGCCCCGTGGGGACTCTGCCAGAGTTGTGCATGATCCTCAGCAGGAAAGACAGAGCTGTGGCTCGGCCCGGTATCTCCAGGAGAAAGTAGACTCGATGATTGCTCCTGAAGTCCCCGTGGAGGCGCCATTGGCGAGGACTCCCAGCCTATGTGGCCAGCGACCTCTGTCCTCGGAGGCGCTCCCAGCTCCGGCCTTTCCCCAGTGCTCCCCCGGGTTTGGCTGGCAGCAGGATCCAGGCGATAGGTGAAATGGGTTGATTCCGTCCTCGCGCGGCAGAATTCAGACTAGACTGAGAAAGGAAAAAATTTCCCCCACCTGGGAAGCAATGATCAGGCAATGAAAATGACCTTCAAGACGCCGACCAGAGATAAGCCTCTTGGCATAAAACAGGTCGGCACGCAATTGATCAGTGGGTGAAGGACCTGCTACAAGCCACCCGGGGAGGGAACAACTAACAACAACAACAGAATCCCGATAGGCCTAGAACAGACTGGTGCACAACAGAACGCAGTTAACTGACCACCTGAAACTGATCGCTGACCAGAAGAAATTGCCCTGAAAGCGTCGCGACTGAGTGAGACAAACCAGAGTGACATCCACCTGCCTGCCGGCACGCAACTGACTTCTGCAAGGAATTGGGGCAGGGAGGGCCTCAGAGGGCCGCGGGGTGGACTGGGGAGGAGACTGGTCTCCCGGTGCTGGGGAGAACCCGGCCAGGCTGCGTCGGGGACGCGGGGGGGGGGGGGTGTCCAGTGCTTTTTGATTTATGACTGCCGCGCCCCAAGCGATCCCATAAATTTGGGGGCCGTTTTCACCAAAACCGTGAGTTACGATTTTTCAAATAAATACACTTTCCAATCAGATGGGGTTCTGTTTAGGTTGAACGCGTCCCGAAGCAGACATCTCTCTGCGCGGAAAATACACAGGAGGAAACGGAGCCGGGACGAAACTCAGACGACATAAAAACTTGTGTAAACACATTGTCATTTACGGACTTAGGAAGAGAAAGGGAATGGGGGGAGGAAGACAGAAAAAGTGAGGGAAAACACATCCATGTTTAATTCTCCCTTGAATCCTCAGGTCCCAGCCCGGAGGGAAGACACGGAAAATTTAATATTCTTTTTCCATAAGCTTGATTTATGTTACTGATTAGACAATGGGTGGCGGCAGCAGGCTTACCTTAAATAGATTTTGTATCTTTGAGGCTGTTACAAACCTAAGAATGGAGAGGGTTGCCCCCCACCCGCTCACTCACATGTACTACACAGGCACTCTCTCGCCCTGAGTTTTTCTTTAGGAAAGAGTGTGGGGGAGATAAAACAGAATGGGTAATTTTAGCAGCGGAGGATTTCTAGCTGTGTGCTCGTGGGCAAGTCCCTTCCCATCCTCTGGGCCTGTGTTTCGCCACCTTTAAAACAAGAGAACCAGCCAAGGAAGCAGAGTCTCCCGTTGCACGAAAGAGCATACACATAATTCTGTGCACAATTGCAGGAAGCCAAGGAACCCTCAAGCCAAAAGGTAAAGAACGTCACTTCCGGCTTGGACCCTCTCTGGCTTGACCACTCCTCATCCCAAGTAAAGGGGTAATAATGGGGGGACAGAGGCTGCTATCAGCCCCAGGTCCCTCTTAGAGGTCCGGGCTCTAGTCAGGTCTCTGCCGTTCATTGGCTGTTTGCCCTTAGGGAAGTTGCTTACCCTCTCTGGGCCGGTTTCCCCGTCTGCATACAGAACCTAGGAGCTTCCAGAAATCGACTCCCTGCCTATCACGTCCCTGCGCCAACTGTCCCTCAGCCCCAGGGAGCAGGCTGGGCCAGATTGGAAAGTCTTAGACCCTCTACAGATATGGCCGAGAAATGTTTAAGGGATTTGCGCGCTCAAGCTGCGGGGTAAATGGTCCGCGGGCTGATTTATGGCGCGTTACTGCGCGACGCGATTCCCCAAGACAGCGAGAATATTTTACACCGCGCTAATATAAACAGGCGGCCGGCCGGGTCCTTTTCATGGAGTTCCTGTAATTACCCGGGCCCTGACAGGTCCTTGATTTACTGCCCTATTTAGATAAGGGGTCCGGTGCGGGAATTGCCCGTGGCGTCAAGGTCACGGGACGTGGCGGGAGGTGGTTTTGCGGTAGGCGCCGCGGCGCAGGCTCTCAGGGGCCTGCCAGTCCGGGGTGAGGGTGAGGGAAGGAGAGGGGCGAAGGCTGGAGAGAGTACCCACCGCTGCAGAACGTCGTCGGACGCTTGAGGGACCTTCAAATCACGGGAACAGCATATCCACTGTACAGATGGGGGAACTAAGTCCTGGAGGTGGCCGGAGCCCATCACCCCCCCTCCAAAGTCACTTAGCGAGAGAAATGGGGGTGGAGGTTGGGATCTGGAGCGGGAATTTGGGTCTCTGGCAACACAATCCCTCCTGCACCTAGCGATGCTGGGTCTCCCCCACCTCCAGCCTATGACAGCTGGGTTTTGTAGGGTCAGTGGGGAAAGGGAAGAATCCTAAGGCAGTCAGAAACAGGGCGGTCAGGTCAGAACAGAGCCTTGCAGAGAGAATCCAGTGTCCTGGTCTCTTCTCCCTGTCCAGGGTTTTATGGTCAGTGTGAAGGGATATGACTTCATTTCTTCCCCTGTGAAATGAATATTCCTAAAAGCAGAGCCACCATTTATCCAGGTTTACTGTTACCATGCTAAGAGCCTCACCTATATTTTTTTGCTTAATCTTATGCCAGTCGTCTACAGTGAGTATTACTGTTCCCCAATTTACAGAAAAGAAAACTGAGGCTCTGAAGGTTCATAGAGGGAGGAATACCAGTGCCCAGTTTCAAACTTTGGTGGGCCCAATTCCACAGGAAGGCTCTTATAAGCACTCCTTTGATACAATTTTTTTAAAACCTTTATGTACTTAAGCCCTCTACTCAGTAAAATGGGTAAGAGTTCCTGTCCCCACTAGCACAATTGGGAGAATTGAGAAGCCTGCATTTGAAAATGCTAAGAACGCCAAACTCCTGAAGGCACTCTCTAGGTGAGCAAGGCTTCAGGGTGGGTGGTTGGGGGTGGGTAGTGTGGGACTGGCTGGTAGGACCTTGGGGGTCCTGGTCTTTGTTCTGTAGAGGTGGGCTGGAGGAGAGTGGAGTCCTCCCATGGGGACCCATGGGCCAGGCACTCAGTCCTGAGAATGACCAGGGGGAGTCCATGTAACAGTGGGGAGCTGGGAATTACAAAACTCGGGATTATCAGTTCTATTCCCTTCTTCTGCAAATGCGGAAACCGGGGCTCAGAGCTGGAAAGGAAAAAAGTGAGGTACTAGCTAGGCAGAGCCAAAACTTGAAGTCACATCTCTTGTTTGTTAGCCTAAAGTAATTTCAGCCAAACTCTTAGGTCCCAGACTTTCATCTGTAACACAGCCGGAGGCCGAAGGAGAGAACACCCTCACCGGGTTCCCGTTGTTCTGAAAGTTCTGGCACTCTTCTCTTGTACCTGAGCTGGAGTTAAAAGCACTTTGGCGTCTCCTAGAAAGCTGAAGTCTGGAGTCTAGTCTCCCCACCATTCACCCTGCTAGGGGATGCCCAGCCCTGAGCCCCATTGGGTCCCTTAGGGCCAAGTCCCCCATTGGGGCACAGCTCAACAAATGACATTTGAATTCTTCTCGGGTTAGGGAACTGTGTTTTCTGCCTTATTGGCGGCTGTAGCATCCTGCTTATTAACACCCATGGGGAGCTGCCAGGCGGGTCTCAGAGCCCTCAAAGCGTTTCACGGACCGGGACTTGTCACCCCCGTACTGATAATGCATCCGTCACACCACCCTAACCCGACCAGTGACCTGTGCAATGATGGGAAAGCAACTAGAACTCACGTGGGTGGGCACAAGCAATGCATTTGTATGTGGGTAATTGTGCGTACCTATGTGAGTACTTGTCATTGAGGGTGCCTTGACCGCGTGCATGCTGCTGTACAACTTCACTGCCAGGGCTTGTGAATGTGACTATAGAGGTAAGGCTGAGAATACATGTCAGATTGAGTGTTTAAAATTGTGTGTCTCTGTGTAATGTGTGAACATGTGAGAACGTCTATTTGTGAGCACCTGTGCACACATAGTACAAATTGTGGCTGTGTATTTGTGTACTGGAGGCTTAGCTGGGACACTGAGAATACTTGGAATGTATGATGGGGTTTTTGGAAGTTTTGCTGTGAATACAGTTGTGGGGAATTGTAAGAAAATACAAACTGTTTGTACCTGTGTGTAATTGTGACAGTAATATGTGCAAACCCCTGCATCTGTGTGGCAATTGGAATTTATGAGTTTCTACTACATGACTGAGGTCTTTGTCATGCCTGAGTGTAGGATTGGGAGTGGCTCCTAGCTGTAACGCATTTGAAGCCTGATGTGTATGTACCCTGTGGGTGACATAGAGATAACGTGTAAAATCCTAGGAATGCATGAATATTGAGATGCTGTGTGCACCCTGGGTGTAAACGGTATTGCTGTTAGAATATACATATAAATACTTTGGGGCATCTGCGTGAACACATGGGCTTTTGCATATGCCGGCAGTGTTGGGTGAGCCTGCGTGCATGCACAAGTTTATTTGTAATCGGAGGGCCTGCTGTGCCACTATGAGAGGCTGAGGGTGAAGATAGTTCGCGGACTAGGACAAAGGCTGGGCGTGTGCTGAGGATTGAGGTCCTTCTCCACAGAGTAATTACTCTCTCTACCCGCACGCCCTCACTCAAGAGCGCCTCCAGCTCCGGGAGGCGCGGGACCCCGCGGAGCCGCAGCCGAGTCGGGCGCCCGGCGCTCCCTCCCCGCGAGCCACGGCTCCGCGCTCTGCCCAACCCCAGCGCTGCTGGCGCCAGGCGCCGGGGAGAGCGGCGGGTTTCCAGCACGCCTCGGGCAGGAAACCAGGACCTCCCTCCGCATCCCCCACCCCCCCATGCACCTCCAGGGCCCACAGCCGGGCCGAACTCCCACAGGTGGAACCAGCCAGCTCAGGACTAAGCGTTTATCATCCCCTTCTGTCCCGTATGCTCCCCGCCTCTTTATTCACTTCCTTGTACAGGACTGTAATGCCACTTATCCACTCGCTATCGGACCTCGAGGAAAATCGCTCAGCCTCTCTGGGACTCACTTTCCCTGGCTATACAAGGAGACAGTTGGCCTTTCTCCCTCTGCCTTTGGACCAGTAACTGCCAGGCACATAGCAGGCGTCAATAAATAATTGCTGAATGAATGAATAATGATTTGCCTTCTTAAAAGAGCGCTCCTTTAGATAATCTCCTCTCACTCTTAACTGGACAGTGCTTTTGAGAAAAAGACACCCTCTGTCTACCCCACCTAGGGAAGGACCGGATGGGCTGGGAGAGGCCGGGGAGGATGGAGGGACCCAGGCATGTGGCCACCAGCTGGGAAGCTACCGTAACGGGAGGTAAGACCGAGAGTTCCCAGCTTCAAGCGTCGCCACCCCGGGATGCCCAAGGTTCCAACTGGAGCCTGGGGAAAGCCCCCTGGGGAGAGAATCCGGTCATCAAGGGCCCCAGCCCCGAGAGCTGCACAGCGGGGACCGTGCCTCTGCCCGGGTGGGTGTGAGACGCCAGGAGTTGGGTTTCGTTTCTCCGTCGGCGTGAACCTCGCGGATGCTGTGCAAGTCGTGGTCCCCTCTACATGTGTTTACCGCCGTACGCCGGTTTCTCGCGGTGTGATCTTCAACTCCAGTGTCTTTAGAGAATCAAAGATTCTCAAGGAGTGATGATGTGGGTGGAGTGGCCCAACCTAGCTGCGCTCCTGGCCCTCAGTGCGAGACCCGCTGAGAGTCCCGCAGGCTAGATGCCCCAGGGCCAAGGCGGACGCTGGGCTGCCTCTGCGTCAGCTTGGCGGGCCTTTGGCCGGGATCAGGCGCCGGGGAGGCGAGAGAGGAATTCAGGCCCTAGAGCCCGGAACAAACCGGTAAATGACCGTGGGCTTGGAGTCTGCCTTCCCCTTCCCTCCCCATCCCCCCTCCGGCCTCTGAAAGGCTACTTCGCTGGTCAGTCGCCCTGTGCCAGTCTGCCCGCGACTTGGCCAGAATTGGCGGGCGGGTACAGACCTCGTGCACCAGCGGCTTCCAGGCTCTCCAGAAAGGGCCGAAGACTAAGAGGCAGGGGTGGGTAAGTGGGGAGGTGTTAGGAATAACGTTAGAGGCCTATCCTGCCTCCAGCAGCGCCCTCTCATCTTCTGGCTCCGACGCCTAGCGGAGCAGATGGAACTCGGGATTGGGAACTGCTGGAATTCCTGTTTTGAATTCTGTGGAGTCTAGACACAAGAACCTTTCTTTCTCCGGGCCTCAGTTTCCCTATCTGTACAATCAAGGGTGGGGTCTAGGTGAAGGCCTTCTTTTCGTTCGATGATTCTAGATTTCTTTCCTTGGATCCGCGGGGAGGGGTGGCAGCAATAGTCCATGGCGTTGGCAGGCCTGTGCCTCAATTACGTAGCCCCTGCCCCCGCCCAAGCCGGGAACTAGGGGGGAGGGGCGGAGGCGGAGCCGCAGTCTGTTCCCTGTCCCCGCCGGCGGCCTAGAGTCGAGTGGCGCTGGCTGAGTGTAAAACCTGGGACGGCCACCCCCTTTCCTCCTCCCCATACCCCTGCCATTGGCTCCAAGGAGAGGTTGACATCAAAGCCACGGCCTTATATAAGCCAGATCCTGAAGGGGAGTCTGCAGAAGGGTTAAACAGGTCTTGGGCATCGGCGTCCTCGCCCGCGGCAGAAACTAGGAAGAAGGCGGTGGGGCTGCGGTTTCATCTTCAGCCTTGCCCCGGACGCCCCCAAAGCCGGCGCTAGCGGTGCGCGGCCCCAGAGCAGGTGGCCCCCAGCAGTCTCTGGGGCGCATGGAGCGGCATTAATAGGGCTGTTGGCACAGGCCAGGAGCCGCTCCAACATGAACCTCGTGGGCAGCTACGCACACCATCACCACCATCACCACCCGCATCCCGCGCACCCCATGCTCCACGAGCCCTTCCTTTTCGGCCCTGCCTCGCGCTGTCACCAGGAGCGGCCCTACTTCCAGAGCTGGCTGCTGAGCCCAGCTGACGCTGCCCCGGACTTCCCTGCCGGCGGGCCACCGCCCACAGCCGCTGCGGCTGCCGCCGCCTACGGTCCAGACGCCCGGCCTGGCCAGAGCCCGGGGCGGCTGGAGGCGCTCAGCGGCCGCCTGGGCCGGCGGAAAGGCTCAGGACCCAAGAAAGAGCGGAGACGCACAGAGAGCATCAACAGCGCGTTCGCCGAGCTGCGCGAGTGCATCCCCAACGTGCCAGCCGACACCAAACTCTCCAAGATCAAAACTCTGCGCCTGGCCACTAGCTACATAGCCTACCTGATGGACGTGCTGGCCAAGGATGCACAGGCTGGCGACCCCGAGGCCTTCAAGGCCGAACTCAAGAAGGCGGATGGCGGCCGCGAGAGCAAGCGGAAAAGGGAGCTGGTGAGTCCCGGGGCTTGCACGCTCCAGCCAAGGGTGCAGGCGCGATGAGCACTCGCAGGCGGTGCAAGCAATGGAAGGAGGCTGTGTTGCCGGCTGTGCAATTTTGGAAGGCTGAGATGAGAATTTTGGAAGTTCTGAGACGGTCACAGTGTGTGACTGAGGGAGGCAGATTCGTAACTGAATTCATTTGTAATGTGGGATAATGTTCGTAAAACTGCGTGAACACAGAATCTTAACTCTTTCGGATGCAGCCTTAGGGCACCCTTTAAGAATCTGTTGGAAGCCTCTGATCCCAAGAAAATGCCCACATATTTTGCTTCCAGTTTGCAGGAGTCCTGATCCAGCCCAGGGCTCTCCTGGAAGCCAGGTTAAGAATAAATGTGGGAATTTGTTAGTTTCATCTGTTTGAGAGTGAATTTATGCACATGCGCTCAGTTATTGTTTTCAAAGAGCCTTTGCTAGAGAGGCTAGTCTACTTCTGTCATTGTACAGAGAGGGAAACTGAGGCCCAGAGTCAGAGGGGACATGAAGGGCACCTACCGGAGGAGCCAGAGGTGGAGCTGGGGTAAAAGAGCTCAGGTCTCCTACTCTACGTCCAGAGTGCGTTCCACCGCTGCACTCCTTGTAGGCTGGTTCTGAGGACGACCTCGATGGCTTTTCGTGAAAATAAGCAAGAGCCACCTCTTTCGGCTTTGGAGATCGAAATTCCTTCTTGGCCTTCCTTGATCCTCTCCAGTGAGGGCGACATTTTCTGGCGCTAGGTTTCTCTGCCCAGGGCTTGGGGACCTCTGAGCGCGGTGATTTCCAGGCTGGCGAACTAGTTTCTCTAGGTTGATGCGCTCAGGCCCGCAGCGCTGTGGAGCCGCCTGAAAAGCCATGCCGGTTTTTTCCTGACCCGCGGGGCCTCTGGTAAAGTAGGGCGAGCTCACCCAGGGACACGAGGAAAGACAGATAGGCATCGAGGCTCTAAACCGCCGCCCTGGGCTGGGGGAGATGCAGGCCCGGGCGGCGCCAGGATCGAAGTAGTTACTGGGCGGATCCCGATCCCCCACACGTCGCCGCCTTCTTCAAGTAGCACAGCTTGGTGGCTGCTAGGAGAGCAGGGAAGGAGCACGCTAGGCCAGGGGACTCCCCACTCTTTTGCCTAACCGGCTGAGCTCCCAGCGCCAGGTCGAAAGGACCCAACCCTGTATCCGAACCCCTATGTTAAACCAAGTTGGAAAGCCAATAGGTTGTGTGTGTAGGGGTTTGGGGGGCAGCAGGTCCTCGAGCGGGAAAACTAGATTCCCAACTCTTCCATCCCCCCGCCGCCCCCTGGTCTCCCTTTGGTGCCATAAAGCAAAACCAGCACGCATCAGTTTCACCAGAAAATTCTCATTACTAAACCCCTCGAAGCTACCCAGCCCATCCCGGGTCCCAGGAACTTGGCGCATAAAGGCAAATTTATGGGCCTGTTTGCCTATTTCGCAAACAGAAATCCGTCACTTATTTAAAGACTCCCAGTTACTGCTCCCGACACCTTTTCCCCCATCCCACTTCTCGCCGGGCGATTGTAGCGGAAATATTAAAACCTGTCTCTCTCGCCTCTTTTCTTGTGTGTGTCCTTTGGCAGCAGCAGCACGAAGGCTTTCCTCCTGCCCTGGGCCCGGGCGAGAAGAGGATTAAGGGACGCACCGGCTGGCCGCAGCAAGTCTGGGCGCTGGAATTAAACCAGTGAGCCGAGGCCGCGCCGAGGACCCGGCCGCGGCCGGCCAACCCCGGAACCCCGAGAGGAGAGGAAGGGGCGAAAGAAAGCCAGGCTCTGGGTTTCTGGGGCTTGCGCGAGCGAATCCCGCCGAGCCTCTGCTGAGCGCTGGCAGGTCGTCGGCTGCAACCACACACTCGGATCGCACGTGCAATGTCATTTGAAATAGTTTTTAATACATTAAGAGAAAGAAATATATATATAGCCACCTCTCCTAACCGAGGGCGGCTCTTGGCGACACGGTGCAAGAGGGAGGGACTAATGAACCCAAGCGCGCAAAGACACACCCTTCCAACCCTTCTGGGGCGAATTTCAAACCCCGGACGTCTTCCCCCTTTCGCTATCTGGCTCTCTTTCTCTCTTGTCCCTCCCCCGTCGCTTCGTGTCAAAGCCTCCGACGCCACGCCCGGGTTCTCTAATAAAATGCAATAAGGAATCAATAGTTTTCTGCCCGGGAAAGAGAACTTAAAGCAGGAAGATGAAGGGCTGCTCTTTGTTGTTGTTCTCCTTCAAATAGTGCTGTTTTTTTATTTTATTTTTCTTTTTGTTGTTGCACTTCCTATTTAGTTTCAAGCGAAACACTTTTTCTCTCTTTCTCTTCCTTTTTCTTTTCTCCTCTTCCTTCCTTCTTTCCTTCCTTCCTTCGTTAAAAACTTAATAAAAGCTTTTCCCTATGTTGGAAAGTTTTTATGTATTTAAACTACCTACCATGCCTGTTGTGCTCAGGTGTTTGTTTATCCTCCCATCCCCACCCCTTTTCTACCTCAAATCTATATGACCACTCACAGCCCCCTCCTTGTGCCAAAGCAGTATCTATGCTCTTGACTAATAAAATGTTTTCTGAAATCGTCTGAAGCTTGTGTGATATCTCAGCTCAGATCCCCTGCCCACTCCATATTCCTCCTAGGCAGAAAGCCTCATGTTCCTGCTTCTCCTCTCTTGATAAAAACCAAACTTTAGATCAAGTCAAGGGAAGGGGACAGATAAAGGATTTCTTTCTAGAGCAAAGAGCAGCATTCTGCTTAGAATATAACGGCGGGACAGGATCACTTAAGGGAACCAGGAGAAACCAAAACTGGAAAGGAATTAGACTTTGAGAGGCCAGGCTCAGATGTATGTGGGTCAGTATTTGCGCTTGTGTGGGGGTTAGTATGCACACTGGTGTCAGCGGACAGTGGTTTCATGGTGTTATTGGGAGAGAAGGGAGCCTACCACACAGATGAATGGCATCCGCAGGGCAGGGTAGTTCAGTAGAGGGGGGATTTACTTGGGAATGTGTTCATGTGTGTGAAATTCTGAACTTATAGGTGCACGTGACAATGCAGCAACTCCTACGGAGCCCCATGACTGTGCAGGGGCCAAAGAGGGTCTGCTTAGCACAGCTCTAAGCAGGCAGTAAGGACTCCACAAATTGCTGGAGCAGGTATTATTTTTATACGTGAGTAAAACAAGCTTGTGAGTGCTTATGGTTTAAGTAAGGCACTTAGGTTTTTCTCCTGCAACGAAGCACTCAACAAACGTTCGTGAGAGCATATGGATTTGTGCAAAAGGATGGGGTGTGTGTGTGTATGTGTGTACTAATTTGAGTACTTGTGCAAGACAGTCGGTAGGTCTTTGTGTCCTCATGTGCACCTATGGCAGAATGTGGGTGTGAATAAATAAAATTTGTCAAGGGGCTCAGACCGTGTTGGGCTAAACCGGAATACGCAAACGCAGGCGTTTGTGTGTCCATGAATAATAATAATGGACAATTAGTTTTGTTTTGCGTGTAGCTGTGTGCTAAGCATAGTGCTAAGCACTTCTATGTCTCCTAACAGCTCCCACGATTGCCCGAGGGGACGCACGCTCTGCAGGGCTTGCACGGTCCCCAGCGCTCACTGCGAAGGAGGCGGGAAGACGCGCGCGGGTCCCTTGGCGCTTTCGCGCTCCACACCTGGAGCTGGAGCTCTCGGCTTGGAGATGAGAAAGGAGACCCCTGGCAGCTCCAGGGCAGGGCCTCGTGGGGCACCAGGCGTGCCCCAGGCGCCTCGTCCCAGCATCGGGGTGAATATGGGACCCCATTAGTCTTGGCTGTAAACACCGTGGCAGGGGCTGGGGGGCCACGCGGGCCTTTCCGGACGCGAAGGAGTTAATAAAAGGTGTTTTATGGGCGCGAGGAAACGGTGGGGGAGGTGTGAGCTTCTCTTTACTCTCGGCCCCCCCTACTTTTTTCTTTTTTCCCTCTCGCCACCCGCCAACAGATCAAACAGACCCGCGTTTTAACTAGGGCAACACCTCGCGGTAATGAGCCGGCCCGACGCACCCCTGTCCCGGCCTCAGTACCCGGCCCGAGGCCCCACGGCCCCTCCGGGAGGAGCAGAAAGAAAAGAAAAACCAGAGTTTCATTTTTTTTTTTTTTCCTCCCCAGGAGTTGGAAATCCCTTTAGAAATTCTGGCACGCATAGAGAAACAGACGCAGGGAGCGAGCCGATCGAGTTCCCACAGCACGGACTCCCACAGCACGGACGGAAGCCTTATCTAGACTCGAACCCAGAACTCCAGCTTAGCTCCCAGACAAGCCTCTGGCCATACACAGGTCCCGGCTCCCGCAACTATTTTTAGCACCGTGAAGTATCCTAGGCACGGGAAGAATGCGCACCCGGGTCCTGCTTTCTTATAGCCAGAGAAAGGAGAGGGGTACCGAGGGGCCCTGGCCCCCGGGCCAGCGCCAAGTCTGGGTGTGACCTCTTTGGAAACCCCCATCAGGCCGGCCCCAAACCCTCTGTGAGAAGAGAGCAGCGGAGCCCTAAATCCAGTCCCAGTGATGTCCGGTCCGAATCCCAGACCCGAACCTGGGAGCTGAGACAGGGAGCCGGGCCCGTGGCGGGGTCACCGGATGTCATTCCACACTCCCCAAGCCTGGCTCCCGTGGCGCGAACGCCCGAGCCCAGCTCTCACTGCACAGCTGGAAAAGAAAAGCCCAACCCGGAGGGAGGGACAAGAGTTGCTCCAGGTTTCACAAACCCGTCTGCTCCAGTCTCCAGACTCGGGGTCCAGCTCTTCTTACTGCCACCTGGCTCCCCGGGCTCCGGTCCCTCTTTAGCCCTCTCTCCTTCCAGAATATCTTTAGAGCCTGATGTTTACTTTCCTACTCTCCACCCAGGTTTCAAGCAGCTTGGCAGACACCTCAAACTGGCCGGTGGCAGAAAGTGTCATTATTTATTTATTTTTTCCATTAAATACATCATCTTTTTCTAATAGAGGGAAAAAATGGAATGGTCACGAACTTAAAAGTAAATTCCAGGAGTTTATCTTTAGGAAATACTCACTGATGTTACATAAGTTTAACGACAGGACTGTTCTACTAAAGAATGAAAAAACAGGAAAGAACTCTGATGTGCTATAATTACAGAACTCCCTAAATAAATCCATCAGTACCGTGGGTTACTACTCAGCCATCAGAGAAAAAAAATCTGGCAGTTGACATGGAAATTGTTCAGGATAGAGTAAGAAAACCCCCTCTCCACTGTCCACCGTAACTCCCTTTATGCAAAAATAAACAAATAAACATCATTCTTGTAGAAAAAGTGGAAGAATATACATCAAAGCATTCACACCTCTTCCTCTGACTTGTGGGAGTAAGGGTAACTTTTACTTTTCCTCTTGCTTAGCAATATTTTTCTGAATTTTAAAAATAATGAATAAGTATTACTTTTGCAATAAAAATTAAGCTGCGGTTTCCTTCTAATTTCTTCTGTTGCCAGTGTACTTTCAGTACACTATTCAACACACATTTCTTGAGAGCCTACCATGGGCTAGGCGCTGTGGATATAAAGACAATGAATTAGAAAGGATCCTACTAAGGATGATCAATTCACATACGACAGTAAATCTGTGTCCTGAAGAGTTTACTATTCCTTCCACCCAGCAAACATCGTCTTTTTCTTACATTTAAAAAATGTATTGGTGAAGGAAATAATAATAGCTAACATTTATAAAGCAAACCATTTAAACCTTAGCATGTGTTATTTCATATAAGCCTCACAGGGTTCTGTGAGGGTAACATTGAGGCAGCCGAGGCTCAGAGAGGTGAAGGACTTTGTTCAAGGTCACATAGATGGTAAAAGGCAGGTTGGATTTGGATTCAAGTGCAGGTCTGGCTGCCTCCAGGAATCTGGCTTTTCCCTGTATCTCAGAGCACTGCCAAGGGGTGTGTGTGTGTGTATGTACATACATGTGCAGCCAAACAGAGCTTCTCTCAGTCTGATCTCCCTTGGTCCACAAAGTAAGGTAGAGAAAAAAAGAAGGAAGGAGTTATGTGAAAGGGTCTGGGATTCTAACTCCAGCCTTCTCCTGAACCCTCCTCCCCTGTCAGAGCTCTGAGTGGATCCCATCTATAAAATGAGGAAGAGGGTGGGCTTCAAGATCTCTAGTTTTTTCCTGTCTATAACATTCTGCTTCCAGCAATATACTTTCTCTGGGTGAAAAACTCAGCATTAGTGAATCTTTGCAGCAGCCTCTGGTGTTTGCATGGTACATTACCTCCGTACTTTTAGTTCTACAAGCACATTTTCCTCCCCATGATCTAGAAGGGAGCCAGGGCACAAATGCTGTTCCCCATGGGCAGATGGGGAAAGGAAGACCCAGAAAGTTGATGTGACCAGCTCAGGGTCACACAGCCAGTCAAAAATTGAGCCGGAGCTAGGAGGCAGGTCTGCAGGCTTCAGGCCCAGGCTCTCTTGGAAAAAGCACTGGATACTTCTCTCTATGCAACCAGCAGTTAAACTTATAGTCTTGCTAAATCTTCGTAAAAGAAACGAAACTAAGAGATCAGCCAGTCTCATTTTTAAATGAAAAGTGACTGGGAAGAAGGCCGGGCGTGGTGGCTCACGCCTGTAATCCTAGCACTCTGGGAGGCCGAGGTGGGCGGATCGTTTGAGCTCAGGAGTTCGAGACCAGCCTGAGCAAGAGCGAGACCCCACCTCTACTAAAAATAGAAAGAAATTATATGGACAGCTAAAAATATATATAGAAAAAATTAGCCGGGCATGGTGGCGCATGCCTGTAGTCCCAGCTACTCGGGAGGCTGAGACAGGAGGATTGCTTGAGCTCAGGAGTTTGAGGTTGCTGTGAGCTAGGCTGACGCCACGGCACTCACTCTAGCCTGGGCAACAGAGTGAGACTCTGTCTCAAAAAAAAAAAAAAAAAAAAAAAAAAAAAAAAAAAAAAAAAAAAAAGTGACTGGGAAGAAAAAAATATGCACATTCTAAAGTGTCTAAAACCCCAGCCTCCTGATTTAGACCCAATTTGTTTGAAAAAATTTTTTTTCAGCTGAGAGTTTTTACAGCTGAGCTCTCCCAAACCCATAAAAAACAAGGTTTATATGGGAAATAGTGAGACTCTTAACTATAATACACAGCGTCTAATGTAAGCAGAGATAGACACTACATAAAGCTCCTACAAATGTTATTAAAACAAACAGAAATGCACATTTATCCCCACAGAATGGACAACGGAAGGCATCGGACTTTAGAGGAGTCCTGGAAGTCTTATGTTCACTGAAATGTTCAAAGCACCCCATAACATTGAGACAGCAAAGATCTTTGGTGACGATCCAGACACTTCCCTCATTTTACAGAAGGGGAAACTGAGGCTCACAAAGAAGGACTTGCCCAAGGTCACATGGGGCATTGTAGTCTTCTTTCCCCTTTGTTCATTTAACACCTTCTCCTCCCAGAGCAGGGTATACAGCCCAGTGGCCAAGAGGCGCTGCACAATTTGCAGAACACTTCTGAACCTCAGTTTCCTTATCTACAAAATGAGAGAGATCATTGCCCCAACTTCCTGGGGTTTGCCAGGGTCGAGTGAGATAAGGCACGCAAAGCACTTAGGATGGTGTCTGCGGTAAAGCTATTTTTATTATTTTATTTAATCCTCACAACAGCCATGGGAGGCATTGAGGACTTATGTTGGTTTGTTTGCTTGTTTTGGAAAAGCAGGATGTATTGACAACAGGCACAGAAAATTTCAGTAACCTTTCCAAGGGCACGCAGCCAGTGAGTACACTGCAGGTTCAAAGCTCTTATATTCCGCTTCATTAAGGTACCCAAAGGGGTAGGCAGGCTTGCAGCAGTTGAGTTTCTGAAACTGTTTAAGGAAGCACTGCGCGGTATGGTGTGAGCCACAAATGGGAGTCGTGTACGCATTTCAAAGTTTTCTAGTAGCCACAATAAAAATGTAAAGAGAAACAGGTGAAACTAGTTTTAATATATTTTATTTAACTCAATATATCACAGATAGAATCTCAACATGAATCAATGTAAAACTTATTAGTGAGATATTTTACATTCTTTTTTTTCATACTAAAGCCTTCAAAATTGGGGAGTCTATTTGACCCCTAAAGCACATCTCAGTTTGGACCACATTTCAAGTATTTAGTAGCCAGGCATGGCTAGTAGCTGCCATGTTGGACAATGCGGATCTAAAGGCCCATGTAGCAGGAATATGAAACACAGAGCTTCAGTTAATCATATCAATAAATAGCCACAATTATTTTTTACTGAGTATTTACTGTGTGTTAGGCAGCAGCGCTCAACATACAAGGGGTTATGTACTTTTCCTGACAGATACAGAGAGTAAGTCATTTATTCAGTCATGTAACTGCTGAGCGGCAGGGCAGGGGTGCAGATCCGGACCCAGCTGACCCCCAAACCTGCAGTGTTAGCTGCAGAGTTCCATGACTCCCAGGGGCATTAGAGGGGCTATCGCTGGGCAGTGAGATGTGGAGTGTCCTTTGGATATCCCACCCAGGTCCAGATCCAAGTCTACTATGAGTCAGGTGACCTTGGGCCAATCACCCCTTTGGGCCCCGTTTTCTAATCTCAGAGATTCCCTGAACAGTGCCTTGCTCACCCCTGCACAACTCTTGTCAGGCTAAAATGGGAAAGGGTCTTTGAAAGTGTTTTGAAATACGGAGAATATAGCACAAGAGGCCCGGCCAAGATCAAGAGGGAGGTCTAGACTGGCCCCTGGGGCTGTACTTACAACCACATGGGCTGGTTACTTGAGCTGTGTTGCATTGCGCAGGTTTTTAACCTCTCTGAGCCCCAGAACTATCTTCTGTAAAAGGGAAAATGCTTTCCCTTGTAGCCCTCAGAGATATTGTGAAGATCCCATAATGATTAGATAATGATTGGAAAGCTCTTAGCCTGGCCCAGAGTAGACTGGTGGTAAACGTGAGCTATTATTACTGCTTCTGTTGTAGTTGGGGTTGGGCTGCAGGGACCGCTTCAGAAACGACAGGACCGTGCATGGCAGGGAAGGGGAAGGGAGGATGGCCTTTCCTGGCCCCTGATATCAGGCTCTTGTCTGCAAGTGGAATTCTGGTGGTCCGACTGTGGGGTATGGGAGGTGTGTGAACAGTTAGCAAGGTGGGAAAAGCACTGGACCCAGAAACCAAGAAAAGGGGGTTAAGTTTGCTGGGTGACTTTGGGCACTTCCTCATCCCCACTGGACCTCGATGTCATCTGCAAAACAAGGGGGTGGGACCAGAGATTTATAGTGGTATAAATCAAAGCATCCCCCAAATACAAGCATCTCTGAAAGGGACAGAAAATATCCTTGGATCGTTCCCGTGTGGCCTGGGTCTGCCACCGACTGAGGGGAGGGCGCCACCTGGCGGCCACACTCCCTCCCTTGCACACTGAGTGCAGAGAAACCAGTGGGGAGTCCCTCATGCAAGGTGAGCCCAGGACCCCAGAGCCCCAGGGTTCCCTTTCTCTAACTTCCTCTGGCAGTTCAGGGGTGCAGTGAAGGGACCCAGCAAGTTCACAGAACCAGGAGTCCTGGGTGAGAGTCTAACTCCTGAGGGACATTGGGGTTTTCCAATCCAAGATCTCTGAGGCCTTCTTCCCTAAAGGCACCTTAGGGGCAAGGGGTCTGTGTTTCCTTACTATAATATGTAAAGTCTAAAATGCATCACACATTTTTTTCCTGTCCCTTTAAATAGAAGGCACCAAATAAAACATAATCTTCTCTTAGTAGCTCAAAATCCTTCTGTCTCTACTGTACTGGGCTAAAGGAACACAGATGGCAGTTTCCCACTGCACTAAATACCCCAGGTTGCTGGGATCCCAAGTTCTTCTGACAGCTTTTAGTACTCTTTCATCCCCCAGCACAGTCCACATTCCTCTTCTCTCTGTGGTGGAGGTTGCCTGGCGCATAGTGGAGTCAGATTGACATGGGTTCAAATCCTGGTTCACCACGAGACCCTGGGTAAGTCACCTGACTTATCTGAGCCTCAGTTTTCCCATCTGAAAATCAGGGATGATAACAGCTTCTTGGCCAGGTGTGGTGGCTCATGGCCTTTACGTAATCCTAGCTCTCTGGGAGGCCAAGGCGGGAGGATCGCTTGAGGTCAGGAGTTTGAGACCAGCCTGAGCAAGAGTGAGACCCCATCTCTACTAAAAAGAGAAACATTAGCTAGGCTGTGAGGTTGCTGTGAGCTAGGGTGATGCCATGGCACTCTAGCCCAGGTGACAGAGCGAGACTCCTTCTCAAAAAAAAAAAAGCTTCTTTGCAGGTTTGTGTGAGGACTATGACCCTATATCCTAGCACAGTGTCTATTTCTTGGTAGATGCTTAACAAATAATAGCTACATTTCTGCAGCTTTGCCATCCTGACCATCTTTTCATATCCAGCTTTGGAAATATTCCTTGGCAGAAATATGAACAGTATGCATTTGAACAGTGATATTAGCAACCAGAGATAAAATACTGTTAGCTGAAGATGAAGGAACCTCCTTGAAACTATTTAAATTGACTCAGCCAAGTTCAACTTCATCTAGTTTAGATAAACCCCAGTAGGCAGGGTCTTATCAGTAATTGCTTCCTGCCGTCCTCATTCTTCGGGCTTCACTAAGCTTCATGAGATACAGTTTCACTTTCTGGCAGTTGCTCGTGGCCTTGGCTGAGTTTGGGCCCTGCTGAACCAGTCCCAGCCCAGCTGACGGGATGGACAGCTTCCCCTGACGGGCCACTCCTGCGTCCCGCAGGTCACTTAGGCAGGAGAGGGTCTGGCTGGGCACAGCTGCCCTCCCACCGCTCACTTAGCAGGGGCCAGTCTTCCTGGTGGCCGTGAGCCCTCAGGAAGTCTCATTAGCCGTCTTAGCTTAATTAAGCTCATTACATTTGCTAAGCCTCATTGGCTTCTCTAAGACTTCAAGAGGCCATTATGCACCGCTCTTTCTTCAGAAGTAGGGTTAGCGCAGCACTCTGAGCCTTCCGCACAGACCCTGTGATTGCAGCCGCAGCAGGACTGCTTTCCACTCCTGTCTGAGCCTTCACTCCTCTGACGTTCCCCGCTCCTGGAGGACAGAGGCCATTCCTTTAGGCACCAGGCCACGGCAGGCACTCAAACATTCTCATGGCCATATTTCATTGTGTGGCCTGGTTTTTAATAACAGCAGGTTGGGTGACTCCAAAGTTCGAGCCCCTCTTTCTGGCATGAGGCTTTCTGCTCCTCGTTCACCGTCACATTGGCCTGGACTCCCCCCCTCTCTCATCTCATCAAACCTATTTCCTTCAAGGGCCTGCTTAGGAGCCTCTTCTTCCAGAAAGCTCCCTTGGTTTTCAGAATGCCTTTTCCTTCCTATTTCCCCCTTACTCTGAATCATATATTCATAGCTACAGTATGGCATACATGTAGTTGGTAAATAGAAGCTTTGATATACCTATAAATACGGCCATAATCACAGATACAAGTGTGTTTATATATACATGTGTATAAATGTACAAGCTATACAAATATAGTATGTATAAATACCTACATCCATACACACATATTACATACAGTAGGTATACAGATACATATATAGTCTACACATGGATGCATATATAGTATTTTTAAGCTGATATGCATGTCTTTCTATGTCATTAAATATTATTTTAAAATTATGATGTACATATAGTACTTTTAAAAGCAGTCATCTATTGTGTGATATATGGGCTGTTCCTGGTTCTTCACTGTTCTAAACCATGCTCCTGTGAAATATCATCTTCCCCAATTAGTAGGGAGCACGGCACGGTAGACGCTGGTACCTGTTTGACTCTCACCCCCACCACCTTCTGGTGACCTTGGGCCAGCCGTTTCACCTTCCTAAACTTCTATTTCCTCATCTGTAAAACAGGGATAATAATAGTTCCCGTCTTGCAGAATTGCCAAGGCATGGAAAGTTCTTAGCATTGGGCCTGTCATATATTAAGTACTCAAGGAAAAAAATGGTACCAATTCGGGAGGCAGAACATGAGGATTTGCTTTGGCTTCTCTACTACCAGTGTGACCTTATATATCACTTTTTCATAGGGTGTGACGAAAACCCACGGAGAGAATGGGTGATAGCCCTTTGCAACACTTAAGCACCACCCAGATTTAAGATTGTACTATTGTTGTTGCTTTTATTTCTCTTACTCTTTTCCACGTTTCAGGAATATGTAGCTTAAACTATGCAAGCAGACAGTAAGTGCTACGAGGGCGCTTAAAAAAAATAACTGCTTTGCTATTTTACAGTTATGGTGAAAATGATTCATGCCCGTTATAAACAGTTTAGATGAGACCAAGAAAGCACAAAGGAGAAAGTCAAACTCACTCCAAACCCCAGCAACCAGGACTAACTGCGGTGGGCATGTTGGTTGTGGCCCTGTTTTACTTGCTACCCTTGGGGTGCTCAGGGCAGGACAGGGCAGGCTTCAGCTGTTTAATAAACGTCTGTTGACCTCAACCAGATTGACGGTTAAGAGCGACATGCTCCAGCTCTGTCCCTCTCAGCCAACCTCTGACAGGTTCATTAACCCCATTAAATCATGCAGGTGTCTTTACACCTCCTGGGCTTGTTAATCTCTGTTCAGCTCCAGTAAGTTAAAACCTGGCTAGAAGGTTGGATGTACCTTGTTAACCTCCGTTAAACCCTATTAAATTCCCTAACTAGAGTCTTAGGCACTCCTCAGAATCCCTCATTAAAGTTTAGCAAATCCAGTTGATCAGGACAAGGGTAACTGTTGTGGCTGTACTGCTTCAAGACTTGGCATTCTGAGTTGACAGTGGAGTTGACAGCAGTGTCCCTAGAGCCAGACAGACCTTGGATCCAATCCCGGGAGTGCGTTTAGCTCTCAGTTACGTCGGCAAGTTCCTCAACCTCTCCGAGTCTGTGTTTACACCTCTATAAATTGGACTTAATAACAGCTCCTACTTTATATGATTGTAGTGAGATTAAATGAATTAATGTATGTAAAACTATTAGCACTTTGTCCGGTATGCACTCTGTACTTAGCTATTATTTCTGGATGTGGAAGATCCTTGTAGACTAAAAAACTGTTTAGTCAACAGAAGACTCACTCCCAGACATTTATAGTGTCCTCCTACATGCCAGGCATTGTGCTGGGAACTGTGGGTTATTTTCATTCTGGTTTTATCCAGACTAAAGATCATCCATTCAAATGATTTGTCTTAACGTCTGTGTGTGTGTGTCACTGTATGTGCTCAGGCTCTGACGCTTCTGAGCTGTCTGATGTTGAACATAGCTACATTCCTGACCTGGGGCCTTAGGGGGTTGCACTCAGTGGTTCCTAAACCTGGATCTGTAAATAAATTCCCAAGGGGATTTTGTAAAAACATAGTTTCCTGGGCTCCACTTGAGAAGACTGATCGGGGGAAGTTTTAACCAGTATTTACATGAGGCTGAAGCTGTTCATCTCTGTACCGGGATTGGGAAACCTCTGGACCAGATTAGTGCTTCACAACTTTATTGAGCTTAAATCTTACCTGGGGAAATTAAAAAAAATCATATGCCTGGGATTTAGCCCCTGAGCTTTTCAGTCTGAAGATCTGGGATGAGAACCCAGGACTTGGCATTGCAACAGAGTTCTCAGGGGGTTTTGATGGGGGTGTGGCATAGCAAGTGTCACTTTCAAAAAGGCTGGGCCTCAGATGATCTGATAGTCAATATTCTAAAGCTCTATTTTTTCTTTTAAAAAGATGTCTCATTCCTAGTGAAACTTCTGTTCTAATGGTACATTACAATGTGGCTTCAACCGTCCATTCAAACTGATGCCTGTGGATCCTCAAGGAGTATTTCCTCCAGCAGAGGGTCAGCCAGTTTTGGGGAAGGTTGGGGACACAGCAGTGTGTGACGGGTTCGAGGACAGCAGGCAGGCCTCAGGGTTAGATGCGGTGTAAAAGAATGGGAAGGCAGCCGACAGGTGGGGAAACGACGTCTTATGCTGTGCCTCAAATGAAGAGACAATACAGCATGAACATTGGACTTCCTTTGCTTTCTAAAGGAAATCAACTCAAGGACCCCACAAATGACGGTGTCCATCAGCAACAATGTCCTTCACCCTGCGGGCTGTTGGTGAGAGCCAGGACTCCCTGCTCCTACAAATGCCTCATGAAAAATCACTCTCCACGCCATTTACAGGGGAGTGGGGTGGCAGAAGATGAGGATGTGGTGAGGGGAGGTTCTGCACTTTTTAAATTTCTGTGAGGTTTAAAATTTTAGAGCTAGGATGTATTACATCTATTTAACTAATATGATAAAGGGAAATACTTATTGCATTTCTTCCTTTTCATTCTGCTGAGGACAAAGGTGTGGTAGAGTGGCACTAGTGACAGTTTGAAAGGACAGACCCGAGCCTGAGGCTTGCCTTTGCTCTTTCCCAGCAGTGTGAGGCTGGACAAGGGGCTTCATCTCGCTAGACTTCAGGGACCTCCATCAGTGAGGCTCAGTTCCATAGCCCAGGCTTCTCGAGCTGTAATGGGCAGTGAATTGCCTGGGAAGTAACACCAATCCATATGCTGTTAAAAATAAGTTTTTGAGACATTTAGACATCAGGATATTTATTTGAAGGTTTGCATTTTCAGTTCCCCTGGTCAAATCACAAGACCTGGCCACACAGGGCTAGCATTCCCACGTGACAACAATAAGTGGGAGCTGAGTAGTGGCTGCCCTTAGAAGGCACCTGAGTTTTTCAGTTTGTAGCTTGCCCCCAAAGGCATTTTAATTTTCAGATCTTCATTCAGTTTATCTAGGACTTTCATTTTATAGACAGATAACTGAAGACCCAGAGAGTGATACATTACACCGAAGTCAAGCCCCAGACTTAGGCTGTTGGGCCCAGTCAGTCTCTTGCCAGGTGAGTGAGTGGGAGAGCAGGACTCAAACAGGGACCCGAGCTCCTGGGATCTAAATGCGCTCGGTGTGCACTGGGAATGTGGGTGCTAGTACTTGGAGCCGGGAGGAAAGACCTTTGTCATTAATCACTGTAATACACAGCCAGTCCAAATGCGGAGGTGAAAGCATCTGCATTCTATACAGAAATCCAAAGGGGACAGCAGAGTGTGTTTCTTACTCATTCAGATTGTTTATTAAGAGCGAAAGTTGGGCCATCCCATCTATGTGATATTGCAACATGAAAAGTCACATACATACTAAGGAGACCCCATAGAATTGAGAGCCTTTCAACAGTACAGAGCCATAGATTACAAAATTAAAATACAAATGATCCCCCAAGTTTGGCAGGAAACAAGTACAATATGAGGAGGCCTGGAATGGAAGGGCACTTACTTGTCAATAAGGCAATTACAAAATGGGGAAAAAAACCCATACCCCAGATACACTCTGATGAGCATAAGAGACAATCGAAATGTAAAACAGGGATCCTATACAACCCTCTGTCATTGGCAAATATGTTCATTAAGTGAAAGCAACCGAAGGGTTTGTGTTTTAAGATGCAAGCTAGATGAAATAAACGGATTGTGGACATTTCTACATCAAGAACAGTCATACCTTGCACCCCAGGCTGGATTCCATCTTAAAACATCAGACCAACTTTACCCTTCCTAACCTTAAACTTAGAAACAGTCTGTAGTACAATGAGAGGAATAAAAAGGCACCCTAAAGCACCATGTTTCCCAGGGCACGATCTTGAGCTCACCTGTCCTTCAGTTTGACAGCCTAGCTCAGAAACAGGGCCCAGAAGCCGGGGCCAACTGAATTATGCAAGCTCAAAGGATTGCCTGGAAGGTAGAAGTCTGACCAAGAGATTGCAGAACAAGCCCATTTCATGAGCATTTAAGTTCTAGGACAATACTATGTCTCCCACTAGGCTTTTCCTGGTTTTAATAAATTGTAGGCTACATTTGTTTCGCAAAACTCATCTGGCCTAATCATTTCACTCAACCTTGAGTTCTGCAGGTTGGTTCACAGTCCCTGAGAGCCAGGTTGGCCCTGGGAACTTCTGCTCCATTACAAGGCCTCAAGAATCTTAGGGCATCTTATTTTAGACTGGATTAGTCATCCTGCAAGTCAGAGAGTGAGAAGAATGCTGGACAGGTCAAGAGGACTAGAGGTTGGGTCTGAGAGTGCCACGTGACCTTACGCAAGTCTTCCTGAATTTTAGCTTCCTCATCTCTAAAAATGGATGACTGGACAACAGCCACCTTTAAAGACTTTCCAGCTTGAAAATGTGGCACTTCTACTGACACCCGCAGCCCCCACCCCCAAGTTCCTAAGCTTTGCTTTCTCAGTAGAAACAATGTGTGAAGTCGTTATAGGAATCTTAAGGTATAGGCCATGGAACCTTTAAACTCCATGCAAAGCGATGAGATTATTTTAAAATCTAGCTGAAGTTTGTCCTAAGTGATGTTGTGAACAACAGTTTTTGTGGGACAAGCACAGAACTAAGGCGTCATCTGTCTGAGGTTATTTTTTTCGCAGGCTGATAAGATCACCTTCTCCTCTCCACCAGCAAGAACCAGTAGTAAGTGTTAAGTTGGCTGATGGGGTTTTCTCAACATTCTCCAGTAGGGAACTAAATGGACCAATACCCAAGCATAAGGACAGTCAGGACACCAAGGTGTCTGTTTCCTAGCTGCTCCTTTCCAAAAGACAAATGCTATGCTTCTGGAACAGTGCCAGCAATTAGGTTCTTTGCCAAGAGAATAACTCATCCCACGTGGCCCCCATGGGGCAGAGAATAAAATGGAAATTATAGAGAACACAGAAAAGCCAGAGGTTTACAAAGATAGAACGGCTTCCCCAGGAGGTAGTGAGTTCTCTGTCCTCAGGGGTGTTTATGCCCAGAGTGCTCAACCCCTTGGTGGGACGGTTGTAGGCAGAATGTCAGCACCTGTGCGGAGACTAGACTGGATGACTTAAAGGCCCTTTCCCAACTTTTGGATCTTGTCATTGTAAGTACTGAGAGCCCTCAGGTGATTTCCATGAAGCAGCTACTCTGGGATCCACACCTGCGACAGCCTACGTCAACAGGCAAGGGCCCCAGAGTGAGTTCCTTCTCCCACTCTCTCCCTTCCATTGGGCAGTTGCCCTGTGGGATACTAACAAAAAAGTTCCCACAAAATAAAGAGCCAGAAACCAAGGTTAGATACAACATTCCAGTTGCAAACAATTGTTACTATCTGTTCTCTGAAAGGCTAGCGTGACTATTTTGCTAAGATAGGAACATCTAACAACTTGGCAGCTGAAACACGTAAGTAAAATTCCTCTTCATTTTACAACACTGGTCTTGAATCCTTTGGTTTTCAATCTTTCATGAGAATCAGCTATGATCTTTTTCACATGCTGTTGCCAACCTAAGAGTTTGTTCTTTGAAATAAGAAGTTTGTCTGTTTTTGAAAAATCTTAAAACGAAATAACACGAATGATAGGATATTGATGTTTTCATGTGACAAACTTCAGGGCATATGAAAGAACCATAGCAGGCTGGAACTGAGGCAGGAAACACACTCTTTAAGAAGACAATGCCAGCGCTGGATTTCAAATTCCAGTTTTTCCCAGGAGCACCAAGAGCAAAGAAGGCAATGCTGCAACGTCACAGGTGGCAAGAAGTGCAAGAGTCCTTGACAGGTGTATAAAAATGCAGGCAGCCAAGATGAACACTGCTTTCCCCAAACCCCACTGCTCCCTGAAGCCAGACCCTGTTGCTTTCGAGAACTTGGCCATTTCTCACAGGCAGAAGTCTCTTGCCCACAAATAAGCCATCAGAATCTGCAGAAGATGCTAAGGCAAGTGGTTTAGTTTGATGAAAGAACAGATTTCTGGACACGAGAAAGACATAAGTTAAATAGCTTTGTCTTTTCTCTCACCTGACCTGTTTTAAGGTTGAAAAGATATCCACAACCTCCACTTTGCAAAAGCACTTCTCTTTAGAGGAAAGATGACATGGGACCCGAGTGCACATGGCATCAAGTGAAGGTAAGAAGTTTCCCCAGGTTTCACTTTGGAACAGAGCATTCTTACAGACACACTGGAACAGATGGATCCCAACACCACATATTCTTGTGCAGAAATGTACTGCTGTCTCTCTCAACTGGGAAAACAGATTTGCTGTTAAGGAAACAGTGACATGACCTACATACCCACAATTTTGGTTTAAATATCAGAAAGATACACTTTCTTTCTCAAAAAGAGATGGACATTTCCATGTAGCAGGTTAAGGATGCCTTAACCTGCAGGCCCCATCTGCCCCCAAACTCCAGCACCTGATGAGCCTTCTTGATGCCCGTATCAACACCCTTCAGCTGTAAGTAGACATTCTCTAACTACACACGGCATCTGAATGACTGAAAACACTCACAGAGCACCCTGACGTACCATCCCAGCCAGGAGGTGTATCAAAATAGGATCCCCTTGTAGTCCAAAGCATATTCTATGTACATTCATTTACACATATTTAATTAAAAAGGCTGCAATCTGCTAGACATGCATTGAATACGGGCGAAAGCTTTGCTGCAATGGAACGCACTGCATTTTAGTGAGAGTGGTGGCCCTATCCCCATTCCACAGAAAGCATGGTACTTTGCTTCACAGAACTGACACCTGTGCATACTCCGCCACCCTGATCAGTGGGGGGGTTAATTCTGACTTCTCTGTGATGGTGCTCAGATTAAGCCGTCTACGAAACTCTCTGCCAGGCCAGGCTGTCCATTGCTCCTTTTATATTTAAGGCTTAAGAAATAACTCAGAATTGAAACTGAGTAGGAAAATGACACCTTTGACTATAATATATATCAAGATGGTCATAAATTAGAATGCAAATCCTTTTCTTCTTTTTCTCCCACCCTCCTACCCACACTCTTTGCCCCCATCACATTGATTAGAGAATTTTGCAAAAGCATATTTTCGGATGTAAAGCTTTGTTTTCACAGGATACTTTGGCTCTGATAGAATTAGATTGAGGAATCCACTTTTTTGAACAAAAATAATCAGGTAATTATTAATACTTAAAAAAATTATTTTAGCAATCTTTCTCCCTAAGAGGGAGGTGAATTGCTCACAAAAATGAGCATGAGATGGCACTGACCTTTGTTGCTCAAACTCAAGATTTGCCGCTGACCAGAGCCCAGCGAGTCAAGGCCAGCCAGATTTCCAAACCCACAGCTGGACTTCTGAGCAGGAATCATATGGTCCTGGGCAGATTTTGTGGTGGTTGTGAACTAAGGATTAATACTTCTGAAAACATTAGCCCCAAGCCACTAAATATCTCTGCTTGTCAAAGCATTTATTGCCCAGGAGCTTGGCTGAAGTCATAATATATAACTTCACCCCAAAGAGTGAAGTATGGAGGGGTGTACAAAAGGACTGTGTCTTCTATGAGGGTCTTGGTATCAGTGTTTCTGGCACCTCGACAAATGGAGCTTTGCACATGCAAATATCCTGCAATCCTTGTTTGATTTGAAACTTCCTTGTTGGTGCATCAGGATTTCCTCCACACTCTAGCAGTTAAGGGCAAGCAACAGTCATGGCAGAGGTCTCAGTAAGAAGAGGTGTGAAACAGATGTTACAAGGCTGGCACTGTTAGTGACAGCTCAATTAACCAATAAATACTGATTAAGTGCCTACTGGGTACAAGGCACAGCTCGAGCGAAGGGGACCAGCGTCAAACTGATCTGCTGATAAACAACAAAGCTGGCAACAAAGCGGGTGGGAAATGTAGTCCCCAGTGGGCAGCATGCAAGTCCAGACTCGGGTCTGCTCATGCACCTCCACGCCAACTGCACCTTGCTGCCGTTCCAGGGCCACGTCTCACATGTGGCAGCCTGGTGTTATAAGGTGACTACCAAAACATTTCTTATTCCACATTTCCAGTAGGACTGACTTAATGCTTTGCTGAATGCTGCAATACATAGTTTTTCTTTAATTCTTTTTATGATCCTGTTTTTTAGTCCAGAAGTTATCTTAAAAGAAAGTCTTTCTATACACATGCTGAATGAGAATATAATCCTCCTGACCAAAAAGATTTACAGTATTCATCATTCAAACTTTTTTATTTACAATAAAATTTAACAGTCTTTATGGGCTTAAATGTAGCAGACATCACCTGTGTATTAAGCATTACACTTCATTCCTTTAAGATGTGCTTCATCCTCACTCCAGCTGCTTGCCGCCCTCTGATTTCTGATCCAATCTGCTCTTGTTACTCTTCACCATGTAGATAAAGTAGGCGAGGGTCTCTTTTTCATTCACAGGTATGTTCCTGAAGTGTCGGCTGACAGTCTATGTGGGAGAGAAAAACAAACTCCCTTAAACCATGCCTAAATCAGGCCACAAATTCTAAATTGTGCAAAAGAGGGAACAGAGCGTTGCTTCCAGTGCTATAAAGGGAATTATGACGACTGCAAACTCCCTGCAGTACTATAGACTCAGAATGCCCTCACTCCCCAGGGGTGTGGGTGGTTTGGATTCCAGACTTCCAAAAGTGGCCCTTTAACCCACAACACTACTGAGATACAGTCCTATTTCAGTGGCAGCCAACCAACCATTGACGGCGTAATTTCATGGTCATCCCCTATGAAGGAAGAGACTGGGACTGCTCTGGTTGGCCAGCTGCCACCAAACCTCTCAGGCCTTTGGAACTGAGCAGAAATGTCTCTTTTTAAAATTGTGTCAAATGAACAGCCAATTGAACAGATGTAAGTATCTGAACCCAAGAATTCCTTTAAATAGTACATAACTGCCTCTCAAAAGATAAGTCAGATCTGAAGGAAAACTCATCATTTACTGCATATTCCTGGCACTTTGTAAGTTCTGAGAATGTAGGTCTCCTCTTGCCCCACCTCATCCTATCTCTTCCACCAGCGGTGAAGAGCAGCAGAGGGGTAATGTTTGTTACAAGGCTCCTATAAATATGAGAGGCTCGTGTGCTGCTATATTTTATCAGGACACTGGTGAAAAAATGAAGGATTGGCAAGAAACCGCTAAAGGAAAGACCAAAAATCAACCAGGCTGTGAGTCTTTAAGGAAAGTTCTGAATGGAGCAAGGTGGTTGGAATAGATAAAAAGACAGAACTAGAATAAAAGAGTGGTTATCTCTGGAAGGTAGAACTGTATTTTTCTTTTTCCATTTTTCAAATTTTCTACAACAATAGGCAGAAAAACATATTATGAAAAGAGGGATGAGAGAATACCCACATGAATGCCAAGGACAGAAGTATCAGGCCAGGTTGTCAGTTTATTTAAAAAAACGGCCAATGGAGCATCTTTCCCCTTCCAAACTGTGTTAAGAACTCGGCAGGAGAAAACTTTCTTGGGTGCCGTTCACTATAGTAAATACTTCCATTATCAATACCAGAGTAGAAGAAATCAAGAAAAAGAAAAAAAAGAAAGAAAGAAAGAAGAAAGAAAAACAGCTCCTCCAGAACATCAGCAAAGGTTTTCGGATGATTAATGTGACATACCTGATGTGCAGAAAGGATAACATCTACACAGAATCTTACAAAAAAGATTCAAACAAATGAACAAATAAAAGAATACTAAGGACTTAGAATTAGGAGTCCTGAGATTCTAGACTGAATTTTACTACTCCAACTTGCTATGTGACTTTAAGCAAGCCCTTTCCTCTCTCTGTGCCATCGTTTCTTTCTGGAACTGGGGCCTTTCTAGGTCTAAAGCTGTGGCATTCTAAGTTATGCAAAAGAGAAACAGAGAGTTGCCTTCAGAATTGTGGAGGAGATTACAATTAGCAGATACACATAGCTACATAGCAGTAGAGGAGAATCCGGGTCACCATCAAAACCAGCACGATGCTGGCCCTCTCTTTTTAGAGGGCAATTTTGTCTACCTACTTCTGCTAACTGGGCCTTATTGAAGCCTGGTCTGGTCTGCAACTTGTAGTGTCGTTTATAACGTCGTAGAGTGTTCACCTGCAGCTGGAACAGATCGACCTAGAGAGAAAAGGAGAAACATGTTATCCATCACCCGATCAGCCAGGACTCAATGAGAGCCCACTATGTGCCTAGCATTATACTAGGTAGGGGTGAGGGTAGGGAGGGCTACAGAAGAGGTCTTAGAAACGGTCCATTGAGAACTAGTAACTGGCTGGGAGGATAAAAACAACAGTGGAAAAAGAGTTCTAGCTCGGGTAGACTGATCCCAGAAGGCTGGTGGAGGTGAAGCTTAGCTAAGGAGGGGCAGGGTCTGGAAAGGCAGTGAGGAATAGAGCAGGGGGTGAGGGAGATCATGAGCATAGAAAGCTGGGAGATGACTAGATGGGTTGGGGGCAGTCACAGGCAGTCACGGTGGGTTTAGAGAGTGAGAATGGATGGTAGCATGTCAAGAAAAGCAGGAGGAGTCATCCAGGTGGTGGAGGGTGATGCTGCAGAAAGGCAGATTTTGTGGGGGTTGTAGGGAAGACTGATGGGAGGAGGGGTACAGTGCGAGATGCTATAGCAATGATCCAGAAACGAGATGATGAAGTTGAGCTTTGGAGGGGTGGTGATGCTAGAGGGGGATACCAAGGATGGAAAGCAAAGGAACAACCAGAGAGACATCTGGAGGAAGACATGCCAGAACTAGGCAGCAGGCTGGACAGAGGGGCATGAAGGAGGACAGTGGGAAGAACTGTTACTCTCAAATAGTTCTTCCCCAGGCTCAGCCTTCAGGTATTAGAATCCTTAACAACCCTCCAGAGAAAGCTCAAAAGCTACTGTAGTGAATGTACAAACCAGCAGGTAAGGGTCAGGGTCTCTGCAGATGACTGGAGAACAGAGGGGAAGGGACCCCCCCCTTTTTTTCTAATACAGGAAGAGAGGAAAGCTGCACAGTCATGAAATATTGAAGGCCCAGAAAGTTGGGCTGCCTTTACCTGCCTCTAAAAGAGATGTTCTTGCTTCAGGCAGGTGGAGAGCACTTAAAAACAAAATGAATGATCAATATGAGGGACCAAAGTCCTTCATTCTTTTTAAAACATTCCTCAAAACCTTTTTTTTTTTTTTGGTGATGAGCATTTAGAAATCAAATACATCCATTTCTTTATAAAATAATAATAATGCTAAAGGCAACAGCAAAATACTGTAAACTAATGTTGAAAAAGGGGACACAGGGAGGGGCAGAGGGAAAGGGCCAGATTTTCAAAGGTGTCCTCCACATCTGCAGATAAAGGCCCACCTACTCTTTCTATTCCTACACAGTCATTTTCACTCTGAGTGCTAATAGGCGTTTGCCTTATGAAATATTCATGTATCAAATATTCAATGTACACTATAAACGGTTCTTCTTTTGCTGAGTCTTAAGTGAAAACAATTTAGGTAGAAAGAAAATCCAATATTCCCTCCTGAAGTCTCAGTAGATGCTGGCACCCTGAAGGGAAGACAGCCTTCCGGTTTGAGAAGCCCACGTCTCACAGTCTAGTGCAGTGGTTCCAACATGGGACATTTTGCCCCCCAAAGGATGTCTGGCACTATCTGGAGATAATTTTTGATTGTCACGACTTAGAGGGTGGTGTGACTGGCATCTAGTGGTTAGAACCCAGGGATGCTGCTAAATACCCTACAATGCAGAGGACAGCCCCTAAAACAAAGAATTATGTGGTCCCAAATGTCAACAGTGGCAGGGTTGAGAAACTCTGGCCCAGTAATACTAACTGGCTTTGAAATGAAGCCTTGGGAACAAGCCTGGACCTGGAACCAAGGAATCAGAGTGACAGAAAATCAGAGCCGGTATGAACTGACAACTTACACCTTCATTTTATAGACCAGAAAAAAGAAGGGAAGAGATTTCCCCCAAACCATACATACTCAGCCTCTAACTTTAAAGGAAAAAATTAAGGTTTTAAAAAATGTGACACTGTGGTTATATGTAAGCATTTACCAGGGGCCTCTTAAGGAAAGGCAGTGTGGTTCGCTGGAAAGGGCATGAGACTGCAGCTTCCAAACTATGTACGTGATCTTGAGTCTCTGTGCCTGTCTATAAAATGACAGGGCTGTCAGACCAGTTGATTTCTAAGCTTTTGGCTCTCAGATTCAATATTACTGTGATTTTACGATTCACTTTTCAAATAAACAACAGCAAAACAAAGGGGACTAAAATTACTTCTTAGCACAAAAGGCAGACCAGGCCAGAGGTAAGGATCAGATTAAAATCCGTTCTTTCAGCTTTCTCAAGCTGATTTGTTTGACCTTTACCTCAGGAATGTCAGTGTCGTGCTCAGGAGAATCTCCACCATCATCGCTTGTCTTCCTCTTCCTTTTATTTCGGACACTCTGGATGAAATTTTTGTGGAAATCGCAGATATAGAGGTGCCTTACCTGATAGGAAGGAAATCAAAGTCAGAGTTGCCAACTGCTTGGAAGCAGCAATGGGTATCTATTAAATTCTGGGGCTTCTCTCCATTGCAAGGCACTGGAGAGACAGAAGGAAGAACAAGGTGTAGGCCACAAGTTCCAGAAGCTTACTACTAAGTTGCAGAACAAGAAACATGTAAAGGGAAACACTAACACCACATTTGGCAGTGTACTATAAACCAAGTTTCCATGGAGGGGTAAAGACAATAATTGGTACAGATTCAGCAAAGGAAGAGATACTGGCAAATGAGATGGTTTCAGTGAAGGGCCCTGACTAGAAGGGAAGATTTGTAGGAAGCATTTCAGATAGGAAGGAGAGCCAAGATTCAGAGTTTCCAAAGAGGATGACAGAAAGAGTGAGTGAGAAGGTCCAGGGTATGCAGTGTCAGCTGGGTGGCAATGACTGCCCATGGGAGCATAATGGGAAATTCAGGGGTTGGGGTGTGTGTGAACAGCTTAGATTTTCCTTCAAACAAGACAGGGAGTGATGTGACATTTTCAGACCTGCAGGAGTTATGAACATACAGTGGGCTGTAAAGCATCGCCCTGGAGAGGAGGAAAGCAGGAAAGAAGGGACCGTGGTATCGGTATATGGGACATACTATTTTTACATAGACAATAGCTACCACTGTAAGATAACTCTCTGAAAAACTTCACTTCCATGTGTCAATTTATAATTCTTGCACTACCCTCCATGTGATCCACAAAAAGAAGTGGAAAGAGATGTGGAAATTCTCCCAAGGTAGAACAACATAAAAGAAGGTGGACACTACTGCTAATTTTCTAATACAGGCTACAGAGGCATTCTAGTAAGTAAAGGTGGCAATAGCGCTAAGATGTGAAGAATCCTCCAGAGTTGGCTGGAGGAACAATGCAAAAACCTTACAGAAATTGAATGCCTGTGTAAATGACTTGGGGTTGTTGATATTGAAACAGATGTTGCACAAATGTTCTGGAGAGACTTCTAAATTTGAGTTTAGTCCTTAAATCCTTAAAGATAAAAGTAAGCTGGCAAGAAATCAGCACCAATTCAGACCTTTTCATGGAGAAAATAATGAAAACTGTCTGTTTATTCAGATGAATTATCACTTTCATGTGGCTGGATTAGTGAGACATGAGTAGCTTTAAGTTTATACTGTGATGGTGTTTTGCAGACAGCAGGTACTCAATAAATGCTGATGAATCAATATAGGCAGTCCCCTACATCTAAATACAGCTCAAGCCAGTAAAAGCCACCACTTACATGGTTACAAATTGAGACAGCTTTGCCACATTCAATTCTGTCAGAGGACTTTCAAACACAGCATGTGCCACTGTCCCAAAGAATGCTACCTAGTTGATGTATATACTACGTTGGACATGCTTCTCTCCAGGAAGAAAGTGCACTCTGCATCTCTGAGAGGTAGCTGGCCCTCCGTTATTAGCTAGGCTGGCATTTAAAGTCAGAGATTAAACTGCTCCTCAAGTTCACAGAGTGACAAGCTTGATAGGAGAACAATAGGCAGAATAGGTGATTTTCTGAAGCTCTGTCTGGGAGATTTCGGGTCAGGACACTAAAATAATGGAATACTAGCTGGAAAAGAATTTAGCAATGACTAGTGCAACCCCTGGCCCCAATCCCATTTTCTAGAGGGGTAAAATGAAGCCACCCAGAGTGGGGAAATGACTTGGCCAAGGTCATCTAGGTCTTCTGACCCTTGGCACATGTCCTTTCCTACCTCAACATTTTCCTTTATACTATTCTCAACTTCTAATTTTCTTCAGAAAAAAAGTAGAAATATGTCAACTGGAGGAACGTCTGCAAGTATATTATGTCTTAATAAATCACAGAACATGGACAATATCTATATAAAATGAGTTAAACAGCCTGGGTTGGATTTTCTGGGCTGTTATTATAAAAAGTTCTCTGCTAGACTCTTTTACAAGACAAATAATCATTTTATTCTTAACCATTTTCAAGTACATACTAGTTTTCAGAAAATTTCTGAGCTCAGTGGCCTTTGGGGGTGGGGTGAGTGCAGGAGGGTAAGTAGCAAAGGCTCTAGTGTTATTTTTTTCCCCTGCTTCACTTTCTGCAACAGCTAAAAATTCTTGTAACACAGCAGTTACTTGGAATTGAATTCCCGCCCAAGCCTATGAGAATGAAATAGAATCCCTTTCAGAAATAATGACTCCACAACACCACCTTGAACAAACTGCGAATGATTCCACCCCAAAACCCTACTCCTTCAGAAACATTACCTTTTGGGAACGCTAGTGCTACACTTAACGCTTCCTCTCTTCTAGACAGTGTGTGTGAAATGATCAACACAGCTCAACATAGGTTTTCCAATGGGGTCAGTGGGTAAATGGAGCCTCAAGTTGCAGCAGCAAAATCATTCTGATGTGAAGACTTCCAAGATTTAAAAGGACTGGAAGTTTCCATTTTTTATAGACCGGATATTACAAGCTGCTCACGTAAAGGCTTCTAACAACCTACACAGAAGGTAGGCAGTATTTCCAAGTGGATGGACTCATTGCTGTCCTAGAATTAAGCATTTCACTTCAACATGTGACCTAATCAGGACCACCTTGGTGTCTAGCCAGTTGTTTGCTCTCAGATGAATTCCATTCATGCATACACTGACAGAGATTTGCAGTAAGAAAGCTATTAGCTCACCCACAGCCATTTAAAAATAGCACCTGTCCATGTAAGAGCTACAAATGTATTATAATCATTAATTTTTAAAAATTGGAGGTGGGATGGAAGAGCCTAAACGAAGGACAGGGAAGATTTTTTATTTATTAAAGATTTAATGAAGACTTATGAATAGGGCTTGAAAGTAAATCAGTGATGCATTTAAGAAATTAACCTGCGTCTTAGGTGCTGTGTGTATTTGGCACCATCACTTCCTATCTCTGGGCCTCAGTTTCAACTGTAAAATCAGAGTGGAAAACTGGAGCTTTCAGTTTAACGAGCAATCTCCGATTTCCCCCAACTGTGGAGAAATTGTGGTCCTAAAAGAGAACGGATGTTACCCACCTAAGCTCTCAGCTAGTCTACCTGAGTAGTAAATATCCCCTGAACTTATTTCCAGTTCCTAACCAGGAAGCAGTCACTTAAGGCTTGCAGCAACAGATGTCAAATTAAAAAGTTCTTAATTGGTTGACAATAGGCACATCTTTAGAATTGTTAACTTGAAGTGGTGAAATCACACAGGAGAAGGTTCCTGTAATAAGGTACAAAGAGCAGGGCAATCCTATTCATATTTAAATATCCACCCACGCATTTCAAAAGAAGCTACCCCTAAGAAAATGGATTTTTTCCCCCTTCCAGTCACGTCGACAGCAACAGCCATCTCCCAAGACCTGGCCTTGACCTTATTTCTGCCACATCCTAGAAAAACCCATTCCCACAGCTGCCTGAGGAGCAGCTAGCACGGTGACCCTTTGCAGAAACCGAGGACGCGGCAGACAGGGAAGCAGCTGCCACCTTTCCCAGTCTGACGGAGTAATGGGGTTCCTAGAAGGAGGGAGAAGTTGGAGAAGAGCCAGGTCCCTTCATCACCGCCTCCCCGATTCCTGCTCCTTCATGGGCCACCGAAATTAACCCACCTCTCACTGCTCTAATATCTAAGCCAATAAAACAAGTTAGAAACTGCTGTCAAATCTACCCAGGCAGGAAGAGTCTTCGAAGCCCCCCGCCCCCAACCTCCCGGATCTGGGCAGAATCACAGTCGGAGCCTGTCAGCGCTGGAGCGGCCTTTGAAATCCCGAGTCCAGCTCCCCAGTTTTGCAGATAAGGGGCGGCGAGGCCCACGGCGGAGGACGCCCGGGGAGTCCCGACCCACGCCGGGGGCACCGGCCAGAGAGCGGCGGGGCGGCGGGCCCCAGACCCGGGCGGGGGAACACTCACGCTCTTGTCGATGTCCAGCTTGAGTTTCTTCTGCGAGATGCTCTTCTGGACCCTCTTGCTGAAGGAGGCGTTGCCCGCGGGCCGGACGCAGCGCTCGCCGTCCTCGATGAGGCAGCAGCTCTGGCCGTAACCCGGGGCGGCGGCGGGGGCGGCGGGGGGCCCTTCGCGGCTGTCCTCCTCGGTGCTGAAGCCGTTCATCTCCCCGCCCCGGGCTGGCCCCTCTGGGGGAGGGTCCCCTGTAGGCCACTCCGCGGCCGCGCTCGCCGCGGGGCAGGTCGCCGAGACTCTCGCACCCGAGAGTCCCAGAGTCGGTCTTCTGACCGGGCGCTGCCCTGCCCCGCGTCCGAGAGGCCCGGCTCCTTCAGCCCCCGGCCCCGCGTCTCCGGAAACCCCTTCCTCCCCGCTCGAAGCCCCGGGGTCGACTCCCGCGGCTCGCAGGGCCCCGCCGGGGGTCACCCGGTGACGCCTTCTGCCGGGGGCCCAGAACAGCTACCCTGCAGCAGGGGCGTCCGGGAGGGCGTCCCAGGAAGCAGCCGCTCCCCAGGGACTCCGGGCCCAGGTTGCCAGGGGGTTTTGAAGGCCCTCGCCGGCTCCCGCCTTCTTTCGCCTGTGGGGCAAACTCGCTGCCGGGCAGCTCCCCCGGGGTGGCGCGGCCTCCCCGCGCGGGGCCCGGCCTCGAACCCGCGGCGTCCGGGCCCCGCGGAGCGTCCGGCCCGCCCCACCCCTGCAGCCACTCGGCTGCGCCCCGAGTCCCGCGGCAGCCCCTGGGCCGCCCGGCCGCCGCCCGCCCAACGCGCCGCACCACAACAGTTCGCTCCCCCCGCCCTCCGCGGGACAGCGGAAGTCCCGCCTTCATGCGGCCATTGGCTGCATTTGCTCTCTGGGCGGGGCCGCTGCCGCCGCTGGTGCACCCCATTGGGCGCCGCCGCCGCCAGTCTCCGGCGCCAAGCTACTTCCTGGACTCTGCTGGGATGGGTTCAAAGTAGAGAAAGTGGAAGAAGGAAGAGTTGTCCCAGCGAGGGAGGGGAACCGGGCCGCAGACTCACCGGCCCCGGGGAGGGATGGTGAGCAGGGGCCTGGCTGGACGGAGGGCCAGATTCCAAGAATAGAGGAACACGTTCGGGGGCAGACAGAAGTATAGACATGAGCGGAGGCGCAGAAGGACAGACTTGGAGGAGGGGCATATGAGGGGGCACGTAAAGGGGATAGAGATACTGTCATGAGAGAGGGACAAAACTAGGTAAAACAAAAGGGCCAGGGCCTTAGGACTCGCAGACCGATGGGAGGTAGGGTGGGTGAAACAGGACAGAAAGCCAGTCATGGCGGGAAAGACAGAGGGACAATTCCTTACGGTTACGTAGAAAGATACGGAGATGATGGTGGTCTGATGGAGTGTAGTCTGCAAGGTGGTCCGAATCTTGGGGGTGGCGGAGACCCCATACTGTGGAGACTAGGACCGGCTTGGACGGCGCGGAAAGAAAAGGGGAGGCCAGAAAACGAGACCCACCCCCCTCCCCCCGGACTTGGGCGACCTCACAACTGGGAAGATTCGGAAATCCGGACAAGGTCTGGAGGGTGGACAAGGTTAACCGCGGGGAAGAGGAGGGGCAGCAGGGGAAGTGGAGAAAAGACTGGGCATGGGGGAATCAAGGACCAGTCTCAGGATCGGGATGAGGAAGGGCTGCAGTGGCTTGGGCCCTCCCTGTAGTTCTAATGCTTTAAGCCTCCTCGTCTACTGGCTAGGTGACCGCGCCCTGCCAAGCCCCTGCGCTTGGGATTCGGCGCCTAGGGCACCCCACCCCCTCCCGGAAAGGCCGTAGGGGATCTTTTAGCTCCTCTATTCAGGCCACCCACAAGCTGGGTAGCCTGGGGACAAATGAGGCCCAAAGGGCCGATGATGGGACTCGCCGAGGGTCATGCAGTCATTTAGGGCTGGATAGTGTTTTGTGGGGAAGGAAGAGGTGATAGGTGAGTAAGGTTGCTAGTACTAGAGGGCATAGAAAGAGCTTTGGGTTAGTGTCCTGTTGAAAAAGAGAAAGCTAACAGTTCCCATGTTTAGAAAGAGATGCCCTGTGATCTTAAATTTTCCTCAGTGGCTGTAAAGGTATTTGTACCATCTAACCTAGTAATTTTATATGTAAGACAGCCATCTTAGGAAGTGGCCCTACCAGAGATAATTTTAAGCATAAGATGTTCATTATGGGATTATTTATAATAGGAAAAATAAAATAGAACCTAAAAGTTCCAAAAGGGAAGTTAAGTAAACTACCTAATACCTTCAGAATGGCATATTGTATAGTCAACATTTAAGGTAGTTTCAACATCAATGTAAACATTTTCTATTAGTGTACAGAATAATTCACCACCAAGAAGTCTTCCACAAAATTTGACGAGGAGTTGGAGAAATGCTTTTTTATGTTAAGTGCAGGATATAAAATTGCATATGGGATACGATGTGTGTACATCTATGTTAAAAAAAAAAAAAAGAAAGAAAAACCCAACTATTTGTCTACAAGAACTACACCAAAATACTAATAATGATTATTTCTGGGTAGCAGGAATATGGTTGATATTTTTCTCCTTTTGTTCCACCTTTGCATTTTTCTTAAACATTTTTGCTTTTACAGTAGGAAAAAAATAGAAAAAAAATTAATGGAAAAAAAGGCACAGTTTAATAGGAGTCTTCCCTCCAAGTTCATATATTCAAAAGTCAATTATTGAGCTCATTGTGTATACTCAGTGTAGGGTTGGCTATAGGAGGAGAATGAAACATAATCCTTGCCCTAAAAGAATATCTTCTAACTGGGAAGCTCAGAAGTATATACAGAAAACAGTTGGGCCTCTGTATAAAGCAGTGTGTGATACTGGTTTCAAAGCTGATTGGTATGGATAAAAGCTCTACATTTCCCACATATATGTTGCACTTAGATATTTTTCAAAACAGCATTTGCACTCAGTGCTAGGCTACTGCGGTGCACACAGCTTCTTCACTTCCAGCTTCCCCTAGCTGGAAGGGAAGTGGGTCCTTTTCTTTGGGTGCTCTATCTTAGCCATTGAGGTAGTGACTGCTTCTTATATCTGCTATTTCTGTATTCTTTAGAGTTCTCTTTTCTTTTTACGAGGCAGTCCCTCCCCTGTTATAATCAATAAATCTTTTATTAATATTTTCCTGTTCAAATTATTGTGTGTTTCTCTTTCCTGATTACACCCCGACTGATACCCTCAGCCTCTATGTACTGTGTGTGTGTGTGAGAGAGAGAGAGACAGAGAGAGAGATTCATGCCTTTTACCATACTTTGTGTATAATTTTTTGTCTTTCTTCAAGGAATGCTTTATGGTGAACTTTCCTCATGTTATTATGTAGCCTTCACAGTTGCCATTTTTATTGTCTCCATCCCACTCCAAGTGCTGTAGTGCTTAAGACAGTTGGCTTTGCTGTCAGAAGTGGGTACAAATCTGGGCTCCCCTCCTTACTTGTTACATTAGCAAATTATTTCACTTCTTAAGGTGGATGAAATGAATGGTGACAAATGCTTAACACAATACCTGTGCGTAACCACATCATAAGTGGTTTATATGTGTTAGCTGGTATTAGTACTACCATAGTTACATTTGCTCCTCAAGAGTTGGATATATTTTTTTGTGGTTCTGTATAAATATTTTAAAACATAAAACTCTTTTCATTATTTAGGATTATTACCTTATCAGAGTACAGAAGTGGACTTGTGGTCCCAACTACAAGGTTTTTCATGATCTCTTGACCAGGGTCTCTGACCCTTTCTTTTTCTCACTCCTGACTACTCTGCCCTCCCCCCTCTCTGATTCACTCCTTCCATCCAATCAGGCCCAAATTGAGAAGTTATACCCCACGAAGGCTTAAAGAATCAGGGTTGGACCCCTCTGCTGAGCAGTCACAGTCCTAGAAAAGCTCTTCCCGCCCCTCTGCTCTCCTCTTTGCCCTTTTTGGAGGATGTGGCAGATGGTCCTGAGAGTGATTTCCAATGACCGCCCTTTTCCGGGACAGGTGACAGTAACGGGGTCTCTAGTCCGTGAGCATCCCCTGATTGTAGTAGACAGCTGTTGGGTTAGGCATATGGCCTAAACTGCACTGGTCAGTTTCTCTTCAGCAAATGTGCCGGTTGGTAGTGAGAGATGGATGCTGGGAGTGGTTAGAGCAGAGGCACTAATGGTGGGTCCTGCCTCCGGTGCTCCCCAGGGTCTGGTGGTTGAGCTTGCCCTTGGGTTCTGTGAGGTAGTTGTAAATACCTTGCTTGTTCTGTGACCGGAAGCTCCGTAAGGGCAGGGAATCGTCTATGTGGCTCATCATAAAGTTTTCAGTGCCCAGGCTCTTGATTAGTACTTGTTGAATGGATGGATAGATGGATGATGGATGACTTGACCTTTGGAATCCAGAGGCAGTACAGCATAATGGATGGGAGCTCTGACTCTAGACCTAGTCAGCCTGTGTTGGAATCCTGGCTCTGCCACTTACTAGCCTGGGAACCTTGGGAAGATTACATAGCCTTACTGTGCCTCAGTTTCCTCATCTGTAAAATGGGAATGATAGTGACCTCTTTCTTGGGATTGTTGTGAAGATTATCTGAGTTAATAGATACAAACCATTTGTAACAGTGCTGTCAGGGTTGGCTTTGAGAGAGAGAGAGATGTCCTGGTTCTTTGGCTCGTTGCATGGAAGTATCATAAGCAGGGCTTGTGCTATGGAGTGATGACAGACACGAAGAACTTCCACCCAAGCAGCTTTTATTGCAAAGCTAAAGTAAGTTCCAGAGAGAGAAATAGGTCTGTCCCTGTGAGTGGAAAAAACTCTGGTTTAAAGACAGAGTATAGTAAGTATAGTACACTCCCGAAGTCAATAGAGAGCAGACTGCTCCAATAAGGAACAGCATCACCCCAGGGTTAGTCCGTTCTTTATGTTAATCCCTAATAATATGCTAAACTGGGGATGGAATATTCATGTCTCTTTGGGGGAAGTGGGTGGAGATTCCCGGAATCGTGTACCCTCCCATTTTCTGTCCTTGTATGTCTGGGCTGGCTCCGGAACAGTCATGGCACTACGGGTTGTGAGTTTTATTATACTAATAAAGAAAGGTTACCCCCAGACAGGTTCTCCGTTCCTCTGCGCATGCCCCGGCTGAGGGAAAGCCCTAAACCACCATTTCCTGCTGTTGTGGTTTCTACTCTTTATCCTCATTGGTCCGTGCCACCTGTATACCTTTGCCCCTACCTGACAGTGCCTGGCACGTATTAGGTGCTCAATAAGTATTAGATATTATTATTGGCTAAATTGGTCACAGTTAGGTTTGGCAAGCAACAGAAAACCCCAAAATAAGCTTAAAATTTCTCTCACCTTCAGGAATCCTAGAGGTAGGTGATTCACATAGTTTTCCACAGTATCTGGGACCATGGCTTCTCTTTTGTTGCTCTGCCCTGAACGGCTTCCATCCCCAAGGTTGCCTCACTGGCCAAGATGGCTACTGGGCTCCATCTATTGGGGTCGTGCTAGGCAGGAGGAAGGAGGAAGGGGAGAGGGAGGGCTCACCCTTGCTCTTTAAGGACTCTGTCCAGAAGTTGTACGTGAACCTCCCACTTATATTTCTTTGGCCAGAATTTGGCAAGAGGGGCTGGGAAATGTAGTCTTTATTCCTGGTGGCTGTATGTGCAGGTAAAAATACAAAAGGTTCTGTGCCTGAGGGGACTGGGCGGAATGTGTACTCGGGACACAACTCTGCCATCTCTGCCACAGCTTTTTTTAGAATTTCCCCATTTCCTGAATTCTGGGGATGTGTGTTGGTGAATTTTGGTTCTGTTTCTCTGGAGAACCCTGACTAATCTAGGCTGCAAAGACCTGTAGTTTTTGATCTGGGGACCACTGCAGCCCCCACATTTTGCCATTTGTCAAGTTTCCGAATCTTAACAATGTTCTCTGTAGTTTGTATTGCAGGAACCCCAACTGTCTCCAGTAGAAAGTGTATCACCTAAGTCTTCAAAGTTAACATGTCCAGGTTCCTATGGTCAAACCTAGCTCTACATCACAATCATGTAGGAACTTAAAATTTTTTTTTTTTTTTTTACAAATTTCTGGGCCCCATTCTAGACCTACTAAGTAAAATCTTGGTGGGAAGAGTATAAGGCTCAGAAATCCACATTTTAATCTACAGATGGTTTTTAATGCACCTTAAAGGTTAAGACACCCTGCTTTAAAGGTTAAAGCATGTAACAGATTTTCATTGGAAACAATTATCCCTTCTAGTCTAATTGGCCAACTCACTTTCTTCCAAACACAGGTATCTTCTTATATCCATTCTTTCACTCACAATGCTCCCTGACTTACAAAGAGACCTAGGAATCCAATCCTTATTTAAGCCTATGGGATCTGAGTTCAGCAAGGTTGAGCAACAAGCCCAAGCACACACAGTGATTCGTGGCATTAGGCCTGGAGAGGTATACGGAGGCAGAATTTGCTGAGATTATCTGTAAAATCTCCCCCAAATTAAGAGACCAATAAGGGGTTACACACTTTTTTTTAAATCTTTCATTTAACAGATTTATTAAGCTGATTTTTGGTTCTTTTGAAGGTGCTTTCTTGTGTGGATAGTTGTTGAATTTGGTGTTTGAGCAGAGAGACGATTGCGGGAGGTTTCTATTGAGCCATCTTGCTCCGCCCCTTCCTCCTACATGCGTTTTATTTGGCAGAGTTAAGGCAGTTCCCTCTGGCTGCACACGCTTTACCACAAGTCTAGGTATTTGCCTTCAGGGCTGGGTGCTGAACACACCTCTGTTCTCTCCATACCCACTCTCCAGATGTATTACGTGTCTTCACAACCATCATATACTAATGTCCCCTGTCAGTAAATATCTGAAAACTCGTGGGTAATATGACAGATCTGAAAGTGAAATAGATTGGTTGCCATTAGCAATATTTGGGAAAAAAATTCTGAACTCTTTGTTGGGGGAGTAAATCTGTAACTCCAGAAAGGAAATATAACAAAGAAATGAGTAGAGCACAGATGCTTCTGTGATCCTTGTTCTGTTTTATGTAAGACTTAAGGTTCTTGAAATAGCCAAGAGAATCTGATTTGCTACATTTATAAGTTTAGGTAATTAATTTACAACAGTTGCTTAGAAAGATTTTGCTTTCTAGATTTGTAAGTCTGCCTTGTCGGGCATTTAAAGTGTTTGAGAAAATCAGGCATATTAAATCATCGTTGGAGTTTGAAATGTCCAAGGAAATTTGATTAAGGTGGTAAGTCTATTAAATGTTAAGGAGGATTGAATCTAATAAACTTAAGAATTAATGCAACAGTAATCAAAGAATAAGTGAAAGTGATTGTTCTTATCGTTAGATGAAAAACTACTAGATTTAAAATAGAATAACAAAGATTTGTAAACTGAACTTAATGCCTTTAAGAAAAGCTTGGTTTTAGAATGGGCAACATTTTTTTTTTTTTTGAGACAGGATCTTTCTTTGTCACCCAGGCTAGAGTACAGTGGTGTCATCATAGCTCACTGTAGCCTGGAACTCCTGGGTTCAAGTGATCCTTTGGCCTCAGCCTAGGCAGTAGTTAGGACCACAGGTGCATGCCACCATGCCTGGCTAGTTTTTGTATTTTTGGTAGAGACAAGGTCTCTCTAGGTTGCCCAGGCTGGTCTTGAACTCCTGGCCTCCCAAAGTGCTAGGATTGCAGGCATGAGCCACTGCACCAAGCCCAAAATGGGCAACCTGAGTCAGTGACTATAACATTCCTTTTGATACCCAAATGTACCCTCAAATATTTAAAATCATAGGTCAATGACTCCCAACTTTACCTTTTGTCTTTTAATTTATAGAGAACAGAAATTTATTTCTCATAGTTCTGGAGGCTGGAAGTCTAGGATCAAGGCTCTGGCAGGTTTGGTGACTGGTGAGGGCCCGGTCTCTCTACTTCCAAGGTGATGTCTTGTTGCTGTGTCCTTCAGAGGGGACTAGCATCCTTCAAAGGGGACTAATGCTGTATTTTCACATGGCAGAAGGTAAAAGGGCAAAAGGTCCAACTATATAGTTCAAGTTGAGACTTCTCCTCTGAACTCTAGAATGCAACATTTCAGCTCTTTGCTTGGGATGCTCCAGACCGAGATGTTCATGTTGAAACTTTCCCTGACTCTGCATCCATGCTCTATAAACTGTGCCTCCTGCACCACTCTTGATTCTCCCTTCCTCTCACCGCACTCTGAGCTGACCCATCATTGCAGCCACTGTCTTCTACCTCCAAAAGATAGGTGGAATCTGTGCCTTTTGCTTCATTTCCCACAGCCAGCAGTACAGCCTAGGCCACCACCATCTTTTGCCTACAGCACATAGGCCTCCAAGTTGGCCCCTAAACCGCTCTACCCAGTGAGCTCTACACAAACCAGACCATGCTACGCCCTCCTTAAAGCCCCCATCAGCTTCCCAGTGCATTCCAGCAGTGCGCCCTGCAGCTTTCTGCCCGGGTTATCTTTTCACTTTCTTGACAATGTCCTTCATGGCACAATAGTTTTTAATTTTGATGAAGTACAATTTATTTATTCTTTGGTTTCTTTTGCTTTTGGTATCATATCTAAGAAACCATTGTCTAATTGAGGGTCACAAAGATTAATGCCTATGTTTTCTTCTATGAATTTTTTAGTTTTAACTCTTACCTTTATTAATAAGTCTTTGATCCATTTTAATTTTTGTATATATTAATAGTATGAGGTAGGGTTTCAAATTCATTCTTTTTATGTGGATATCCAGTTGTCCCAGTGCCATTTTTTGAAGAGACTATTCTTTCCCCATTGAATTGTCTTGATAACATTGTCAAAAATCAATCAACCATAGATGTATGGGTTTACTTCTGGACTCTCAATTCTATTCCATTGATCTATATGTCTACCCTTATGCTTATACCACATCGTCTGGATTACTGTATCTTCTGTTGTAAATTTAGGAATCAAAACATGTGAGTCCTCTAACTTTGTTATTCTTTTTCAAGACTGTTGTGGCTATTCTGGATCATTTGCATTTCCCTATGAATTCCAGGATCAGCTTATCCGTTTCTGCAAAAAGGGGGGTTGGAATTTTGATAGAGATTGCATTGAATCTGTAGATCAGTTTGCCAAGTACTGTCATCTTAATATTGTCTTCCAATCCATGAAAAAATGTTATTTATTTAGGTCTTCTTTAACTTCTTTTAACAATGTTTTGTAGTTTTCAGTCTTGCACATATTTCGCTAAATTTATTTCTAAATATTTTATTCTTTTTGATGTTGTTATAAACGAATTTTCTTCATTTCATTTTTGGATTGTTCATTGCCATTGTATAAAAATACAACTTATTTTTTCTTGGTCACAGTCTAGCTGAAAGTTTGTCCATTTTGTAGATCTTTTCAAAGAACCAATTCTTGGTTTCACTGATTTTTTTTCTATTTTTTTCTGATCTCTTTAATTGATTTCTACTCTAATCTTTATTATTGCCTTCCGTTTGCTTTGGGTCTAGTTTGCTCTTCTTTTTCTATTCTTAAGGTAGGAGGTTGAATTATTGACTTAAATCTTTCTTTTTTTTTTAATGTAGACATTTACAGCTATAAATTTCCCTCTGAGCACTGCTTTTGCTGCATTCCATAAATTTTGATATGTTGTTTTTCATTTTTTGTGCCTTAAAGTGTTTTCTAATTTCTCTGTGATTTCTTTTTTGATTCACTGATCATTAGTAGTATTTAATTTCCATATATTTGTGAGTTTTCCAAAAATTTTCCTCCTATTCTAATTTCATTTTATTGTGATTGAAGAACATATTTTATATTATTTCATGCCTTTAAGATTTATTGAGTCTTGTTTTACTGCTTCATATATGATCTACCTTGGAGAATGTTTCATGTACACTTAAACTCTGTTGTTGCTCTGTTTCTTTCCTTCTCCTTTGTGTTATTGTATCCTGCTGTTGATGGGTGAGGTGTTCTATAGATGTCTGTTAGTTCTATTTGGTTTATAGTGTTGTTCGAGTTTTCATTTCCTGTTGATCTTCTGTCTACCTGTTCTATCCATTATTGAAAGTGGGGTATTGAAGACTCCAACTGCTATTATTGAATAATTGTTGTTTATTTTTTCCTTTAGTTCTGTCAGTTTTTGCTTCATGTGTTTTTGGGCTCTATTGTTAGGTGCATATATATTTATAGTTGTTATATTTGCTTGATGGAGCAATCCTTTATCATTATAAAATGTCCTTTACCTCTAGCAAAAAATTTTATCTTAAAGTCTATTTTGTCTGATATTATTATAACCACTCCAGCTCTTTTTTGATTACTGTTTATATGGCATGTCTTTATACACTTTAATTTCCAGTTTATATGCATCTTTAATATAAAGTTTTTTGTAGACAGTTTATAGTTGGATCATTTTAAAATCCATTCTGCCAATCTATGCCTTTTATATGGAGAGTTGAATCCATTTACATTTTGTGTAATTACTGATAAGGAAAGACTTCTGCCAGTTTGCTATTTGTTTTTTATGTCTTATTTTTTTTCTGTTTCTCAATTCCTCCATTACTGCTTTTTTTTTTATGTTAAATAGATATTTTCTAGTTTACCATTTTGATTCTCTTCTTTCTTTCTCTTTAAAGTATATATTTTTGATTTGTTTTCTTAGTCATTGCCCCGGGGATTGCAATTAACATCTTAATTTAAAAATTCTAGTTCAGATTAATACCAACTTAATTTCCGTAGTGTACAGCAACCTTGCTCCTATATAGATAGCTCTGTTCCTCCCTCCTTCTTTGTCTTGTTATTGCCATATAAATTACATCCTCATACACTGTGTACCCGTCAACAGATTTACAATTATTGATTTATGTAGTTTTCTTTTATATCAGTGAGGAGGAAAAAAGGAGTTACAAACAAAACCCCCATGAATGCTATCTTCTATATTTACCCATGTAGTTATTTTGATAAGTGCTTTTTCTTTTTTCAGATGCTACAGTAGGATTTTGAAAACTTTTTTTAATTTTTTGAGCAGTGCTTTTTATTTGTTCATGTAGATTTGAATTACTGGGTTTATTGTTCAGTCAATCGGAGGCAGTGAGTGGCAGATGACTGGAGGGTAGAAAAGGAGAGAGTACAGCATATGCGTTCTTCCCATCTCCTCCTTGTTTTGGCAGTGGCTGTAGTTTTCTACCTACAGCTGCAGCTCCTGTTGGGAAGCCCTGCTCCCTGACTATAGACAGCTTTCTCCGGATTCCAGTAACAACATTGCTTCTTGCCTCCTCAGGCCTAGGAGTGGTAATAGCTTCCCATTTTTGCTAGTCCTTAATCATCTCTTGTTTCCTTAAATCTTCCTAAATAGTTCCTTCATTAAACTCTCTTCTGTTACCCAGGGAGTGGGCAATTTCATGCCAAGGCCTTGGCTGATTCAGCTTGCCCCATTACCCCCCTGCTAAGGTCAAGTTCTCATAACATAATTTCACATGCACTCGTCCTTTGTAGAATTTACCACAATCCTAACTATACACTCATTTTAATGACCATTTGATTAATGTGCTTTTCCAACTAGATCATAAGTGCCATGAGGGCAGAGTGTGGCTTTTGGCTCATCCTTGCACAATGTTTTAATTTCTAGCAGAGTGCCTGCAATATAGATACTCGATACATTTTTACTGAATGAATAGCTAATATTTTTATCTTGCCTACTTCCTGGAATATTTATGAGAGTCTGGGGGACAACAGGTACAAAGGGCTTTAAAAATGGAATCTCCCCACATGTCTACAAAGCTGTAAGGTGATACGGTGATACTGTGTGAGAATAGTATGGCAGTAGGGATACTAAACACCTGCACTGTGTCACTGACCACTGTGTCACTTTGGGTCAGGGGCTTCTCTGGCCCTCAGTTTTAGATGCAAAATTAAGAATATGGAACATTATTCTGAGGCATTGAGGACCTTTCAGAAGACTTTCTCATTCTAGGGCTCAAACCTGCCACATGTCCCAGATTCAGCCTTCTCCGGGCCATGGTCCGCAGCACCCTCTGGTGGGCCCTCAGTGACAGCGGCAGGGGGCAGCATTTGCTAATGGTCACCTGCAGCCTCCTGACCAAGGCTCAACCATAGGACCATGCATGGGTGGTGCTGGAAGCGTCATCCAAAAACTTGCCATTTTGCAGTGGAAAATTGAGGCTTACTTGGAGGCAGCATTTGCACAGATTTCACTGAGGATTTTTTTTTCTTTTCAAAGCTCAGCCAGTCAGTGCTCTTTCCACAACATGGTATTACACAAACCTGGTACCCAACAGCATCAAAATGCTTTGGCAAGCAAGTACTTGTGGCTGATGGGTGAGCATCAGAAATGAATTACACTCATTTCATATGGTCATTGCCTGCCTAAACTCCTCCATTCCTCTTTAAGAGCCTTTGCAAGCTGCCCCACCCTAACCCTTTGAGCTCACCTTCTCCCTCTCCATCAGACTCCTTCCTACCACAGGGCCTTTGCACTAGCTGTTATTCTTCCTGGAACTCTTCCCTGAAATCACCTCTTAGTTCACACTCCCTCATGTCTTTCAGCTCTCACAGAGATGCATTCTCTGACCATTCTGGCCATGTTGACCCCACCCCACTCTCTGAAATGTAATTATTTTATATCCTTCATAGCCCTATTTGCATCTGAAAACATCCAAGTTGTCTCAGGTCTGCCTTCCCATCTAGAAAGATGGTTGTTGGGAATTTGCTTAGCACCCAGCAGAGTGCCTGGGTGCTGAGTGGGTGCTCTATGAATATGTGGGGAATTACAGGAAGGAGAATGACACATGAGAAGGAATAAGCCAGAGACTACTTTAGAGAAATTCTGGAGGTTTACTCAACAATCACAATCACAATTGTACAAGGCAAGTCAGTTCTTCACAAAGGCTCACTTTTCCAGGCAGGAGAAGAGGTTGGTGGTCTTGAGCTTTCTCTATAGAGTCCCAGTCTGACTTCCCAAATATTCCCTGCCTGCAACCCCTGTGGGATCCCAGTCTTCCAGCCAGTAACAGAGCAGGGGCCTGACTCTGTTGTCTGGCACAGCTGAATCAAGCCATTTTGGAAGCAGATGTTAAGATGGCCTTGTCACTTGGCATGTAGGTCCAGCCCCAGAGGTGGCAGTGGGTCTTGGCTCAAGATCAAGTTTGAACTAAAAATATTACTTGGCTCTTTCTATTAGTTGAAAGCAATAAAGACTTCCAGGACAGAACTTGACCCTTACCCACACTTACAAATCTTCAGAAAACATTAAAAATGCATCGCCTCCTAGGAATTATAAAATATTACCTAATCTGTACAAACTAGGTATCGTTGAAGCAAGGAATCTGGATTTCTCAGTTACTACTGTAAAGTGCTTTGCCACTCACTCTTTTGAGAATCCAGAGACTAGAAAAATGGAGCTGCTCAGAAAGAAATATGGAGCTTTTTTCAAAGACATCACCTATTTCTTAAGGAGAAAAAGAAATTCAATAGGTTGGAGTTTTGAAAAGTGACTGTACTATAGACTTTGGAAATCCATAAGCTACATCTTCAACAAAAACTGCTCTTTCTCCCCTGGACCTAATGTCACCCCCCCTACCACCATCAGATCCCCTCTGCAGATGTACCGTCCTCTGCCTCTGAGCTAGTTGTTTCCTAAAGGGAAGAATCAACAGTTCCTGGACTGTTTGCAAAGTTGAAGACTCCAACTGGAAGCAGAAAATGGAATGGCTTTGCACACATGTGCCTGCAAATTTAGCCACATCCAAGGGCCTTGAACTTACAGCACAGACACTCTTTGCTCTCCGAAATGTTTCTGCAGTCCCCTTCTAAAAGGCTGCTGGTGGGCCACAGGGTCATGATCCTTTCTAGCAACACCCTTTTTTGTGACCTCATCCTCGAATAAAGACCCATCACCTGGCTGTCGGCATCCACATAGGCTCCTGGCTCAGTTTTATTGAGTATCCGCTGAGGATGTGAGCCGAAACCTGAATCCTGGAGACAGGTGCTTTTCAAAAAACGAGGCCAAAACAATGAGTGGCTTAATAAGAGCAATTAGGCAGTTGGTCAGTGAAATTGAGCCGGGGAAGTGCTGTCCTCCCTTCCCCTATTACACACTCTGACAAGTCCCAGGACCTATTGATGTGGGCTCAGCGATTGCTAATGCCACGGTGCTCGCAGGACATGTCGTCCCTGTTCAGGGTGTGAAACCAGACTGGCAAGGAGAGCCAGAGGGTGGGAAAGGGAAGGCTGAGGACGGCTTGCTGCTGCTCCGGCTTTCCGCAGGAATCCCGGCCACCCACCTGGAGTGGGACAATTTGGAAGCCCAGCCAGTGCTCTGCCCCCCTGAATCCCAGGACAAGCACTCTGTGTGGCAGTTGGGATGGGGACCACAGGCATGGCCCCCCAGCAGGGCCCAATGAGGTATGCAAGGCCTTCTCTCAGGGGCTGCAGAGGCCCTTCTAGGGCACGGACTAAACTAGGTGCCCAGCTGCCTTTTTAATTCGGAGCATGACTTGCACTGACTGGAGCGACTCTGGCCTCTGGGGGCATCTCAGTCTCAGGTCTTGCCTAGAGGCCCACCATCTCCTGCTTGAAATCAGACATTAAGAAACACACACTCAACCCATAGGAACCACACACACCACCAAAAATGTTCCCCTCCCCCCAACCCTGCCCCTTTATGTTTGTCTAGCAAGGCACTAGGAAATAGTTCAAGTTTAGGGATTTGCTGTACATTTGCATTTTTTCTTTTTAAAAGGCACAGTTTTTATTTTAATGATGCTGCATTGCTCTCCGATGATGAATCTTAATTTTAACTCCCCAAACTGCCAACACTCTTGTTATCCTAGATTCTAGAAGGGGCCTCATCTTTTGGCTCCTTTCTATAGAGGGCCACTTCTAAAGATATAGCACTCGTATGGAAAAGGACAACAGGGATTAGCAAGCAAGTTTTGCAAGCGCAGGGGCCGCCTCTCTCTCTCTCTCACGGACAGGTGGCCAGAGCAGGGCTTGTGCTGGGGCAGAAGAGGAAGCGATCCTTTGCCAGCTGCGCAGCACGTTCGCTCCGGTGGCGATGGCTGGGAGTGTTTATCCCTCCCTCCTCCCCCCCATAATTGATGGCCTTGAGATCCGCCAGCATCTCAAAGGCAGATTTGTGGCTCTCTTCCCAGACGTATGTCTCAGTTATTTAATTGGTAAATGACACAATCAAGAGACCCGACTTTAATTGGAATGCTGAGTTCAAGTATTTCCTAGGCTAGCTGGTGGGAGCCATAGGTTGTGGAATGTGATTTCCATTTCTGAATCGGTGGGTGGCGGGTTGGTTACAGAAATGCTTCCTGTTAGTCTGGAAGCCCTCTGGGAGCCTGACGGGTAATTAACAAAGCAAAAGGTAAACACGAAGGGCTGGCGTGAAGCTGGGCCTATGTCTGGCCATGGCACATCAGGTTCTTTTCTCTATGGCAAATGAGACTGCAGCTGTGATGATGGGGGAAGGTTCTCTGGCTTCAGGTCTTTGCTGAGGACCACACTGTGCCAAAGCCTCTGGCATGAGCTGATGGACACAGGGCTCCCCGCTCCCTGCACCCCCAACACCACCACCAACTTTGGATTCCACGGATTGTTTCTAGGCTGGGGGTGGGGGCGGCTGCCTTGGCTGTATCATACCTGGCTGGCTGCTTTAATCACAGCATTCTAGAAATTCATGTCAGATGCTGGAATACCAGAATCCTATGTAGCCTTCTAGTTCACGATCGAATTATAGAGTCCTTCAAAAATTCTGGAGTTCCGGGCGAGAACTAGAACCACGATGAGGTCAGAGACCAGGCATCTTGCCCACGGTTGATCCTGGAGGCCTCCAGACGCTGTGGGGCGAGCGCCTCGTGGCCTCTCTCTTCTTCTCTCCAGGTAATTGCTTGGGAGCGAGAGAGGGAAGTGGAAGCATGGATGAGGGAAGTTCAGCCGGCATTTCTAGTTTGGAGGTCTTCTACTTGGGCTTTTCCACGGACTCAAGGCCATCTGAAACACAGCCCCGAAAAGCTGGTGGCTGGGCCGTCCTTGTGCCTGGAGAGCACTAAAACGGGCATTTCAGATACCCAGAGAGCAGGGAGAGCTATCCCGGATGCCCATGGCTACAAAGGAACGTCGGAGAGGCCCCTCTCTGAGCCGGCAGCTGGCAGCATTCCGTACCGAACACTCTGAGGGCCCCAGGCACGGCCTTTGACTGAATCATCTGGGGCAGTGACTGAGAACAGAAGCTGGGCAGTGACTGCGGTCACCCCCAAGACAGCAGAAACTAAAGGCCTGAGGGGACTTCTTTCCCTTCCGCTGCAGATGCGTGGCATCGGTGCTAAGAGCTGCCCCAAACAGGCAAAGTTTGCCTTTCTCTCTAAAGCACCGTCACACAGCAGAGTGACCTGGCGGCTGGGCAACCTGCAGGTCTCACGTTTGGGTGGCCTACGGCTGCCTTGCTAGCGTCCCGCATAATGCTCAAGGGGACGTGGTGACAAAGTTGAAAAGGCCCTGCCGATTTCCTGTGCTGCCAGCAGGGATCGAAGCAGGCTCTGCTCTCTGCGGGGCGTCTTGCGGGGTCTGCTCGCCACGCCATCCCCACAACGCAGGGGCTCGAGGACCAGGCGGACCCCTTGCTCCAGCTCACCCTGAAGCGTGTGGCTGGCACCTTTTACACAAGCTGCCCACAGAGGCCTTGCCCCCCTGGGAGAGGAAACAGCGTGAGTGCCAGACGGGACCCGCTGGGCCTGCCCCGGGGACAGGAGGCTCAGTTTCTATTGAAGTTTTCCAAGACTGTTGAGTTGGTGTGTTCGAATAGCCACTGCTGGGTGCGAGAGGAGGGGTTGCAGGCGTTCATGAAGATCCTGTGGTCACTTTCACTGCAGTCCACGCAGCTGCCACTGACGGGGTGGTACAGGGTCTTGTCCTGTAAAAACAGGGAGGTGATCACTGGGGACAGGACCCGTCAGACGGCAGCAACATGGCAGCAGCGAGGAAGTGACTGACTAGCTGCCCCAGACCTGAGCACGCAGCCAGACGCTGTCCAGCCCCCCTTGCAGCTGGCACTGCCACGTGACTGGGGCTGCCTGCTGGCACGTGGGCAGGAGTGACGCATGCCACTCCCAGGCCTGGGACCCAGACGCTGCCCGCCTCTGGTCAAATTCCCTCAGTCTTTATGGTCTGTGTGTGTGTGTTCTTTTCTTTTTAAATGGACTCAGTTGCCAATATTTAAGATTTGGAGATTTCAGGCCGGGCGCGGTGGCTCATGCCTGTAATCCTAGCACTCAGGGGGGCCAAGGTGGGCGGATTGTTTGAGCTCAGGAGTTCGAGACCAGCCTGGGCAAGAGCGAGAGCCCGTTTCTATGAAAAATAGAAAGAAATTATATACACAGCTAAAAATATATATAGAAAAAATGAGCCGGGCATGATGGCGCATGCCTGTAGTCCCAGCTACTCGGGAGGCTGAGGCAGGAGGATCGCTTGAGCCCAGGAGTTTGAGGTTGCTGTGAGCTAGGCTGACGCCACGGCACTCACTCTAGCCCGGGCAACAGAGTGAGACTCTGTCTCAAAAAAAAAAAAAAAAAAAAAAAGATTTGGAGATTTCACATGAAAGTCTGGATTTCTGATTTCCCTTGAATGACGGGAAAATCGGGCACTGCACGTCCGTGGAGCAAATGCATGGGCGGGGGTGGGGGGGGTGGGGGGGGTGAGGGGGGCGGGCTCTGTCAGAAGGAGGGGTGAGGCACCGCATCGCTTTAAAAACCAAAAGCAAAGCGGGTTTCCCTGCCCCCGCCACGTGTCCCGTCTTACCTTGCGGTATTTCCACAGCTGGTTGCCCTTCATGCTGTGGCAGTCGTACAGCGTGACCGGGCTGGTGTGGGAGACGGCGTCAAAGCAGAACTTCTTGGTGTGCTGGGGGTCTCCGGGCCGGATGTCCTCCCTCCAGGTGAAGGTGAATACCTGTGCACACAGAGGCATCATGACAGGGACAGCAAAGCTGTCTCCCATTTTTTCCTCCATTTTCTTTAAATTATGGAAAATTTTAAACACAGAGGTCCAAAAAAACTGTGTTGACTGTGCCTCCCATTCTGATCACTTGGCTTCAAAAGTTACCAACTCATGGCCAATCTTGTTATAGCTCTACCCCCACCGGTATCCCCGCCCCCACATTATTTTGAAGCAAATCCCACATATCATATCATGTCAGGTATAAATATTAGAAGTTACCACAAAGTTCCCCGTGTCACCAAATATCCAGAGTTCAAGTGTTCGTGGAATGCCTTATCTATTTCTCTTCACAGTTAGTCTGTCTGAATAAGAATCCTAACTGGGTCCACATGTTGCATTTGGTTGATAAACTTTTTTTTTCCTTCCTAGCAGCTTTACCAAAGAATAATCGGTGTACAATGAATTGCACACATTTAAAGTGTACAATTTGATACATTTTGGTGCATGTTTACACCCGTGGCACCATCAATCAAGGTAATGAACATACCCATCATCCCCAACGTATCTCCATGATCCTTTGTAATCTCTTCCTCCTCTTCCCCCTACCCCAAGGCAGCCACTGATCTGCTTTCTGTTGCTAGAGATTATTTGCAATTTTCTAGAATTGTACATAAAAGGAATCATACAGCAGTATTCTCTTTTCTCTGGTTTTTCACTCAACATAATTTTGTTGCAATTCACCCACGTTATAACAGCATTTACCAAGAGTTCACTTGTTATTGCAGAATTGGGGCTCCATTCACCTGCTCTTGGACATTTGGGTTGTTTCTAGTTTGGGGCTACCACAAATAAAGCTGCTATGGACATTTGTGGACAAGTCTTTGTATGGACCTATGTTTTCTTTTCTCTTCGATAAATATCTAGGAGTGGAACGGCTGGCTCGTATAAAAGATCCATGGTTACCTTGCTACGCAACTGCCGAACTGTTTTCCAAAGTGGCTGCACCATTTCCATTTCCACCAGCAGTGTGTAGTTCCAATTCACCACATCCTGGCCAGCCTTTGGTGCGGTCAGTCTTTTTAACAAGTGCGTGGTGGTTATTTCATTGTAATTGTAATTTCCATTTGTCTAATAACTCACGAAGTTAAGCATTTTGAATGTTTATTTGCCATCAACATATATACCTTCTTTGGTAAAGTATCTATACAAATCTTTTGCCCATAAAATTTTTTTTTAAATTATTGAGTTCTGAGAGTTTTAATATATTCTAGATACAAATCCTTTATCAGACATATGCTTCTCTCAGTCTGTGCCTTGCCTTTTTATTTTCTCAACAGTTATCTTTTAAAGAACAAGTTTTTCATTTTGAAGAAGTCTAATTGATCAATATTTTTCTTTCACAGATTGAGTTTTTGGTGTTTTATCTAAGAAATCATTGCTTAATCCAAGGTCACAAACATCTTTGCCTATGTGTTCTTCTAAAAGTTGTTTTTTTTTTTTTTTTTTTGAGACAGGGTCTCACTTTGTTGCCCAGTGCAGTGGCATCATCATAGCTCACTGCAACCTCAAACTCCTGGGCTTGAGTGATCCTCTTGCCTCAGCCTCCCGAGTAGCTGGGACTACAGGTGAGTGCCAGCATGCCCAGCTAACTTTTCTATTTTGTGTAGAGAGGGGGTCTTGCGCTTGCTCAAGCTGGTCTCAAGCCCTCAAACTCCTGGGCTCAAGTGATCCTCTGCCTTGGCCTCCCAAAGTGCTAGGATTATAGGAGTAAGACACTGCACCCAGCTAAAAGCTTTTTAATTTTAGGTTTTAGGTTTACGTTTATGATCCATTTTGAGTTAATTTTTGTACATAGTATAAGGTATACATTGATTTTTTTTTTTTTTGCATATGGAGATCCAATTGTTCCAGCACTATTTGTTGAAAAGACTTTCTTTCTCCACTGAACTGCCTTTATACCTCTGTCAAAAATCATTTGTTCTTATACATGTGGGTCTATTTCTGGACTCTCTATTCTGTTCCATTGATCTTTCCTTATGTCAGTACCACACAGTCTTGATGACTGCTGCTTTATAATATATCTCGAAATCAGGAAGTGTTAGTCCTTTAACTTTGTACTTCTTTGAAAGTTGTTTTGGCTATTCTAGTTCCTGTGCAGTTCCATATGAATGCTAGAATCAGTTTTTCAATTTCTACAAAAAAGTCTGCTAGGATATTAGAAGAGTGTTGAATTTAAATATTGGCTTGGAAAGACTTGATATCAACATTGAGTTTTCCAACCTATGAACGTGGTACATATCTTCATTTATTTGGATCTTCTCTTTAACTTGTATTAAAATGTTTTGTAGTTTCCGGTGTACAGGACTTTCACATCTTTTGTTATATATATCTGAGTATTTCATATTTTTTGTTATAGTAAATACTTGTTTTTAATTTTAATTTCTGATTCTTCATCATTAGTATACAGAAATACAATTGTTTTTTATATCTTGCAACTTTGCCCGACTCAGTTATTAGTTTTAATAGCTTCTCTGTAGACTTAATTAAATTTTCTACATAGATGCTCATATAGTTTACAAATAAGGACAGTTTTCCTTCTTCCTTTCCTACGGATGACTTTTACTTCTTCTTCTCATCTTGTTAAATAGGTTAGAACCTCTGGTACAGTGTCAGATAGAAATGATGAGCTCAGACTTCGCTGTCCTATTCCTGACCTTAGGGAGAAAGCATTCAGACGTACCATCAAGCATGATGTCAGCTATGGGTTTTTCACAGATGCCCTTTATCTAGTTGAGGAAGTTCCCTTCTATTCCCGGTTTGCCAGGAATGGATGTTGGATTTTGCCAGCGATCCAGGCTGCAGAAGGCCCGGAGACCCTGCTGCCAGTCCCTGAGGGGCGGCCCTTACCTGCATGTTGTTCCAGGCAGCCTCCCCGCGGCCCCGGACGCAGCTCTCCAGCCTCAGCGGGGAGCCCAGGGCCCCGTGCTTCGTGTCTGCACACAGGCCCGTGCCCACGTTGCGGATCTAGGAGGGAGAAAGGGAAGGAGTGGACCAGTGAGGCACCTCGAGGTACCCACTGGGCCCCTGCCAGGCTGGGAGAGAGGAACCAAGGCAGAGACATTAGATGGACTAAGCCCTCCATTGTCTTGCTAGAGCTTGCCCTGGGCCGCTGGAAGTGCCTGAGCCTCTCCATAAAGGAATACTTAGTCCACAGAGAGCGATCCCCCAAACACTGCTGTGTTTAGAGCTCTCAGCGTTGGGGGTTAGCAGTGGGGGACTGGAGGTGAGGAGTTGTTAACGGAGAACTCCCTGGCCCCATTCCCAGAGAATTTCATCCAAAAGACCCAGGAATTGAATTTTACCCCCCATTCCAGGTGACCCAGGGACCATACTTTGAACCCCCTACAAAAGGACATGAAATCTTTGCTGTGGGTCTTAGACTCTCTCTGCCTTTTGGGGTAGGTGAATGGCAAGAGGTGGCAAGAGTCCCTGCCAAACCCACTGAGATCCGAAGGACAACAGTGGTCTCCTACCCTTGGACCATGAAGATGGTGTGTGTAGCGGGAGAGCCCTGGGTTGGGAGTCTGAAGCCCGAGGCTGCTCACCTGCTTAGGCAACAAACACTGATTGGGCACTTACTATGGGCGGGCCACTGTGCTGGGTGCTTGATGTCCATCACATAGTTCCCACCTTACAGATGTCACTCCTGTTTGGTCTGAGGGGTAGGATATGGTGGTGCAGAGAGTTTAGCAGCCCACTGCTGTGTTCTGGACCAAACCCGAGTCTGCCTGGGGCAGCTCCCAGCCAACGACTGAGTGAGGCAGGGACACCACGGCAGGCCCGCCCCTGAAAGATGCTGGACCCTCTGACTGGTGACTTGGAGTGGGGACTCGTCATTAACCTTGGAGCCTCACTGCAGGAGGGACTCTTCCTGCCCCAGCCCTCCTTCCTTCCCTCGACCCTTCACAGACGACAGGCCAGGCTCATGGCCTCGCGGCTGTCCCAGTGTCCCCCGGCCCCCTGACCTCCCCTCTCAGGCGTCTCAGCAACAGATCTGTCGCACATCTAATCCCACCGTGGCACCTGCTTCTTGGGGGACTTGAACTAGCCTGGGGGAAAAAGTCAACAAATGTAGCGAGGTGAAGAGCTTCCTGAGGGACGTTAACATGTCACCTCCTCTAGATACTGGTGGTAGCGTTGGGTGGGGCTCGCCAGACAGCTGAGTCGGGCAAGGCCTCTCTGATTTGCTGTGTGGCAACCCTTAGTTCCCTTTCCTTTCGGCCCTTCCTTACTCATCAGTAAATGCAAGGCAGAGAATGTTGGCAGAAATACACATTATCAAGAAGTGAGGCCGGGCACGGTGGCTCACGCCTGTAATCCTAGCACTCTGGGAGGCCGAGGCGGGTGGATCGTTTGAGCTCAGGAGTTCGAGACCAGCCTGAGCAAGAGTGAGACCCCATCTCTACTAAAAATAGAAAGAAATTATATGGACAGCTAAAAATATATATAGAAAAAATTAGCCGGGCATGGTGGTGCATGCCTGTAGTCCCAGCTACTCGGGAGGCTGAGACAGGAGGATCCCTTGAGCTCAGGAGTTTGAGGTTGCTGTGAGCTAGGCTGACGCCACGGCACTCACTCTAGCCTGGGCAACAGAGTGAGACTCTGTCTCAAAAAAAAAAAAAAAGAAGTGAAATAAAAACAGCTGAGTTAGTTTTGTGCAGTGTTTCCACTGTTCTGGTGAGAAATATTAACACCTGTACATGCACGAAATATGAAATACAGATCATGTCACTTCACCTACTCTGAACACGAGCTACATGCTGTTAATTTGCATTTAAAACCAGCACTGCATAATATAAAGATGAGAGGTAAAAATTCAGGCTAATAATTTAAAGTTTTAGTTTTTCTATACCTAAAACACCAAATAGCAAATAAAAAACCACCAAGACAAGGCTAGAGAGAGACTGGGAAAGAAAGAAAACCGTTTCAGATTCATATCTTTCAGGGTACTTTCTTCCCGCCTTACGAACAAGGGGTCCGCGTTCGCCTTTAGCACGGGACCTTGCAAATGGGGCCGCCCTGCCCTGCAGACTCACCTCCCCCCAAGCTGCAGCTGGAGGCTCCACGGGTGGGTAGAACTTGGGCAGGTCCCAGGCGATCTTGGTCATAAACCACTTGAAACTCTTGCAATTGAGGGAGCTGCGGAGCCTTTTCTGGGCTGCTACGTCCCCAGCGGAGAGGTGGCGGTACTCGGGCCGGCGCTGGTAAATGTACTCGGCATACTCGTCCATCCACACTTCTGCCACTCGCTTGAGGTTCTGCAGGGGGCGGTCAAGAATGGGGGGAGAAGGGTCAGTCTCTCCCAGGGCGTGGGGTGCAAAGGGTCCTGGCAGGTCGAGGTCCACCTTTCTCATTTTATGTTGCATCAAAAATCCTGTTTTTAGGCATCCTATATTTCTATTTATTATTTATGCATGTTTTAAGAACTTTACAACTTAGAGTTGAAAAACACACTGCTGTTGTTTTGTCTGCCCATCTTCTATCCTTTCTAGTGAAAGCCTCCCACTAATTTCCCCTTGGGGAGCCACACCTGTCTCCCTGTCCGTTCACGTGGCTGGAGGAAAGGTACATGACCCAGCCTGGCTAATGTGAATCCAGACACGCTGGGACACAGGGACCGGCCAGCAGCGGGCATGTGACCTAAGCCACGCCAGTCACAGCCAATAGGCATTGGCCTTGGGATTTTTGCTGGACCCATTGGGAAGAATTGCTCTGTTTCTGCTTGGATTGCTGGGTAAGATGCCAGCCGGAGCTGCCCGGCCAGATGGCCACCACATGAGGAAAGCCTGTCCAAGGATGAAATCAACCCAAAATGAAGCAGAGCTCAGGGCTAGATCCAGGAACACATTCCTCCTTTTAGCCCTGGCATCCGCTGTGTCTGAAGCCAGAGCTACCCTGGAACTTTGCAGTTACAGGAGCCTGTACTGTGCTTAAGCCAATTTGACAAGGGTTTCTGTCATTTTCCACTAAAAGAGTTCTGACCAAGTTAGGTGGCAAAAACAAATTATAATTTGCAAGAAAAAGGTATGATTCCACCAGCAGCTGGAATTTCTAATAATCCTTTGAGGTATAAAGGTTCCTGGTCCTTTTATTATGATGCACAAGGATAATCAGTAAAATAAAAAGAAAAAAGACAACCACATTATTGGCAAGCAGAGGCGGCAGATGACGAGACATCCTGTTTGTGAGCAAACTTGGGGAAGAGTGAATTCTTATATGTAATTGTGATGAATTCTTATTCCATCTGCAGCGTAGAGACTACACAGTGAGACCCTCTGACAGCTGACACCTGAGGGTTCAAGTTCAGCGTTCAGGGCAAGTTCCCAGCTCCAGAACGTCATCCTTCAATCCCTGGATGTTGCCAGGAGCACTACCCGCCCTCCCTACATAGAACTCTGCAGGCTTTGCTTTTTTTTTTTGAGACAGAGTCTCACTCTGTTGCCCAGACTAGAGTGAGTGCCGTAGCGTCAGCCTAGCTCACAGCAACCTCAAACTCCTGGGCTCAAGCAATCCTCCTGTCTCAGCCTCCCGAGTAGCTGGGACTACAGGCATGCACCACCATGCCCGGCTAATTTTTTCTATATATATTTTTAGCTGTCCATATAATTTCTTTCTATTTTTTAGTAGAGATGGGGGTCTCGCTCTTGCTCAGGCTGGTCTCGAACTCCTGAGCTCAAACGATCCGCCCACCTCGGCCTCCCAGAGAGCTAGGATTACAGGCGTGAGCCACCGCGCCCGGCCCCAGGCTTTGCTTTATCGTAAGGTTTTTCCCTGTTGCAATCAAATCTTCCTCTTTGATTTCGAGGGTGAAGGGGAGTTAGCACTTTCAGCTGTTGTCATTCATTCGCACCTCAGTGGGAAGGGCCGCTGTAGGAGCAGAAGGAAGGCTGGGGCAGCAAATGTTTACATGTTTTCGGTAAAGAGGCAGATAGTGAATCCTTGGGCTTTGCAGACCATATGCTCTCAACTCTGATGTAGCGAGAAAGCAGCCATGCACACCATATAAATAGTGTGGCTGGGTTCCAGTCAAACTCACGGACACTGAAATTTGATTTTCATGTGTCACAAAATCTTCTTTTTCTTTTGATTCCCTCCCCCGCCTCATCCCCCGCAAAGATTTAAAATGGTATGATAAAAACTGTTAGCTCAGGGGCCATAAGAAAACAGTTTGCTGACTCCTGAGTAAAGGAGGAAGGGAACCAACATGAGGGAGGCCCCCCCCCCCCCCCCCCGCACTGGAGACAAATTCACCAGCTCCCCAATTTTGCTGGCTTTGAGTTTGGGACCAGGAAACTATTGAATTTGCTTGCTGCTACCTAACTCTTGCTGAGTGCTGAAGAGTCCACAGTGAGCTAGAAAACAGTTCAGGAACAGTGCTATTCCCACCAGGCCCCTGCAGTGCAAAGGCTGTGCTTAATTTAAAACTGTGCCCAGAGGAAGTGGAAGGCCTAACAGAGCCTGTATATCTGAACACTCTAAAACACACTATTTCCTCTCCTTTTTCCAGTATGCCCACCTGGGTCCTTTGGCTCCCTGTCTAACTTGCTGGAGCCACAGGGGTAATGAGGAACCATTGTACTTTCACTCCAACCAAAAGCAAGGCTGAGCCCAGCGTGGTGGCTCACGCCTGTAATCCTAGCACTCTGGGAGGCTGAGATCACTTGAGCTCAGGAGCTCAAGATCAGCCTGAGCAAGAGTGAGATCCTGTCTTTACTAAGTAAAAAAATAAAATTATATATATAAAAAATTTTTGAAAAAAAGAAAAGCAAGGCTGGCCAATTTGACCATGGAAAGCTGCTGCAATTTATTAATACCAGTGTTATTTTTAAAGGACCAGACAACATAATATTTTAATCCTAATTTTAATTAATATTTTAATTACTATTGCATTATTGTGTTTTCCAGGCATGGCTTAAGGAGCTATTTCTGATTGGCACAAAGGCAAGGGCTCTACATTTATTTCTCTCACATCTCCCCTTATTAGCGTCATGAAAAGGACCTCGGGATGTCAGTGGGCTTCTCGATCCTCCTCCCCTCTATTCTCAACACCTGCCTTGTTCTGAGTCTCAGTCCTGTCTGACATCCAGCTGCTCTTCTTGTGCTTGGATTAGAGAGATTTCCCTGCATCCTTGGAGTAAATCTCCACTTTTGTCTCACCAAGTTTGAATGGGTTTCTGTTATTGCCTTCCCTAAGATCCTTTTGCCAGAGTCAGAGATAAGAAAGATGTTAGCAATTTTAGTAAAAAAATAAAATAAGGGTGTCTACTTGTTCTTGAGGCAGGGAAGCTGGTGGACAGCTTGAACTTCCTGAATTGCTGCTACCTCTTGGCTGTCTGGTTGTTTGTCCTTCTGGAGTCTGCACAACTTCATGTCCCTCTTCACGTGGCTCACTTAGGTCTATTGTTAATTAGAGCACCTCCCCCTCAAGTCAATCAAAACGATGATCTAGGAGGCAGTACTCTGGAAAGCTTAGGATTTCATTGTTGAAACATGGGGGAAATTTTAAATATGATTTGCAACTAAAAAAGACCACTGCTTGCTTCAGGTGTCCTGCAAACCTATGTGTAATCAGAGCTGACAGTCCCAGGGCTTGGGGAAGAAGCTTCGAAGAAGGCATGGGGCACCACCTAGATTATCAGTGGCTAATCAACACAGCATCCTGATTCAGCACAGACAGCTAAAAAACAAGCTGAAATGCCTAAACACAGAATTCAGATGAGACAGTGAAATACACTTTCCTGTCTTAACTGTTAATATTGGTGCTGATACCAATACTGATACTAACCACAGCAGTCACTATTTAAGGAACAATTGTTATGTGCCAGGCACCTGCCAGACATAAACGGGTTTGAATACTGGCTCTAGTTACTTAACGTCTTCATGTTTCATTTTCCTCATTCCTAAAATGGAGATTAAAAATAGTGGGAATCAAGTGAGATAAGTAAGATGCTTTGCAGGATGCCTGCCTCAAAGGAAGTTTTCATAAGTGTTACTACAGTTAGCTGTTATCCACAGAGTTCATCCATGGCTCAATAAACAGGAGGCGGTAGTGTTTCTTTATCAGGTGGGCCTTATAAACTGAGAGCTCTGGATAAGAAAAGGATGCTTTAGGGTTGGTTCTGTTCTGGGGTTGGTGTGTCCCTATGATTCCTTGTAGCTACTGGAGTCAGAGTCTTGGGCTTACTGCAAACCTGTGTGCTGTTTTCCTGATTGGAAAACCTTTCTCAGGGACGGCCAATAATGCTTGTGAAGCACGTGATTCGGGGCTGAATCTAGGACCCAGCCCCGGCCCCATCGTCTGCGGGCGCTGTGCTAAGAGCGGACGGCTGGCGCGGGTGTCGTTAGAGACTTCTGCCGCTAGAGGGCACTGCCGGCTCTCCTTTCCCTCCACGCGTCCCCAAAGCTGCTCCCGACGCTTCCCGGAGCGCAGCTCGCACCCGCAGAGGGAGGCTGGGGAGCCGCGCGGCCTCTTTGAGCCTCTCAGTTTGCTTTGTAAGTCCCAGGACAACGCTCTTGCGGGTTCCAGGGGCTGCAATGCTGCACGTCAAGGTGGTCAGGTGACAGAGAGGGGGAGGCAGCGACTGAAGCAGAGGGCGGTGTGGATCGATGGCGAACAGGCAACACGGGCGGGAGGGACGTGTCCCCTAGGGGTGGGGGGTGGCAGGCTCCACGGAGGCAAAGCGGTGCCGTGACCTTTCTAACTTCCCCCAAGCCTCCCTGAGAATCTCTTTACCCTTTGGGGACCTTCCCTCCTTTTTTCTTCTGTGGTCACCTTGAATGATTTTTTCCCCCAAGACTTTTAATACAAAAAAAACCCCACAAAAAACAAAAACTCTGGCTAACAGATTTCCATTTGTAGCCAGTGGCCAATTTAATTCAAGCAGTGATTGATATAAACCACTTTAAGGCAGTGAAACCGTTTGCCACACAGTATTTGGCAGTGCAAGTGGGGAGGGGGTAGGGAGAAAAGAAAGACGCTGACATTTATTAACTCCCCCTCCCCTCCAGGAAGTTTTAAACACTCAGGCTTTCCCAAAGACTCCACTCCACCCGTATTAATATTTATCTAACATGTTTCTTTAAATCACCCCGGTCTAACTTTGCACCTACTTTAGTTTTATCCTAAGTAGTATCTGTGAAATCACAAGTTTGCTACACTAATACACATTAATTTCTGACCCTCGTTAACTTAAACACATGAAAATAAAAACATTCCTATGTCTGCCACCTACGAGCATGTCATCTATCACACTTGGGAAACTGTATCATCTCCTTAATTCTCCCGGCAATGCTAAGAGTTGGAAAGAATTAGCTTCCTTTAAACAAAGGAGGAAACACAGGCTCAGAGGAGTTAAGCAACCCTCCCGAGGTCACACAGCCAATAAGTGGTTAAGTAGGGCTTTAAGTAAGTTCTTTTAAATTGGATTTCACCAAGAGAAATGGGGACACATCCTCACACCTAGTGATCACCCAGCCTGGGGCCCCAGGGTGCCTCAGTGCTGCTGGTGGGCCTAGGCCAACTCCCCCCACCCCCACAGCCCCAGGAAAGCCATCACCTTACCCGGGCCAGGCTGACTCCAGCGGGGACCTTGTAGGGCACATACTTTCTGTAGATATGGCCCACCCTGGAGCAGGGGATGTCCTCCATGCGGCCCCCACACATCCACACCTGCAGGGGAGGAAGGGAGAGAGAAGATGATGTTTCTGCATCCAGTTCACCGTCCCCTCAAAGGCCAGCGTCCCTTAGTGCGTTCATCAAAAGTATCAGGCGAGATTGTCTACTGAAGCCCCAATCACAGAACTAAGGATGTGGGAAAACACAGCAGTGACAGCTGCAGTAAAAACAGCCGACAGCAGCACGTGCCCATCAGTGCCAAACTCTAGGCCATGAGTGTCACACACTAGGCCATGAGTGTCACAAGCGCAATTGCACTTCACTCTCATTGGAAAACCTGTAAAGTAGGTAGTAGCATAGCTCCATTTTACAGATGCTGAAATGGAGGCTCAGAGAAGCTAAGACACCTGTCCAAGGTCACAGAGTCAGTAAGTGGTGGAGCCAGAATTTAAGCCTAGTTTTAGCTGACTCCAGGGAGAGAGCAGGTGGAGAGAGAGTGCGCGTCAAGTCCCCAAGGAAGGGCCAAGCTGGGCACAGTCACTGCACACGGAAAGCTGGAGCCCGGAGCCGAGGGAGCAAAGACAAGAGAGGTGGGTGGGGGCTCTCGTGGGGGTCTCGGGGCAGAATAAGGCATTGTCACAAGAGGTCTTCAGTGAGGGAGATGACACAATCCAACTGTGACTCACAGAGTACTCTGCCTGTGGAGTGGAGAAGGCCTGGCAGGCTCTGAGCAGTCCAGATGCCGGCCGGCATGGCTTTGGGTGCGGGGGTCTGTGGCCATGGTGGGCTGCAGCTGGATCGGGGGCATTAGCATTCATCTTGCTACCATATCCTCTCCTTTGTGGAATGAGGGGCAGGAGTGGGGAGTCTGTGCAGAAGAGCCCTTTCCGATGGGAACTACTCAATGGGGTATGGGGATTGGGCTTCACGTCTTGATTAATTTGGGGGTTCTAGAAGGGCTGCTCTTCCACCTGGCACCTGAGGGTCCTTGGTCCCCCATTTCCTCCTGCTGTCTCCATCCCCAGCCCAGATGTGTGCTCTGTCCTGGGCTTCCCCACTGCAATTAGTGGAAGTGCTGCCTGGAGAAATGCAATTATGTTCTGATCTTGGGGGAGAAAAAAAAAAAAAAACCCAAGCGAGTCAATAGAACAGAACATTGGTCTCGAGATAATGGGCTCCTGATGGTAGATTAATGTCAAGGCCAAGCCAAGAAGTTTATTTTCAAAGCAGGAGATATTGATCAGGAGCCAGCATCCCATAACAATAACTCTTCCTTTATACAACGTGATTGATGTGGAAGTGATGCTTTTGTCTGGCGGATATTGCCCAGCTCGCTGCTGGGCTGCTCTCTGCCTTTAGGGTGGCGGAGCGGCGCTGAGCAGGTGGGACACCCTACCCTACTCCGTGTTGGACGGTCTCCTGGGCAGCTGACCAGGCTGGTGTTCAGCCCCCTCGACTCCGCATTAAACTCGCATTAGCTAACGAGGCTGCGTCTCCAGCTCTGTCTGGCAGGGAAACCTAACTCTATGCAGCCGGATGATCAAATCCTTCTCTTTGTCGTGACCTCTGGTTTCTTTGGCCCTCACCATGCTGGCCATCAGCCTGCAGGTTCCCGAGGGACCAGAGTGACGTTGGTCTGTTGAGAGGTCTGAGGCATCCAGAATGCCCTCAGATTCCTGGGATGTCTGGAGGCTTTGGGCAGCTGGTTTGCTCCATGGCTGGCCTGCCCAGGACACGACGAGCTACCCTCAGAGAGACACACACCTGTGTGGCTAACGCTGCTGCCAGCTCCAGAGTCCTTGGGAGCACCCCAGCGCAGGCCACCCCGACTCTTCAGGATGCCCTCTGGCCGCCACAGTGCAGCCTACGCAAGCAGTCAACATGCCCCAGGGTGTGTGCTGGTGCAGGCCGGGGCATCTCCCACTCTCATCTCACCCCACTCACCTCTGGCTCACCATGCCCCTCCCTCCGAGGGCCGGGCCCTGCCCATAGGCTCCGCCCTCTGCCTGGAGCACCCCCCCCCCCCCCCCCAGAGCCTGGCTACTTTCTACTCACCCTTCAGGTCCCCTTAACTGCCATCTTCTCAGCAGCTTCTCACCCTTTTGTACCTACACACAGCACCTTGCATCATTGCTTTTACCAGGAGTGCAATACTAATTATCCAGGGGGTTATGGCCCAGGTCCTATTTCCCTGCTCTGGGCATCTCTTGTTTTTGCCTGTCCAGTGTACTTGCTCTCTTCTGGGGACTGTCCTCCCAACTGCTCCACCTGGGGCACCCCAGCCTCCTGGGCTCTGCAGCTGGTGTATGGTTGGGTCAGGGGGTACTTTTGATGGTCGCTGTGCATGCTGGGGCTTGATGTGACGGATGACCACACACTTTTCTCTTTGATGGAGAGTAAAGGGGACAATGGATTGCAGTCACCAGTGGCCACCTCTGCCCCCACACGGTGAAGGCGGGCCTGCCTGTGAATGCAGCCAGCACAGTGCCAAGGAGAGGGACGGAGACACCTGTTTGAGTACCTGGGACCAGTTATGCCGAAGACAGCCCACCCCGGCCCCTTTTTCTCGGCTACAGCCAGTGTAAGATAATTTTCTGTCACTTGTAGCATAAGAGTCCTCACCAGCCCCTCCGTGCCCCGCTGGACGCCGGGTCTGTGCGGGCAGGGGGCTCCTCTGCTGTGTTTGCCTAGCACAGTGCTCTGCCCGTGGGAGGCACTCAGTCCACACTCGCAGAATTCACCGAGGAGGAACTGAATCAAGACCGATGCAAAATCTTGGGAATAGGGACTTAACTAGAGACAAGGATGAATCTCATTTTGTCATCAATTCTTTAGTCTCCAGAGGAAATGCACTGTGTCTTTTTTGCTTCTATGAATAGTAATCTTAGCAAGAATATATGTCAGGAGCAGGGAGCAGGAGGTCTTGTTATTTCTTGGGCAGAAGCTCTCAGCTCCATCTCTTTCAGGCTGGCTCCCGGCTGGGTTTGTCTGGGCTGCAGTGGGACCGACAGAGGAGGCCAGAGAAAGTGTCATCATCATGGCCACTGCTCGGTCACCTCCCTCTTGTAACAAACAACTCTCAACTCTGCCATGGAGAGACGGGATCCCAAGCCTGGAGGGGACTCTCCTTCCAAGGACAGGGTGTCACAGAGAAAAGCTGGGGGCGGGAAAGGGTGTCATGACTCGCCTGGGTGGGGAGCTGGCCAGAGCGGGGCACAGGTCCCAGGCCCTGGAGTTACGCTCAAGGCCTGGCTCACTCATCCTTTGTATCTTTAGTCCCCTCCTTTCCTTCACAGCTGAGCCAGGGACCATTCCAGACCCAGACACACACTGCAGCCCGACTCCTTGCAAGCCAATCCTAACGCCACCACGCCAGCTGTGTGACCTCATGCAAACCAGTTAACCCAGGGAGCCTCGCTGTCCTCATCTGTGACATGGGGATGATAATCGCACGAGGCTGTTGAGATGGCACAAGACAACTGGGAAAAGCACTCAGCTCCATGCCTGGCTCCTGGAGAACCTGACGAATGTTAGTCCTTTCTGCTTGTGAAAGGATGAGAAATGCCACCACCTTGAAATTACACAGCATTGGCCCTTTTGCCCAACACCATCATGTTTTCTATTCTATGGCCTGATTTCCCAAATGGAGAAACTGAGGCTCAGAGAGAGGAAATAGTTGTTCTTCACTGACTTGTTGGCAAAACCTGCAACTGATCAGGAGAAAGCCAGGGCCAGGTGGGGATGGGGGGGCAGAGTCACCATATACCCTTTGGGACCTGGCCACCCAAAGGGATTGTCCTCTCACCCACCGGGCAGGAAGGGGGCTCAGCTGGTGGCAGAGAGAAGGGAGTGGCCAGGCTGGCAGCAGCCGGTCCACATTTGACCAGAACCCATCCTGTTTGAGACAGGAACAAACACAGGCCGCTGAGATGACATTTTTTCAGTCCCTCTCCTCGTGTTGTCTGGTGTCAGCTTTCTCCCTGCCCTGCCCCCTCCCTAACTCCCTCCCGCACAGGGGGATGCAGCTCTCTGCCCTGGAAGCCCTGCGAGTCCACCACCAGGAGCTCCCAAACAGCCTGGCAGCTCGTGCCTTGGTGCCCTTACACTCCCCCTGCGGGTGCCTCTAGCGAGCACGAATCTGATTGTGAAAGCCGGCTCCCCATTCATGTTCATGGCTGCTTTGATTTACTTTATTAGCAAACTTCTTTTGTGTGATGACAGGCTTCATTACAGTGTCTATAAAAGACAATTACTTGCTCTTATCTCCTAAACTGAGGAAAGAGACGAGTGATGTGCATCAGGAAAACACAATGGGACCCAAAGGGAGAGGGAGAGAGAGAGAGAGAGAGCGCGAGGCAGAAGGGCCCGTCCGCGGAGGGGCAGTGGGCAGGCAAAGGCTGCAGCGAACCTCTCTCTGCCAAGGAAGGGCTGCCTGGAAGCCAACCAGGAACCCCACGGCACCCGCCCTGCTTACAGGCAGGGCAAAGACCTGTCTTCGCTGTTGGCTTCTCTGCAGGGGACCCCTGTGAAGTTCACACCCTAATCAGTTGCACTTGGGGGGAAATATGCTAATAATTGCCACTAACTGGGTACTTAGGAGGCACACAGGGTAAGCTTGGTCCTAGAGTTAGCCAGAACTGAGGTCTGATCTAGGCTCTCAAGCAAGTTTTGTAAGCCTGAAAGCCTCAGTTTTCTCATCTGCAAAATGGGAAAAATTACTACTTGCCTCCTAGGGGTGTGGAGAGGCTAAAATGAGGTAATGCAGAAGCTCGAAGGACACTGTGAGCTATCCACAAGGGGTCAGGTGGACACGTGGCACCTGTCCCTAATGGGCACTGCATGAATGCCACACAGTTCCCCTCTGAAAAGAACTTCATGCTGCGTTGAAAGTATTAGTTCGTTTTGCAAAAGAACATACTGTTTCAGGAAGTACAACCAGCATGAAGTGACAACCTCAGTCACGCTAGTTTTGGATGTTTATGTTGGCTCCTAGATGCAGTTGGTAAAAAAGAGCAGGAAAGAACAATTTTACTTTAAAAACTATTTTAATTTACTTCTAAATTCACATAGTATTTTTATAAAATTTGGTTTTAAGCATATGTATATCTAAATTAATCAATATTTGACTATTTCAACAATGTCCCTAAGTGTTTATAGTTACCCACTCCCCCGACAACAGGTGGGTGGTGACCTGGCGTGAGGTTTTGACTCATATTTGGAATACAGCAATCTTACAGTAACCCAGGGAGGGAGGTACTGTCACACCCTCTCACCCCGGAGGAAACTGAGGTCTACTGAGGTCAAGTACCCTCCCCAGTTCCTCAGCTCATCAATGGCAGAACCCAGGACGGAATCTGGGTTTGGGTCCCCCAGAACTAGGCAGATCTGAGAGCTCCGTGGAGACTTCGCCTTCCTGGCCTAATCTCCCTAGGGGCCTGGTCCTGACGCCATCGTGGGCTTCCTCAAAGGTCCCTAACAGCAGAACAGAGGGGTCCCCCTTGGCTTGCAATCAAGGCCCTCTGTCCCCTGTTCCTGTCACCTCCCACCCTCTCCGCACACCCTGGGCTGCTGGGCACCGGCTGCAAGGCACTCACTTCTCTGCCCCGGGGAGCACATGTGTTTTTCTTTCCATGACCACTGCAGCCCAATACAAACATTAATTAACTCATTCATTCATTCATTCATTCACATATGACCTGGTCATCGGTCAGCTTTTCTCTAAAGCTCTGCGGGAAGAAATGGAACAGAAACCACCTGCCAAGGGTGGACCCAGTGATATTCAGCCTTGAAAGCTTAATGTGTTGGAACCTGTTGGCCAACCTGCCAAGCAACCTGCCCATTTACTCTGTCCTCCCACACCCGAGGCTGAGCGCCTTCTCTGTGCGAGACCCCACCTATTCATTACAGCTGCGATTTTCAGCCTTGGCTGAGCATCAGAATCACCTGAGGGCTTGTTAACACCCAGCTGGCTGGGCTGCACAGGCAGCGGCTGACTCAGCGGCCCGGGGTGGAGCCCGACATTTGCATTTCTAACAAGCTCCCAGGTGATGCTAAAGCTGCTTGTCCACGAGCCACACTTTGAGAGCCACTGCATGCTGGAGTAGTGACAACCTCCCTCAGGTGGATGTATCTCCCAACAGCCCTGTGAATTTGGAATTATTAATGTCTCTTTGTAGATGAGGAAATAAAAGTTCAGCAGAAAGGACAGATGGGACCAAGGTCTCACTGAGTTTGTTCCAGAACTGGGCCTGAAGCCAAAGCCTTTGGCCTCTGTCTTGCCAGCCTCAAAGCTCTTACCACTCATCTTCCCGCAGCCACAGCCCCATCACGACGGCCGCAACGATGCTGACATTAACAGCTACCATTTACCAACCATTTATTATGTGCCAGGCAGAGCTAAGCTTTTAATATCTCTCGACTAATATCATGCTCACAACCACACTGTGAAGAATTATTCTAACCCCTAAATCAGATGAAGAAGGTAAGTCCAGAGAGGTTAAGTCACTTTCTCAAGGTCACACAGCAGCTAGCTGATGGAGCCTCCAACAGAACCAGGCAGTTTGATTCCGAAGCCCATGTACTTAGTCCCATGCTGTTCTACCGCCCTGCCTAACACGAGGGTCATGATCACAACAGCTACCATATAATGTGTCTCCTTTTTGTCTGGCTCCAGGCCAAATAAATTTATCATCCCATTTAGTTCTTACAATAAACTCTTGAAGAAGCTATTATTACTGCCATTTTTAATGATAAAAGAGCCAAAGCATGAAGAGACAGGTGTGTGCTGGTCAGGTAATAATGTGTGGACAGGTGACCCTCAGGCCTTTGAGCCATCTTCTCGGAGGACGGCAGGAGAGGCAGGCTCCCACGGACAGAAACACTCACGGACTTTCAAATGGCTCGCTGAGGGTCAGGAGCAGCATGCCTCCCCTGTTCCCGGCAGACGGCTCTTGGAAGGCTCGGCATACGTGGCCCCCAGAGGAAAATGCCACACGTAGCAGAGCATGTTCCCAGCATCCTTGGGTAACCCAGGGAAGGAAGGAATGAGCACCACGTTCCTGGCAGTGATGCTGTCCAAGACAGAGGGCGCTGGAAGGGGCAGGGAAGAGGACAGGGAAAGGCAGTGCCGTGCAGGGGCTTGGATGGTGGCCCTGGATCTCCCTCTGCCACTTGGGCTGGCTTTTGGAAATCATTTCTCCCTCCTAGGCAGCAACTTGACCCCCTTTGGGGCTGGTCCTGAGCTCTGGGCCCTTCCTGTTACAAAGGCCTCTCTCTAGACTGGACACACCCTTCTCCATCCACCCGCCCACCAGGTGGAAGGAGAGGAGCGCTGGGCTTGCAGCTCCTGGCTCAGTATGGAGCAAAGCAAACCCCAGCCTCCCCTGAGGCTTCGTGCCTCTACTCAGAGGACTCTCCTTAGGGAAACCATTCCATCCCCACCCTCCTGGCTCCATGGACATGTGACTGCAGCTGACCAATCAGAATGCTGCAAGGGACCAGCAGGCCAGTGAAGGCTCCACGTGGGACTTCTACAGGATGAGGGGAAAGAGCAACTTCCTTTCCACGGGGCTGCTGGGGCTCTCCATGAAAGGAAGCCCGCCCGAGGGGGAGGCCAGCCCAGACGAAAGCAGAGCCAGGGGACAGAGAGACTGAGCCTGTGAGAAGGGTCAGTCCTGCATCCGGCCAGGCCTGTAGGATCTGCCCTGGAATTTCAGTTGGGTGGGCGTCATCGGTTCTCGTTTTTTGCTTAAGTTAGATTGACTAGGGTTTTGGTCACTGGTAACCAAGAATCCAGACTAATGCAATGGGCCAAGAGGAAAAGGGGGATGGGGTGGGGACAGCCAGCGGCTGGCTTGTCAAGCTAGCTGGAGGCCGGGCTGTGGGGTTAAAGACTTGTCCAACCTCTAGAACTGGGAAGATTCTGACCTCTACACAGGAGAACTTTGCTGAGAGAGAGACACACACAGAGAGAGACAGAGAGATGGCAGGAGGAAGGAAAAGAGAAAGAATCAGTGACTCTTCTAGAAATGTCAGAGCTGTTGGAACATCGTTTCTAGGGTTTTCCCATCAGGATAGACAGCCTGGTCTGGAAACAGAGTCAAATTATTTATCCCTCAGCCCTGATATCGATTTATCTTAATTTCTGAAAATACACTTATGCCTTTCAGACCATCTCTTCTCTCTGTCACCAAGAAGAAAAGGGATTTAGCAGAGATTAATCAGAGGGAATCTGGCCCTTGGTCAATGCCCGGCTCTGGCTGAAAGAGAACCCCTGTAATCCAGGGAGGCGCCGCCAGCAGATGAATGGGCCGGCCTGTTCCCCTCCGCCTGCGTCCGGCTTTCCGCAGGGGCCTGGGGGACAATGCGCTGGCAGATGGGCTGTCGCTGGCTCTGGGAACCCGCCTGCCCAAAGCCAGGAGAGAGGACGCCAAGGGAGAAAAGCCTCCTTTCCAGACCACGGGAGCCTCCCTCATTACACCGTCTCATTTCCTCTGGAGAGTGACGGACATAATTGGATCAAACGGAAACACAAACCAGCCTCCTCTCCCCTCCCGGATGAGAGACTTCCAATATGGCTTCATTACCAAGTCCTTTGTAAACAAACTGAGTGGAGAAAAATGCCATTTGTTCTGCTGTAAGTGCCGGCGGGCATCCGTGGATGGGTCTTTGAAACACACAGAATGAATGAAATCATTTTGGGCTTAGAAATTCCTTTGGGCGTATCTTTCTCCATTCACTGTTCTCCACGGATGGGACTTCTGAAGGGGGACATCTAGACCCAGGGGCCAGTTAGGGGCTTGGAGGCTGATTCTGCCCAGTGACACACCTGCTCTGAGTATTTATTCAACCAGCAAATATTCATCAAGTGCCATTTCCATTTCAGGCGATCTTTTAGGTACTTGGAACACAGCCGTGAGTCAAACGCAGAAAGATCCCTCTCCTATTGAAGTTTACGTTCTGGTAGGAACTCACAACTCAGATGTGTCTATTCTGGGAACAAACTTGGAAGACTACTTCATAAGTCAAGCTTGTTTAACTGACAGATTGGAGAACTGTGAAGTTAAACCTCTTCTGATTCCTCGTGTGTGTGATTTCACTGTACTCATGAGGGTGTTACATTTGGAAAACCAGACTGCATGGGCTGGGGATACTAAATGAATGACATATGTGCCATCACCCACCAAAGCTGCACCCATGGCAGACATCACTAGTCAAGTACTACTCTTTCTGATAAGTATTCTGAGGCTGCATCCAAGCTTATCAACTCAGACCTGGGCAGCCCCTACCCATGGATCAGAGTTGGCTGGGAGAGAAAACTGATTTGCTGTTTCTGACTTAGACTGCTATTAATTTGATTTGCTAAGAGGTTGCAGAATATCTAAGTAAATTAGGAATAACCCCAGGGAAGAGGCAAAAACTGAGAAGAAAGGGTGAGAGACTGCAGCCAACTTCTTAGGCTAGTTTTCCTCCCAACTGCTTTTCTGATGTCCCAGCAGAAGCCCATGAAACGTAGCGGATCAGAGCATGCACTTTGGGGTCAGGTAGACCTGGGTTCAGACCCTGGTCCTGTTATTTCCAACTGTGTGGGGCCTTGGTCTGAGCTCTACTTGCCTCCCCTTCACTAGGCAGGCACCTGCCAGGACAGGTGCCCAGGGGGCTGTGCCGAGGAGAAGGGGGTTTCTGAAGAGCTGGCTTACCTTGAACGAGATTTCATACTGCTCCCCTCCCCAGATCTCCAAGCCTGAGTCGTACCCGCCCAGCTCCCAGAACCACTTCCGATCCACGGCGAACAGTCCACCGGCCATCACGGGAGACCTGTCAGAGAAGAAGAACGTGGTGTGATGATGCAGATGTCCTGGCCGTGTGCGCTTTGCGCAGCCTGACAACGCTGTTCCCCCAGTGACGGCGTCCGTGCTGCCCTGTGAACACAGCCCACGTGTCTACCAGGGAACCCAAGCCCTTCTGAGCGAGGCCCCAGGCTCTCCTCCTTTTCGCCCACTACTTCCCTTCACAAGTGCTGCGTTTTAACCAAATGGATCCCAAGTTCCTGTGTATGATTAACACCTAAGAATACTTGTGAAATGAAATCACAGCACATCTTTCCCCCTGGGGCCTGGTCGTTGCATCATATACACGTATATCTTTAGTCCTTCCACTGAACGGTCTGAGTCAGGTCTCTCCGAGCCTGTCTACGCTGTAGAATCTCTCAGAGGGGGAAACCACATCCCGCTGGTGGCCTGCCTCAGACCTCCTGAGACAATCTCTGGGGGGTGGAGCTCGGAGTCCGTGTTTGCAAACATGCTCCTTTGATGACTGTTACTTAGCAAGCCCAGCATGGACATCTGCTCTGCTGTGATGTTTATAGGAGCCACAGTCTCTGTTCTTTCAGCTGAACTGGGAGAGGAGGTCCACTCCGTTCACTCATTCTCTTATTAGTGTGTTCACTGAGTGCCAGGTGCACACGGGTGCTGGAAGAATATTGAGAATTTTGAGGTAAAGCAGAGACCTTCGGGGGCAGCCACCTTGGGACGGAAGGATCCAGAAGGGCAGGTGGGGTGCAGTAAGGGCCTCTGGGAGGTACAGAGCACTACAGAAATGTGAAAGGAGCCTGTCTGCTTCCAGCTTTCGGGGCTGAGCAGGGAGCTGGGGCAAGGGAGGGTGCTCGGAGGAGGTGGCATTTGAGTGGGTCTGTGCAAAGTGTAACTGGGGGAGGGAAAGGACCGGGAGGAGAAAACAGCATAAACAAGGGTGCAGAGAGGACAAATCACGTGGTACCCATGGGGAACAGGGAGTCAGCATGGCATCGTGCTAAGTCCTAGGGGCTGCCTCACACGAGGCCGCCACCTGCTAGGGGCCAACCTGCCTTTGCTGTGTGACAATCTATCAGAGAGTGGCTGCGTCCTTGTCTGGCTCCGCTGGAAGTCTCCAAACACCCAAAGCAAAGCACTCCGGCAGCAACCTCCACTCCCGGCCCGGGGAGCCGCAAGCTCATGGCAAGTGGGCTGATTTAAAAGACCTCAGTTAACCCACCAGCTGCCCAAGCCTTCCTAGCAGAAGAGCCTTTGCGGCACAGGCAGGGACTCCTTCAAAAAGGGAGGCCCTTGAATGTTTGCTGAGGGCTCGAACATGCCAGGTGCTGTATTGAACTATTTATTAATGAAACGAATTCAGTCCTCCCCTCGACCTCCTGCGGCAGGCCTCCTGAGCGGCGCTCCCACTTCCCTGCAGCTGGGGTGCAGACAGGAACTCGCTGGAGGCCTCTCGGCTACTAAGCAGCACTGCTGGGCTCCCAATCTTTAATCCGAGCCACAGTCCACGCCCCTTGCCAATACAATATGCTGCCTCCTGTCAGGAAGGAACAGTCCAGAAGCAACTGATGCATGAAAAGGACAGGGGACTAGAAACTCAGAACTGCCCCCCTCTTCTGTGTGACTGAGATGTAGTGTTCAACCATTAACCCTGTGCTGCCCAGCATGGTGGCCGCTGGCCACAGGTGACAACTGAGTACTCGAAATGGGACTGGTCAGAACTGAGATGTGCTGTGAGTGTGAGATACACACCGCACCTCCGAGACTTAGTAGGAAGAAAAGAGGACGGAAGAACTCATCAGTAATTTTAAAGTGTTGGTTACATGTTAAAATGATCACATTTTGGACATACTGGTTTAAATAAAACATTAAAACGAATTTTAACTGTTTACCTTTTTTTACAAAAACAAAATTACATACGTGGCTTGCATATTATGTTGGATGATTTTGATTAAGCCTCTCTGAGCCTGATTCTCCATCTACACAGTAGAGGTGTAGCTATGCTTCCTGTCCTATGTTGCTAGTATATTTCTACAAGTTTCTAGTACTATAAGAAAATAAGGTGTCATTAGTATTGACTCCCCTTTGTCTTGTGAAGATTGTGGGGATTTTTGGCTGTAGCTGCAATTGTACTGCTTGGAGAGGCCGAGAGTGTTTCTAACTCAGTGCTTCATGGGAAACCAAACCCAAGGCTCTGCACGTGGAAACCAGCCTGGGTGGAAGCCAGTGGCAGGGGCCGAGAGCTGTGAGGAACAGGCAGGATATTCACCTTAAGGCGTTTGGGGTGCTCGAGGCTTTGCCCTCAGAGAGAGGCCTCTCCTTCAGCCTGTCCTGTTTTCCACTGTGTTTAGCAATACTGGTGACAATGCCCAGGGTCCAGTGTGTGCCCCTAACACTCCCAACACAATCTCTAGTTTTCACAGTGCTCTATGGCTAGCCCCCTTTTCCAGTGGAGAAATTAGCAATTCAGAAATGCTGCATAATCTGCTCAAGGGCATGCAGTTACTAAGTGGATGAGCTGTGCTTCAAACTGGGGTCTGTGATTGAAACCCAAGTCTTTGAAACATCGTTACAGCACGCTGTGCCTGCAGATTGCCCACTTGCTGGGCACGGTGGGGAGGTGTGCGGAAAATGACCAGGATTTCTCTATGGGCCGCTCCCCAGGGTTTTGTCCAGCTACAATACAGAAGAGAGACTTCTGGAAGGAACTGGGATACAAAGGCTGGAGAGTCTCTCAGAAAGCATCTAGGCCAGGGGCTCTCAACCCTGGCCACACAGCGGCGTCACCTGGGAGCTTTCACAAACAGTGATCCCCGCATCCCACACCCGGAGCCTGGCGTAGCTAGTCTGGAGGGCGGCCTGGCATTGTTCGCAAGCTCCCCAGATGATGCCACTGTGCGGCCAAGATTGACAGCCACTGCTCTAGGGTGAGGCCTGCCACTTCAGTGTCCCGATGAGGACACGGAGGCCCGGAGGACACTGGCTGGGCCTCTGCTACCGGCCAGCGGCATGAGCTGGCTTACCCTTTCCTATCACGCAGTGAGGCCGACAGACGGGCCAAGACCCATCCTTAAGAACCTGTCGAATCCAGGGCCAGTGCGTCTGCTTATTGCAAAGGTTCGCACAATAAAGGGCGTTCTGACTACCCCCTGGCTACCCTGGAAATCCCATTTCTGGAGCAGCCCATTCCAACCTCAGCTCCTGCTGTCGTGTCATCTCGGGTGAGTCTCGTTTCCTGTCTGAAGCACAGCGTCTGCATCGGTCAAATGGGGACAGCTCTACTCACTCCTGAGGACGCTGTCGTGAGGATCATGCACAACGATGTCAGTAGCAAGTGCTTCGTGACACAGGCTGAGTGTTATCAACAGTCACTCCTGTTACTACTATCGCTCTCCAGGGATGTAGGTCAGCTGAGGGTCGACTCTGAGGCCACGGAGGGTGGGGGCTGAGTGCACGCTGTGGTCCCGGCTGAATCGTGTCTTTGGACTAGGAAGGGGTCTCACAGCAGTGACTGACGGCGTTTAAGATACAGGAGGTCAGGAGGAAACCACAGGCCTCTGACCTGCTGCAGGTGACACGGGACCTGCTCCTGCCCTCCACCCTTGGCTCAGGCTGCGCCATCATCCTGGCCACTTCGCACGTTCTCCGAGAAGCCCAGCTCTTCCCGCCTCAGCCTTCCCTGGGGCCCGCGGTGTCAGGGGCTCCCCTGGGGGACCCTGGGTGTGTGCTGTACCCACGGAAATGGCTGAGCTGCCAGCAGCCCTGCTTGCCAGATGGGGAGGGTAAGGCACAGGGAAGCAGGGGTCCACGGGGGCTAAACTGTGTGAGGGAGGACTGGCCCCCCAAGGATGTCAGGGTCCTAGTCCCTGGAACCTATGAATGTGTTACTGCACACGCAAAAGGGACTCTGCAGATGGGATTAAGGGTAAGGATCTCGGGCTGGGTTGTTATCCTGGTGAGCCCAACGTGCTCACACGCAATCGGTGTCATCACAAGGGCTTATGAGTAAAGGGAGGCAGGAGAGTCAGAGAAGCAGATGCGACGATGGCAGCAGAGGGTGTGTGTGTGTGGGGGGGGTGGCGAGAGAGAGAGAGACACACACACACACACACACACACACACACAGATTTGAGGATGCTACACTTCTGGCTTTAAAGACGGAGGAAGAGGCCATGAGCCAAAGACGTGAGCATCCTCTAGAAGCAGGGGAGGGCAAGGAAATGGATTCTCCCCCAGAGCATCCAGAGGGGACGCAGCCCTGCCGACACTGTGATTTTAGCTCAGGAAGACTCATCTCAGACTTCTGACCTCCAGAATTTTAAGAGAATGCATTTGTGTTGTTTTAAGCCACTGAGTTTGTGGTAATTTATCACAGTGGCCATAGGAAACTAACACAGCAGGAGAGCCTGGACTTGGGCTTTGTACCCACAGATCTTTTCCACACCTCTGGCAGGAGGGCTGGAACGGCTCACAGGCAGCTGCGGGAGGGCGAGCCTGCTGCGGAAGAGAACATCCTTCCAGAGTTCGGAGCACGGGAAAGGGGCTGGCCTCTACTGCTGGCTTAGCTACGAACTCACTGTGTACCTCAGGGCAAGCGCCTCCTTCCCCTGGGGGCTCAGGGTCGTTCATTTGCATTCACAGTTCCTTCCAGCCTTCGTGGTCTAGGATGCCGTGAGTCCAGTGCCCCCCAACCCGCCCACAAACAAGCTGTCACCTCCCCAATACTTCTGAGGGTACAACAGAACGATGGGAACTCTGGCCGCAGAGGCAGACAGACCTGTGCTGCTCCCAGCCTTTGCCACTTACTAGCCGTGTGACCCGGGCAAGTTACTTAGCTTCTAGGAGCATTGGTGTCCCCATTTGGAAAACATGGGTAATAATTTTTGGTGTTTCTATGAACCAATAATATGGTTGTTGGGGGTTAAATTGGGTTAGGGTGGGATGTGCTCAGCACTGTGCCAGCAGCCGGTGATGACGATGGTTACGACTGGGTGACAGGTTTGAGGAAGAGGGCATGAGAAGCTCTCCTCACCCCTGCTGGCAATCCTGGCAGACTGCACAGAGGTGGGTAAGGTGGAGGCGACCAGCCTGGTGGTCCATGAGCTGAGGCTCTGTGACAAGCTGGGAGAGGTGGTGCTTCTGGTTGGCGACACTTGGTACTGAGCGGGGCAGGGAAGCTGCACCCTCTGCGCTAGACTTTTGGCGGAGAAGGTGGTCCTGAGTTTTATGTGTGTTGGGGTGGGGCCTTGAGCTGGGCTGTTCTTACTTACTCAAATGGGTCGCTAGGGTCAGCTTTCTGCAGTTCTGGGGGGATCGGGATCCGCTTGTAGTACATCTCCCAGTCAAAGGCGCCCCGCATGGCATCCCCCGCCTGCGTCTCGTACCGAAAGTCGTCGTGGTCAATCACGTCGATCATGGGGCACACAATGGTCTTGCGGTTCCGCGCGATACGGTCTGAAGAAGCCAAGAGATGCCCGTTAGGTGAGGCAGGGCAGGGGGAGCGCCAAGTGCACGCTGCATTCTGCAGCTTACTTGCATTTTTAACATGTTCCCTGGGTGATGTCTCTGAACACTCGAGTTTGAGAATCCGTGGACAGGAAGGGAGAGTGTAAGCTCGGGGCAAGAACGTGAAACCAGGGCTCCCATCCCAGTTCCGCCATCCTCAGTGGGGCCTTGGGGGAGCTGTGCAAATAATGTCTCCAAACCCCAGTATTCTCCTCTATGAAACAGGATAAGAAGAGGCTCTGCCTCATAGGTCGTTATGAGGACTGGATACCATAATGTTTGAACGTGCTTAGCACAGGTGTCTGTTAATGATCAGCACTGCTCTGGAAAGAGACTGATTTCCTTCCAGGAAGGCCCCTGTTCCAGCCCTGCCAGGCCCCCCATTCCAAGCCCTGAACTTGGCTCATGGCCCCAGGCAGCAGGCTCCCCAGCACCTGCCCTCACGGCAGACTGTCTGCCGCTGATAGCTCACTGGCACCCTGGGCTGAGGTCGGTGAGCAAATGGCCCTCCTTTCGAGAGTGCAGTTCAATTTTTCCAGCATTCGAGCTGTGGAAGAGGGAATGGACTGTCCCAGGAAGTTGTGAGGTCCCCAAGACCGTATGCAAGAAGAGCCTGGCGACCACCGTCCTGCAGGAATGTGACAGGCTAGGTGATTCACAGGCAAATGGGAGCCTTGACCTAGATGGCTTTATGGTCCCCTCAGGCCTGGGAGAAGCTGATTCTATAAAACTCACTCTCTACCCAACCTACCAACAGAATTCCGGCTTCCATTTGTGATTCCTTCCTCCTCCTGCCACGAAGCCCTGACTGCCGCCAGGGGTGCCAGTGAGCTACTGGGGCAGACAGTCTGCCACGGGGGCAAGTGGCTGTGCTGAGGAGCCTGGCTGCTTTCGGCCCGGGGTCAAGTTCAAGACTTGGAATGGGGAGCCAGGTAGGGCCAGGGCAGGCCAGGAGCTGCCTGGGGCCCAGTGTCATCAAGCTATAGTACAACTGTCTTTCAGGAGAGGAAGCAGCCTTTTTGCCTTTTTCTAATCTGCAAGACATGATCCAGAGGTGGGTCATGGGAGTGTGTGTGTGCGCGTGTGTGTGTGATGAACCAGAAAAGAATACTAAATATCAGGCTGCATTCCAGGTGGTAAGGGATACTGTGACAGGTGATAACTCTTTTAGGAAACAGGTTTCAGTCACACTGCATGACTGTGTGCATTTGTGTACTGGATTGAGATGTCCGATGTATTTCTTGCAGAGGCACATGCTTAAAAAGCTTGAGAAACGCTGTTTTGGGCCGTATACCCCCAAGTGCAGACCGAGGGCCACCAGTGCCAGACGCACCCGGGGTGTGCTTAAAAACTCCCAGGCCCACCCCCAGCCCAGGCCCACTGAATCAGAATGTCTGGGGTTGGCTTGGATTTGCCTTGTGGAGAGGCTCCCTGGGGGTTCTTAGTGAAGCTTAAGAATCTTTTCCAGGGAAAGACCTGGAGAAGGGTCTCCATTCCTAGTTATTCACGGCCATTCAGGGGATTTCACTTCCAAGGAGGCTGAGGCCACAGTGCTCTTCTGGCTGCTGGCTCACCGTGGGCGTTATGAGGTCAAGGCAGCCTCAGAAGACAGCGGTCCATGGTGCTGTGCTCAGTTGGGGACGGGACGCCCGAATTCAATCCTGGTGTTGTCACCTATTAGCAGTAGAGCCTTGGATAAGATCATCTGATGTCTCTGAGCCTTGGTTTCCTTGCCGACAAAATGGGGTCTCCTGAGGGCTGTGGGACATCGGAGCAAGCTGCTTCTTGCCACCTTGGCACGTGACCAGCACTCAGCGCCACTCTGTGCCGGGATCACCGAAGGACGCTCAGAAGCAGGAGTTGGAAGGTTGAGCGTCTCCCTTGTTCTCTTTGCCTGTGGGTTTTCTCAGATGCCAAACGTAGATAGTAATGCCCGGCCTGCCCGCCTCACCACGTGATGGCCAAATTCAAATGTTAATGTGGCCTAAAGCACTAAGGGCCTAATAGAGCCATGATGATCATGATGATGATGAAGGAAATGATATCAACAGTGACTTTCCATTGGGGGGCTGAGTCCTTCTCGGGCTCAGAAATGTGTGCTCTCGGAGGGAGGCAGAGTGAGCTATGCATGGAGGTGTTAATGGCTTCCCAGACAAAAGCTATGATGCGGTCTGTCAGCTGCTTCTATTAGCAGGGACAGACTTTCAAATCTACACCACTGGCTCACATTTCTATTAGAAAAGGAAGGAAAAAAAAAAGAACGGGGGATGTTTCTTCCATGAATGTCTGCAGATTATGAAAATTGCCCTCATATATTTCCATAGAAACAGAGTTAAGGGCTATTTAGACTACAAGCGAGGCTGCAGGCCCCTCCACTTCATTCTCTTTATGAGTCGCTGAATGACCCTACAAATGGGCTCTTCCTGCAGGACTGTAAATTAGGCGATTTATGGGGAGGCTTTTTTCTTTTCTTTTTCTCTTTCAGTAAGGAGAGGCAGATGCAGGATATCTCTTGGTTTAATTAAATAAACAGTTTCCCAGAAATTCTGGGTTATATCCTTTCCCTGACCCAGCAAGACCCTGGACCCTTGGAGAATCTGATCGTGACGGTTCCCGCTGCCCTGTGTTGCGGACTTGCTGGAACACCCTGTTGATGGGGTGGGTTTTGCTTTCTGTCCTCACCCCGCAGTGGTGGCATTCCCTGACCAGTGCTCCTCAAACTGTGGTCCCTGGACCAGCAGCACTGCCACTGCCGAGAGCTGGTTAGAAGTGCAACTTGTCAGGCCCCACTCCGGCCTCCTGGATCAGAAATTTGGGAGGCGGGGAGGGAGCACTCATGTTTTAACAAGTCTTTCAGGTGGTGATGCTGATGCACGCTCCAGTTTCCCCTGAACTTTGCTCCCGAAGCCTTCTGTGATGGACCGCTTCCCGATCCATTCCCGAGACACTCATTTTTCTCTCTAGAGTGAAAACTCTTCCCTACTCTGCTTCTAGCCCTGGTCCTGTCCCTCACCTGACTCCTGGTCTCAAAGGACATTTCCTCTTCAACGTCCGCCTGTCAGCGCCAGCCCACTGCCTCCATCAAAACTGAACTCCTCAAAATTCCAGCCTCTTTCCTCAGCCAGCTACCAGGTGCCTCACACCCGGCCTCTGATCCTCCCGTCTCCCTCCTGTCCCCAGGCTGCGGGGATGGCTCCTGGATCATGCTGCCCTCTGTCCATAGCCCTTCCCTGGTATCTTTCAGCAACTCTTGTCTAAGAGGAAGTGAATCTACGGAGCCCGTGTGGAATTATGGAAGAGAATAGACTTTGGAGCCTGACAGATGGTGACTTTGAACTTACAGCCCAAGGGGACCAGCGAGTCACTCAGTATTTCTGAACCTCAGTCTCTTTTACTACAGAAAGGGGATACTTTTGACCTTGTGTGGTTCTGTGAAGAACAGACACAATGCTTGTAACCCGCCTGGCTCACAGTAGCGGTGCAGTAAATGGCAACTATTGCAAGCTGACATGATGCCCTCCCACAGCCTGGCTCTTAGCAGTAGACAGCCTTGGCTCGCTTTCCAGCAGAACTTAAAGTAATCTGAGGGAAGCAGGCATGTCCCTGGACACTAAAGTGGTGTGTGACTTTGGGCAAATCACTTCCCTTCTCTGAGTCTCAGCTTCCTTGTCTGTGAATGAAGGGATAGGACTGGCTGGACTTTAAAGGTCTCTTTGAGCACACCTGGACTTCGAACCCCTCATGGCACTTGGCTGGGTGCATCTTAAGAAGGCAAGGGAACCCTTGTGAGTGACTCCCCGTAGCGGACTGGGGCTGGTGGTGGCTGGCTCCTTCCAGGCCGCCTCCCTTGAAGTGGGGTGGGGGGGGCCCCCTTACCTAGCAAGGGGGGAAGCCAGTTGACATTGGCTTCGCAGTGTGAATCCAAGAATGTGATGACATCCCCGGTTGCCACGGAGGCCCCCAGCATTCGGGTCCTGATTAGCCCTTCCCGTTTCTTGGTTCGGAGAATCCTCACACTGGGGAAAAGAGCCATGTAGTCTTCAAGTGGCTTCTTCAGGTGCTCTGTGAGGGACACAGGAGACGAGAGACGGAAAAGAACAGTTGCTTAGTAATCATTGTTATGGCTCCTCCCTTACGTGTGCACTGCACTTTACAGTCTAGACACGGCTTCCCTGTACACTGCCTCATTGGACCTTTCAGACAGGGCCACGAAAGGCAGGGATCAGCACCTGGGTACTACAGATGGGGACATTAAGGCTGAAAGAGGTCCAGAGAGAGTGTTCAGACCTGGAACACAGAGACCTGTCCAAGGGTGTGGACATTTGTGGTTTATGCCTGGTGGGGACCCATTCCCTCACTCTCTGGTAACAGCATCTTGATTTTGGGACACCGGCCCTCCCCTTCTCAGTCCATCAGCCCTGGGTGGGGCTGACCCCATGTCCTGGTTCAGGGGAGGAGCCTGTGCCGCAGGCCTGACCAATCAGGGCAGTCCATTCCCTCGGCCACAGTGATTGGCTCAGGGATGGCCATGGGACCCGAGTTGGTCCAGAGAATGAGTCCTGAGAATGTTTTTCGGAACTATTGAAAAATGAGGCCCTTCCTTTTCGCTGGAGTTGCTAGTTGCTTGGCCATAAGTCTGGAGCTGCTGGTGACATCTTTGGCAAAATGAGGTGATGAGAGACGGTAGGGAGAATCCGCTGAAACTGAAGCCAATGAGAGTCTAGAGATAGCGACACTGTCTTGATGACATTTGGATTCCACAGGCGCCCCTGTGCCTGACTCCTCCATGTCCTCATCACATAACGGCAACAAACTCCTCTCCTTGCTTATTCTAATGCAGCTTGGACTTCTGCCCCGTGCCCAGAAAAGCTGCTTTGAATAAATACCAAAGGCAGCTTCTTTCTACTAAAGTCCCAGCCTCACCGTTGGTGTCTCTGATTTTAATCAGGGTTAGGGTCCTTTATGAAGACTCCAGAATGGCTACAAAAGAAACCTATAGTTTACATCATACTTAATGATGAAATGTTGAATGTTTTCCTCCTATGACCAGGAGAAAGGCTGCACACTTTCACAACTTCTCTTCAAGATTGTACTAGAATTCCTATCCAGTGCAATTGGTAAGAAAAAGAAATAAAGGGCACAGAGATTAGACATACAGCCAGTAAATGACTGGGTCTGCTGTGGAAACACGGTAACACAATGGTTTCCCCTTCGGGGTGTGTTTCCCCAGCCTCTGACAATCTTACACTACCGTCATGATTTTTGTGACATCCACCTTCTTTACTACAATTTGCTTAGGTTTATTTTTTTATTTTATTTATTTTTTGAGACAGAATCTCACGCTTGTTGCCCAGGCTAGAGTGCCATGGCGTCAGCCTAGCTCACAGCAACCTCAAACTCCTGGGCTCAAGTGATCCTCCTGCCTCAGCCTCCTGAGTAGCTGGGACTACAGGTGCACATAGCCACACCTGGCTAATTTTTTCTATTTTTAGTAGAGACAGGGTCTCGCTCTTGCTCAGGCTGGTCCCAAACTCCTGACCTCAAACGATCCTCCCGCCTCGGCCTCCCAGAGTGCTAGGATTACAGGCGTGGTGAGCCACCACACTTGGCCAGTTTTTTTTTTGTAAATCAACTAACTTTTTAAAATTAAATTTATTTTAAAAGGAAACTTTAAACACTTACCATAAATGGAAAATTGGTATCATTTATAATGAAGAGCTAATAAGTAAAAATACCCAATAAGTAAAAATTAAACAATGTTCTTAGATTTTTGTCGGATACTCCTGCCTCCCCAAGACTGTGAACTTAAGGTCTGCTCTCTTTTTACCAAGAAGGGTGCTGTGGAAAACCAACTGACGTGCTCCATTTAGGTAATCAGGACAAAGGCAAGAGAACTGAAAAGCAAAGGCTCTCGGTCTATATGGTCCAGCCTCGCTTAGTGCAAAGTCTCTGAACCACCTGAAGTTATTTTAGTTACGGCTTAAAATCACTGTTGTGCTGGCACACTTTTAGAGAAACACTGCCCTCTTCACATCGATTTACGCCACCAGCAACTTATTTGAGATGAAGTGTGTTTTGTGTCACGCTGCCTGGCACCTTGTAGGTTGGAGAAATTAAAATACAGAGAAAAGATGATCTACGCACATGCAAGCGGAGGCCAGAAGTCTCAAAAACACTCCAGGTCTCTTCCTGCTTGTGCACAGAGATTAATACGGCTCCCCCTCGCCCTTTCCCACTTCTCTGTGGAACAGTGACTCTGGAGAAAGCAGAAATCAATTTGCCCTAATTGAGGGACTAAATCTTTCCAAAAGAGACTTTCTTGGGCGACAAGACAAGATAGCAAGAGGCACGATCATGCTCCAAATATGCCACAATTCAGGCAGGAACAGTGTCTTCAAAAAAAGAAAAAAATCCATAGTCATTGTCTGTGACCACCGCTCCTCCTTGGCTGGGTTCAACTAGTAGGTCATTATGACGAGAATGAGATAATCTCCTCTACCACACACCGCTACTCCCATCAGAGGAGAAATATCACCCCGTCCGGCTCTAATCATTGAGGGCCCCGCTTGGACAGGGCCCCATCACTAAATCACCCTGAACGCAGATGGCCACAGTCATTACAGATTGACCAATTAAGGCCTTCTGACAGCTTGTGGTAAAGTTGGAGCAATTATTTAGGGGCAATTATGCTCTTCCTGTCCTTATTAGAAAGTGCATTACACAAAATCAAAACTGTTGTCTTATTTTACCACACTGTCCTCTTGGATGAGGACATTCTAAACAAAAAGTCACAGATTTTTAGAGCTGGAAGGGACTGTAAATGAAGATGATGATGGTTATGACGGTAATGACAGGGAACAATCGCTGAGCCCCTGCTCTCACACGGAGCTCCCTATTTCATATATAGCTGGCAGCTACAAGAACCTGACAAACTAGGTATCACGGCTCCATTTTATAGAAGAAGATACCAACGCTCAGAGTGGGTGATGTCACCTGCCCAAGGAACATAGTTTATAAATGATGAAGCCAAGGTCTAAGACTCACCCTGCCTGATTGTAAAAGAGCAGGCTCTTCCTACTGCTCCAAACCCCATCTCTGCCTCAGTAAGTCCATTCATTCTACCCAGAGTGGAGGAGGGAGAACCAGAGAAGTTAAACGTCTTACCTAGAAACATACAGTGAGTCTGTGACACAGCAGGGCTATAACTCAGTTCAGGGATTTTTCCAGCTTCATAAGCCCTAGGGCAGGAAGGGCAAACTGGCTTCATTCAAGTGCCTATCCTGAAGGGTTTGGAATGTATACCTAAAGTTGTGTTAAGAAAGATTCTGAGGCTCTATTCTGGCTCAGCATGAAAATGCCAAGACTGAGACGGGATGTTTCAGCATCTGACATGGCAGGAAGGCAGCAGCCCTAATGCCACATACTCATCACCCCTCTTCCAGGGGCTGCCCTGATGGTAAAACGATACAGAATTGTTTTTGCCCTTATTACCCCTTATTGAGTGATGAGTCAGAGCCATCCAATGGGACCTGAGGCTCATTCTGAAGGAGGTGAGCCCCCAGCGCTGTAAGGCATTTAGCAGGTGTTAGACCTGCTTACCAGAGAGCTGAGAGACGGAGGCTGTGGCACACGCACCTGGTGCCCACCCCACCCCCCATGGCATTTGTTGTCCCCATGTCTGCCTGCCTTCTACCTGCCAGCATCCACCCCTCTGCCACGACTGCAGTGTTGGTGGGCAACCAGCCCGGCTGCCTTGCCCCTCAGGTAGGGTGACCCCGAGCACGTGCTCTATGATGGCTCCAGAACTCTGCCCCTTCCCATGGGATGATTCTGAAGCCAGTGGAGACTGTACTTGTAACCATCACGCTGTAAGAGGAGAAAAGCCATGGGGAGTAACATAGAAGGACATGGCAACTTAACTTGTGTAATTCTAGCTCCTCTCCCAAGATTACTCCCAATAAGTTATCTCCAATGTTGCACACACAGTATCTTCTCAGGAAATACTTGATTGTCCCACTGGACTCCTCCCAAAGCCAGTACAAGGAGGATGGGGCAGGTATCACCACCTCCAGCGTTACTGGAGAGGAAACTGAGGCCTCGGGAGGGGAAGACTTTGCCCCAAGTCTCTCAGCTGGTGAGGTCTGAGTGAGGACAGGACTCAGGGCTCGTGCTTCCCACAGTTGTCCCTGTATGTGCTGTCCTGCTCCGGTGCACGCACACAAACACACACTGGCTTCTCTGAGGCCCCTGTGGGCCCTTGGTTCCTGTCTTGAGATGGAGCCTCTCCCTGCTGTCTGGTTGGAAGGGCTCCTAGGGCTCCAAGGATGGTGACACAAGGAGGAGTTGCACTCAGAGCAGTTGGAGTGGGTGGAATTGTGTCCCTCCAAAAGATATGTTGAAGTCCTAACCCCTGGTATTTGTGAACGTGACCTTATTTGGAAACAGGGTCTTTGCAGATGCAATCACGTTAAGATGAGGTCGTACTGGATGAGGGCAGGCACTAATCTGATGACCGGTATATTTTTAAGAGGAGAGAAATTTGGACTCACAAAAACAAGGAGAAAACTGCATGTGATGATGGAGGCAGCGAATGCCAACGATTGCCGGCACACCAGGAGCCAGAAACACGCTGGGGAATATCCTGCCCCGGAGCCGTTAGAGAGAGCAGGACACTTTGGTTTTGGACTTCTAGGCTCCTGAACTGTAAGAGAATAAACTTCTGTTTTAAGCCACCCAGTTTGTGGCTCTTTATCAGAGCAGCTGTAGGAAACTAATGCAGGAATGGTGAGATGCTCACACACTGGCACTGTGACAGGGACATGGCAGGCATAAGGTCCCTGTCCTGTGGAACTGCAGTAGCCAGGACTCTGCCCTTCTTCAGTCTTGTCAACACGTAGCAGGTCAAGTGGCCCAGGAAGGAAGAGACAGGCCCAGGAAGGAAGAGAAGGAGAAAGAGCAGAAGGGAAGGAGGGAGCAGCTCACCAACCAGATAGACCCACATCGTCCCCAGAGCTGCTTCTACGGCCCCGGGTGCTGCTAACAACGCACAGGCGGGAGAGGCTGCCCTTGGCGCACGTGGGCGGGCTTCTGGCCTGCAGGCGTTCTGGGTCTTGCCTTGTCTTGGCTCTGCTGGGCTTCTGGCTATTAAATTGTCATAGTTCATCTGTTTCCTTGCATCTTGGGACACACTGACTCACTTGTAAGTCTTAGTGTATTCTAAAGCACCTGCTATCCATTTGGAGACAGCGGAGGGCACGCGGTCATCAAACGCATCACCCTCATCCTGCTGTGACCCTCAGGTGTCTCTAGCCAAAGGGAGAATTTTAAAATAAGGTGGTCCCTCACCTTTACTATCATTGTCATTGTCATGCTTTCTGTCAGGTGCTTACTGTGTGCCTACGCCCCGTGTCATGTGCTGCTACACACAATGTCTCATTTCATTCCCATGACAACTCTAGTAGGCAGGCACTGTTAACACTCCTATCTTAGACAAAGGGAAACTGAGGCTCAGAAAAGTTCTATGTGAATCTGTGTTCAGACAGCTCGTAGGTGACAGCCAGGAGTCATGCCAGGTGTTTCCGATTCCAAAGCTGGCACTGTTACCCCTGCAACTGTATCACCTCCCAACGCCCCTGGTCTCTCCATTCTGTCTGGAAGGTACCAGTTTCCAACCCCAACCCTCTGGGATGTCCAGGGCTTTCACTTGCTTGAAAATCTCATAGGTAGGTAAATATAAATAGGAAAATTGAAACGAGAGGTCAAGAAGGAAAGCTATAATTATACCAGGACGGGTTTTGGCAAGTGAAATGCATAGACATTTAAGCGTCATTTACTATTTGGAAAAGGGAAACAGACCAGCCCTTCAGGAAAGGCACTTTTTCTGGCTCAGAGTCCCAGGAGGAATTTCAGAGAGTGGCAGAGCTGAAAGGAACCTCAGAGTTCAGCTAAAAGACCTTCTTCATTCTCCTTTGACATGAGTCCACGCATAAGACAGCCTACGGCATAGCAGGCATGTCTGATGTGCGGCTTTGGAAAGCCAACGTTTCTTTCCTCCTCTTCCCTTTCCCTTCCTTTTGCCTCCTCCTCCTCTTCTTTTTGATAACGGCTTTACTGGGCTATCATTCACATATCATACAATTCACCCATTTACAGCATTCAATTCAATGTCAACCAGCCATTTCTCGCACTGTTGAGAGCAGTGAGCCAACTGTATTTCGGCAAGGGCATTTCTGCCAGGGAGAATTCAGTTCAATCAAGAAGGCATTTACTGAGCTCCTGCTGTGTGTCAGGAACCGTGCTGGGCACATTCCTTTCTGTTGATCTAACACAGTGGTTTTCAAAGTATGGTCCCAGACCAGAAGCATCGGCCTCATCTGGGAATTTATTAGAAATGCCAATTCTCAGGCCTCACCTCGGATCTTCTGAATCAGATCAGTGGGTCCCAATGACCTGGATTTTAACAAGCCCTCCAAGTGGTTCTTCTGCATGCCAAAAGTTTGAGGATCGCTGATGTAACACAGTGCAGAAGGTGAGCTCAGAGAAATCAACCTGGGTCACTTGATCATCTTAGGATCTTTAAATGATTAAACATAGAACCCCTTGTTTCCTGCTAGCATAATGGAAAGACCGAAGTTCTTCAAGGAATCCAAGACTGTTTGCTGCCCCCCTATCCCCCCAGCCCAGCAAACCTGTGAGGGCGGTGGGTGCTGGCTCCCTCCCACCCCTGCTCCTAACCCCCAGCACAGCCCTGGGACTCACGCTGGTCCCCACCCGGCCTGGCCTCCCCGTTTCCCTCCCCTCCCCTCCCCTTCAAGTGAGGAAAGATCTGACAGATGAAGACACCTCCTGCTAGGGCCCACAGCCCACAGGGGTCTCAAACATCAGCCCTAAGAATCCCGAGAGAAGCCGCTCACACAGATGCGGAGGCAGTCTCGTAGATTCTGATTCTACACATCCGGGAACGGCAGCTGTCAAACCTTTGCACTGAGTCATAGACATACATTTTACATTGTGACCTGGAACACACACTCATACAAATACATACACACATATAGTAATACAACTGAACTACATGGTGTCGGACACTGGAATATATTTTTTTCTATTCTATCCTCTTGTATTCCATTTTTGTTAACAAGTTGGGCATGATGACCCTGTAAACTGATTTCGTCACCTTCCAATAGGTCTACCCCTACAATGTGAAATACCCTGGCCTAGGGCACAGTCTGGAACCCACAGTGTTAAAAGACACCCCGCTCTATCCTGGGACAGGTGGGCCTCTGCCACGGCCCTGGACCCCAGGTTAGTACTCTTTGCACGACACCCCATCGTTGCTATTGCTATTATTATTGGGCTTCTGGGAATGCACACAAATGTACCTGGGGTTCTATAAACAGGACTGTCATTGCATTGCTTACCTCACTAGGTCATTACCAGAATTATTTCCTATTGATTTGAGGTCTCTGAAATACCAATGGGTTCTAAGTTGTTACTCCCAAATGGCCAATTTCCTTCTGTCAAAGACTCCAGAGAGTGTATTTCAGGTGTTTTTCCTATCACCGTAAGAGCTGCCGGGAAAACGTGCATATTGGAGCTTTCAGCACCTACGGGCCTACTGTCTGGGCAGCTGGAAGACATCAAGGACGGAGCAGATCTGAGGGAACTGGGCCTAAACCCTTGTCAAAGACCAACACAGCCCCGGCATCTGGCTGACTCACCCTCGGATTCAGGGGTTTTCAACCTTCCCTGACTCAATGCCCCACTTATGTAACAGCTGTGCTGTATGGCGCCTTTTAATATCTCAAAATTTAATATCTTTTAAGTATCTTAATGTCTTAAAATTTTAATTTTAAGATATTAAAATTTAATATCTTAAATTAGTATCTTAATATCTTAAAATAGCATAACCTAACACCCATTTTCCAAAAATTCTAATAATGCCCCAACTATGATATCAAGGAGAAATAACAAAACAACATGTGTTTCAATATATAATGCTTGGGCCGACCACAAGAAGACAGAGAAGTAGCCAAATGCTTGGACTTGTGTCATCTACTGAAATACAGATGATTTTATCCAACAGACTGGTGCGGGTGTGCTGGGCGGGCAGCTCGAGTACTCGAAGGCACACTGCTATTAACGATGTGATTTTCCAAAACAGCAAACAACCCCTGGTGGAGTTTCAACCGAAAGAAGCACCATGTGCCCTTGATGTGCACAGCTTCCTGGACAGGCCAGCACAGTGGCACACCTGGGGAAGGGACAGCAAAGAGGTGGAGACCATTCCTTTCACTGCACTTCACCTTGGAGAGAATACTACATTGTCTGTAAGCTGCTGGGGTGGTAGCTGGCAACAGGGGAGGCCAGAGGGGAGGAGGAGGGAGTGATATGCTAATGGACGTGTTCCAGTAATAAAATAAATTTCTAGGGGGCAATGTAGGGATGAGGAGAACCAGTAAGGCTGGGCGTTGTGTGGAAGGAAGATGAGAGAGCAAACACTCCCAGCTGTGGGTCCTGGAAGGCCTTGGGAGAGCAGGAATGTCTAGACAAGGGGCTGCTATGTAGTACGTGACGTAAAACCCCTCCTCTGCCTCTTCCATCAAGTGTTCAGTTAAGTCTAAAGTCCTCCTTGATGCCTCTGTGCATGTGGATTCTTTCAGGGGACTCTCAGTCTCTGCCCAAGGTCACACAGCGCATGGTGGTTTCTCTGGAACTCAAGCCCAAGTCTGTCTCTTTGCACAATCCCTTGACAATCAGGGGCCTCCTCTTTTCTGAGAATGAATGGTTGGAAAGACCTGCAACCTAAAGACAGACTGCACACCTTCCCCAAACATTTGCTTTGAAACCACAAGCCCCTACGTTCTCTGGCATCACGTTACAAATCACCCTACTCCTTGGGGTGCAGGTATTTGGCCTGAACATGCCTTTGGTGATTTTAAGAATGAATTACTCTCCTTCCTCAAGCAATCACATCCACTAGCCAGCTCCCCAAAATAGAAAGCACTTCATCACACAAATTAACTCCTCTCTCCTATTTTGTAGAAGATGAGTAATCTATTAAATAAGAGATGCTATTATCTAAACAGGCAGCCTTGTCTGCACTTTTAATTTCCACAAAATGCCTCGGTCCCTTTTCAGAGGTGGGCAGGGCCATCAATCTGTTTAATAATCAGAGGACGAATAAAAACACTCCAGAAACCACCCTTATCAAGTTAATTACAGCCTCCCCTGTTTTCTGAAAGTGACTCCCCACCAATCAGCTACAAATGAGAAGAGAAGCCTGGGCCCCCTTGGACTCGACCCACTTCCACTTTTTCACGCAGCTGGAGGCCATCCAGGGGAGCAGATTCATGGGCAGTCCCAGTTGTGGGTTCTCGGTAGCTGCTCTTAAATTATGCCAGGTTGTCAGGTGTCAGAGAGCAACATGTGTTTCATTTAGGACGCTGGCTTCCATGCCCATCGTTTAAGGTGTTATTAAAAAAGAAAAAAAAAAAATGCTTCCACTTCAGCAACAGTGCGGGCCTGTCAGTTTCATATTTGTTAAAGGGCAGAAGCGTTCTCCTGGGGGAAATTTTCTCCTTCCTCAGCGCACAGGAAGAGAAAGCTGAGCATATGTCAAGACTTTCCTCACCACCACTCCCAACCACCGCGACCCCTTTCTCCCCCTGCAAAAAAACCCAAACAAACAAATGAAAAAAACAAACCCCAACCCAACGCAACACTGAATGTTTGGAAACCTCCCATCCAGGGCCTCTTCCCTCCGCTCCCGCGTGGGTTAGCGCCGGAGCAGGAACCGTGGGATCTTCAGCTGCTTACAGGCATGTCCCCATGGGGATTAATCTGGTGCACACAGATCTTCTGGCCTCTCATCCCTCACCATCATCCCCTCCACACTGTTGCTGCAGCGCAGGTCTCCTGATGTCCCGTGGTGACATTTTAGGTCCCCCGGCAATGGCCAGAGCTGACCTTCTCAGACTCATCTCCCATCTCAACCCTACCCCTGATCCACTCTCGGCAGACACCATTGGACTAATGTCCTTGCCTTTCTTTGCTCCTTTACTCCTGTAAACCCCTCAGCTCAGAGCATCCTTCTTTGCTTCTCTGTCCTAGGGAATCCTATTCTTCCCTCCAGGCTCAGTGCAAAGTGCTCCCGAAGCAGCATCTACATGTTCTGGTTCAGGGCTTGCGTCTTCTCTGCCTGGCACAAGTAGGACCCAGGGCGGGACCCAGAGGGATCTAGTAACACATTAACTGCCATGAGAAGTGTATTTAACTCACTCTAGTTTTGACCCCAGGGCCATGTGAAGCACATATAAAATCTTACTTGTTGATGTTCTTATTGTTACAATTAATATTGACAATTGAATTCTAAAAATGTGGATTAAATGAATAGAAGTCAATAAGTTTCATCTTTCTATTTATGTTTACCTTTAAATTACACTCGAAGTTTTTATTCTATTTTTGTAATAAAATACTGTAGCCCCAAGGAAAAGTTTCTGGTTTTTTTGTGTGCGTGGCAGTCAATGTGTTAATATTTCCCTCACAGCACCTGGCATGCGGTAGGGTCTAACAGATGTTTGGTGAACGATCCTGATTTGATATATTTTGCTTGTCATTTGCTGCTTTCATTTGTTAAAATCTGTGCACACAATGTGCTTCCAGAGAGCTCAACATGTCACCCAAGGGAAGATGGAAAACACATTGGGGAGGCCCTGACACCCAGTTATTCACTTGGGAGTCTCCAAACACAGGAGGTGGTGTCGGGGAGCAAAATCATCCTCCTAGCAGTATCTTTATCATGACGTTCCCCTTAAACATCCCTCCTCACTTAACAAAAGGGTCTATCTCTGCCCTTCACATCCAAGTCTATTTGTGAGATGGTTGTGGGTGTGACCATCCACAAACACAATACAAATTGATCACAGGTTGCTACGGAGCGGAGCAGGCAGCAGATGCAAAGGCCCTGAGGCAGACCAGCCAGGACTTAAAGCAGTCACTGACTTGTTTTTGTTGTTATTAGATGTTTAAGGCCGTTTCTTGTAGATATTACGCTGGCACAAAATCCTGTTAGGGTATGCCTTGAAGATTCAGACATCCTGCAGGGAAAACAACACCGCAATTGATACAATTGGCTATTTCATCTTTTTCTTTTTAAAATGGAAATGTGTTTTCTATTTTTCTGTGATCCTAAATGTGATACATCTTTGTAAAAAAAAAAAAAGTGTTAACCATCATGACAGAATGTGACATCTATATGATAAGCCATGCTAGTCACACCCACTGGACACTCTAAATAGTTTGCTGTATTTCTCGCCCAATTTCCCAATGTTTTTATGCGTATTTATTTCTTCTGAAATCTGCTTTTTTCCAGTTAATAATATACCATAGTCATCTATATCCGTACAGTATTTCTCACACATCCTTTTTTCTGTTTTCATTATCTCACTTGATCCTCTAACCCCTGCGAGGGAGACAGTCCCATTTTGGCTGACACGAAGACCAAGGTTGGGAGAGGTAGAATTCTTTGTCCAAAGTGGACAGCTGGTAGGTTAGAAGGCCAGGCTCTCTGATTCTGTAGCTCACGCCTTGCCCCTGGCACCATGCTGTCTGCCTCCAGAAGGCAGGATTAGAACCAGAAGACAAATTGGAGTTCAGCTCAGTATAAAGAAAGAACTTTCTGAGAATAAGAGCTGTCTGGCAAAGAAAGGGGCTATCTCACAAGACAGTGAGGAGTCCATCACTGGAAGAACTCAATCAGAGGTGGAACTTATTATGCAAACCATAGAAAAGGCTCAAATGACGGAGAAATGGTCAGGCCATTGGAGGTCTCCTCTGGCACTGGAATTCTGTGGTCCCAGAGTTCCGAGACGCGATGCCTATCCACGCAACCAGATCTAAGAATGGCGAAAATCCAGCTAAGGACTTACTCCTTCAACTCACTCTCCTTTCCGGGCCTCCAGGCCCACCTGTGTTTTAGAAGCACGTCTGGTCACCATCAAAAACCGCAGGGGTGGGCATGAATTCCCCAGGGGCCAGACACAGGACGGCCCTACCAACCGCATAAATCTCTCCAGGGTCAAACTCGCGCGCCCCGCTGGTCTGAGGGAGGAAAGCTTGTTTAACTTGGATGGTCCAGGACCTCAGGGGCTAAATGCGGGGTCCAGCGGTAAAAGCTGCCTCTGTGGACAGCGGTGACGAGGAAGGTGGGTTCACCACGGCAGTAATGGTATGTGAAGGAGGAGACAGCCCTTCAGAAGTGAGCCCCGCTCTGCTCCAGAGTGTGCACCAATTAAGATGATTACTGGTTTCCTTACAACACAAATACTAATGGCCTGTCACGCTCTGGCATATTTTTCTTGGTAACCTTCAACTCCGAATGATTAATAAGGCTCTTGTGGCAGGGCTCATACACACACAGGCGAAAAATGAGAGGAAAAAAACACAACACAAAACTCTGATGAAGGCAAATCCGGTGGGGCAGGGGTTTGTGAAAATGAGTTCTGAAGGACCGTGACTGTTTCGGGAGCCTGCCAGGATCAGCGGGGGACAGAGTCACAGAATCCTCCGAGGAGCTGGGATGAGAGGACTCGCTGTGTGGCCCCACAAAAGTCGCTTTCCCTCTCTGGGCCTCAGTGTCTTGTCTGTTAAATGGGGATGGTAATCCCTTTCCTGCTTTCTGGGCAGGATGTTTGTACAGAAGGGTGCTTAAAGATGCCGGCTGGACGTGGTGGCTCACACCTGTAATCTCAACATTTTGGGAGGCCGAGGCAGGAGGATCACTTGAACCCAGGAGTTTGAGACCAGCCTGGGCAACATAGTGAGACCCTACCTCTACAAAAAAATTAAAAAAAAAATTAGCTGATGTGCACACTGTGTATTTTCTTTAAAAAGAAAAACAATTACCCAGATGTGGTGGCACGCACCTATAGTCCCAGCTACTTGAGAGGCTGAGGCGGGAGGATGGCTTGAGCCCAGGAGTGAGGGCTATTATTGCACCACTGCACTCCAGCCTGGGCGACACAGCGAGACCAAGCCTCTAAAAAAAGAAAAAAGCCAAGAGTGGGGATATCATCATTATTAACAGCAGTAAAAATGAAAGGGGACACAGACTCGGAGTTAGAGTGTAGCACAGTGTATAAGAGTGAGGCTCGGCTGGGTGCGGTGGCTCACGCCTGTAATCCTAGCACTCTGGGAGGCCAAGGTGGGTGGATCGCTGGAGGTCAGGAGTTCGAGACCAGCCTGAGCAAGAGCGAGACCCTGTCTCTACTAAAAATAGAAAGAAATGATCTGGCCAACTAAAAATATATACAGAAAAAATTAGCTGGGCCTGGTGGCGCATGCCTGTAGTCCCAGCTACTCGGGAGGCTGAGGCAGGAGGATTGCTTAAGCCCAGGAGTTTGAGGTTGCTGTGAGCGAGGCTGATGCCACGGCACTCTAGCCCGGGCAACAGAGTGAGACTGTCTCAAAAAAAAAAAAAAAAAAAAAAAAAAAAAAAAAAAGAGTGAGGCTCTAAAACCAAGCAGACTTAGGTGGAATGTCTACCTTTTCTGCCAAGCTATTATACTTAAATTTCCCTAAGCCTCAGTTTCCTCGTCAGAAGAGTGTGGATAATAGTAGGAACCCTCTTTCGCAGGGTGTTAGGATGACGTAAGATGATGTGTGCAGCGTGCTCAGCAAGCCCAGTGATTGAGACAGGCTGAGCGTCAGTTACCTGTTGGCTGTAGTGGTTACTAGTATTGTTGTTTTTCCCCTAAGCCAGAAAAAATGGCATCAGCCTTGGAGCCCCCAAGGAGACCCTGTCTCCCCAATTCACATCTACTAGAGACACTTCCCCCGACGCATAACACTTCAAATCCCATTTATTCTACTCAATCACTGTCAGACAGGACCTCTGATTGCCCTACACACAATTCCCTCCTAGTGTTCTGTGAGCTTCATTTAGAGAGAAAAATGGTAGACTGTTTTCCATTTGGCCTTTTCAGAAACACGAACTGCCAGGGAAAGATACCAGCACCTCACTGATGTTTTAACTCTAATATTCCGTAATTAATGAGCATGTAGTCAGAGGACGCTCCACCTGACCACTCCATTATCCCCCCCATTCATCTTACATAAAGCGCTGTGCAGACAGGGTCTCAAAGGCTTCTCTTCCCACCCAGCTGTCTTCCTAAACCTGTCCCGTAAGGAAAGTTTTGAGCATCCTGGGCCTCAGGTAAGTCAAATGGACACCCCAGCTCACAAAGGGCCCCGAGATCGGAGGGCCAGAGTCCTGAGAGTAGACGCAGGGCTCCCACGCGCCCAGGGCCAGGCAGCTCTGGGATGTGCAGGAAACGGGCCAGATGAGAACCCACAAACCCAGTTGGGGTCACATGGGAATGTGGGCCCAGAGATGATATCAGGAGACGCAGAGAACCAGAGAACCAGATTTTTATGGGAGTTCTCATATTGGCAATTCAATCAGATTTAAAAAATCATTTTGAAGTCCAAATAAAGAGGTCTATGGGGCTATATCCAGCACCTTGAAAGGAACATAAACTTTTCAGAGCCAGAAGTTTATGACCTAGAGCAAAGGAAGGGGTAATTCACCAAATGGAGTTCTCTAAGACCAAAGGAGTTTAACGAATTGGAAAAGAGAAGACAATAAAAATGACCTGTCATTCTACCACTCAAACTACTATTAACATTTTGAGATATATATACTTCTAAGCATTAAAAAATACATATACACCTAAGGTTACAGATGTTTCGCTTGGTTTTTGTATTTCATAGGAATGGGCCCAGATGTACATACCAATTTGTAGCCTTTGTTTTCCTGCACTTACCCTGCAGTGTGATAGTCTTTGCATGCTATTGTCAGGCAGTTCTCCCACACCAAACACCCCTCTATCAAAATTTGCACATGTCGTAGTTTTTCTGGGATGCGCTGAGCCAATGTTTCCCAAATACAAGTAATGAGCAGTCCTTTTTAAAAGAAAAAAAATATTGTGGCCTCTTCCAAAAACACACCCAGGGATTTATCTAAGAAATACTAACCAAAGAAACCAAGGTTCCTGCCTTTCAATTGCAAATTTTCACTCCAAAGAGAAGTATCTTTATAGTTGGTCAAATAATTTTTTAAGAGACTAAAAAATCAAAATGAAAAGATAATATATAAAATTCTTGGGTCCAGGCCGGACAAGGTGGCTTACACCTGTAATCCTAGCACTCCGGGAGGCCGAGGTGGGAGGATCACTTGAGCTTAGGAGTTTGAGACCAGCCTGAGCAAGAGTGAGACACCATCTCCACTAAAAATAGAAAAAATTAGCCAGGCATGGTGGCGCATGCCTGTAGTACCAGCTACTCGGGAGGCTCAGGCAGGAGGATCACTTAACCCCAGGAGTTTGAGGTTGCTGTGAGCTGAGCTGACACTACTGCACTCTAGCCCAGGCAACAGAGTAAGACTCTGTCTTAAAAAAAAATATTCTTGGGTCCATCAAACCCCCCTTGGAGAAACACTGGTCTCAGGCACGCTACCAGGTCCCTCAGAACCCAGGGTCCTTGTTGGTTCAGCCTCCGTAGCCCTCTTTACCTGGGCCCAGCCTTGCCGGCCCTTCCTCCCTACAGGCCCCAGGAGGGACCTTAGGAACCGCAGAGGTGGCTGGTTTGCACCCAGCTTCTCCCAGGAGCTCCTTCTCCCACCTTCAGGGGGAGCAGCCATGCTTTAAATTCTTTTCTACTCCAGGTTCTTGGGGAAGATTTCTTTTGAAAAAAGTTTTCACTATTGAAAAAAGGAAAAAAGCTGCAGAGGCACAGATATAGGCCATTCGCTTTATATCACAGATGGCGAAACTGCCATCCGGAAAGGGCAGGGCTTCCTGGGCGGCCGGCAAGCCCGCGGCAGACAGGCCTGAGCGCTCGGGCTCCCCCTCAGCCCCATGTCACCTCAGTGCCTCTCCCAGAGCCGTGATGGCTCCCAGCCCCAGCCCTTAGTGTCCCTGTCCACCCCGCCTCCTTGCTTTCCCTAAAATCAGCACCAACTTTCAGGGGTTCCCTGTGTACGTCCTCTCACATGTGGGTGGGCAGACACATCAGCAAGGGCTGCGGGAGTCTCCAAACTGAATCCTGGCATCGTCCCAGAGACGTGTGAGGCCGAAGGGAGGGAGAGGGAGCTGATAGAGTCGGCAGGTCTGCAAACACAGACGTAATCTTTTTAGCTGAGGACACCTTTCTGATCTCACCTGAAGGTGAAATGAATTCAACTTCAGAATCCATTCCCATTCCAAACACCAGAACAGAGCTTTCAGGAAATCAAGGCCCCCTGCGTCCTGGAGCCAAATGTCTCATAACGACACCCAGGCGCTGGGTCTGTGACCTGGAGGAGGGAGGGGCTGGGAGGTGTGGACCCAGCTTCTAGGCCTGAGTGAGTCTCGCCTCAAACTTGCCATGTGACCCTAGGCCACTCATGTGTCCTCTCTGGGCCTCAGTGTCCTCATCTCTAAGATGTGTTCACTGGATTGTAGCGAGATTGGAAATGAGGGACAGTGCCTGGAAGCAGTGTGATGTATTTTGTCACTTTCCCTCGGCACTGCAGTGACCTCATCTGCAAAACGGGAGCAACCCAACTTAGTAACCGTGGGAGTAAGTAGTGCAGGTACCAGAGATTCTCGCTAAAATAGAAAGTTAGGACACCACAAAACCACTTCTTTCTTTGGCACGCAATTGCAGCTGCTGCCTCGAACACGTCATTTTTGGTGAGTGCTCACATCGCCAGCAAGCTCCAAGGCGTGCCCACTCCCTCTGGGCCTGGTCCCTGCCCCTCCACTGCTCACCCTGCAGCTGGAGAAGAAGGCGTCAGGCCTGGAACAGGGGCACCAAATAACGAGGGGCCAACCATTCAAGCTTCGGGACCTCCAGGAAGAGAAAACGGGGGATGGAGCATCAGAGAAACCTTCTCAGAGGAAGGACCTAATCATCCTGGGCCTGGAAGGGCGGGGAGGACTGTCAGCGGGCAGAAGAACAGATGTGCGTTTGGTGTGGAAAGAAGCACGTGATGACCAAAGAGGGTGAGGTTTGGCAGGCAGGTGGGGCTCCACGCCTTGGTCTCCTGGCAATGTCAGGCCTGGCCCTGGGAGGGCAGACCCCCAGCCTTGTCCTGCAGCAGCACTACCCCTATCAGGTGCAAGACAGACAGGAGGTGCTCAATATAGTCTAAAGCAGCAGCCTACATCCATCGTGTGGATGTCATAACTCAGCACAACCCACCAACACCACCGTAACCACTTGACAATCTGGTTGGGGAGATGAGCATTAGATAAGCAAAAGCAATATTGAATTTATCAGATGGACTTGGAGTTGAGGTGATCACACATATGACTGATGATGTTCATGAAGTGGCAGGATCACAGGGATATGCCCAGGGTCACGCACAAGGTCCATGCCCAGAGCTCTAATAGATATAATGTCATCTGTTTTTCTCCCACCTAGGAAAGCACAGGGGGTGGCAAATGCACGAATGTCAACATCATAAGGACATATTAGACACAAAGCTTGTGTGTTTCCCCAACTTTCCCCACTGCAACACCCCCGGGATCCCCCTCTCATGAGGTCACAGGGAGACTTAGATGAAACATCACACATCACATCGGGGCATGGGATCTGGCTTTCTGAGTGGCCACCAAGGGGCTGAATGGCACAGTTGGGAAGTTAGTCTTGAACCATGACCAATGGGAAACAGGTATGAGAGAGAACCAGGCAGGAAAATGTCCTCTCCTCTCTTGTCCATGGACTACTCCGAGATACGGCTCCTCCTAGAGATCTACTGGCAACGCGGCCCTCGGCGAGACAGCACATCTGCCTGCGGAGCGCGGGAGCTAACGGGACGTGGGAGTCTCTGCCTCTCGTGTTTTCTTGCCTCACTTTCCCCTTTTATCCTCACCTTCCCTGTCTTGGGCTCACCGCACCCCCCAAATAAACTGTCCTCGACTTATCATCGCTTAGACTCTGTTTTCTAGAGGACATGGGCCCAAGGAAGACAAAGAATAACCACACATTTGATCTAATTTGTGAAATGAAAGTAAGTCATTCACAGACATTGGTACTTTAAAAGTCGTCAGTAGCGAAATTACTTGCGACACCCCCCAACCCGTAGTGTCTGACTGCCATAATGATAGAGAATGGTAGGTTAGAATACTGAATGTCGGTGGGTTTTGATTCAAGTACTCAAAGGTGCTCTCGTATCTGTTGGTTAATCCAACAAACACTTGATGATGTCGCCATGTGGCTGCTGTTGTGAGGGGTAGCGGGACACAGAGGTCTGTAAGACGTGGTCCCTGTCCTCGAGTTGCTTAGGGTAGAGTAGGGGAGTCAACGCGGAAAGGCTGGGCAGGTGCTACACGAGAGCTGGGTAATTCAGGGGCGGGAGGGACAGAAGGGAGGAATGGATGCTCCCTGCCCGAGGACAGGAGACTGGGGAAGGCTTTGCAGAGGAGACTCTCGAGCTGGGTCCAGAAGGAGGAACAGGAGTTTGCCAGGAGGATAAGGTGAGGGGGAATAAGTCACTCTCATCTCTGACTCCCGCTGCCTGTTGCTCATTCCTCTCTTGGAGCATAGACTTCACTTTGCTATAGAAGCCCAGACCCTCAGGGCAGGGCCCACATCTGCTTGTTGGTCAGGGCATCCCGAAAGTCTAACTCAAAGCCTGGTGCACAGCAGGAGCTCTGCAGAGGTTTCTGGAAGCAAGGAAAGACACAGACCACCTAGCTCATTGATCCAACCCTCCCTTCCACCCAGCGTGCCCGAGGGATGTTGCCTATCCCTTCCTGGCCTCCCTGACTCCCTGGAGCCGGGTCCTCTCTGGGAAGGGGAGGATGTTGGGAATGGGAAAAGCCCTCTCTGCAACTTTGTTCCACCCCTCTGGGTGGGGCGGGAGTATTTCCCCTACAGAAATCTTGGCTGGGGGTCTGGTTAGTGATTCAATCGGGGATGGTAGGATAATATTTAAAAGGTTGTTTCCGGATGGTGGTGGAGGTGGTATTGCTGCGATGTGTTTTCACTGACAATTGCTGCTTCACTCTCTCCACCACCACCACCACTGCCCCCAAACAAAAACAAAACCACTGGGCCTCCATTGCCCTGAGATGGAAGCCATAACCAACATTAGAAAACAAAAACAAAAATTCTCGGCAAAAGCCAAGGTCCTGGCATAAACATCCAGGTGGAAGGACATCTGCTAGGTATCCGGCCCCCTGGGCCCTCAACACTACCAAGGGCTACAGAAACTCCTGGGCCCGGGGAGCGGGAGGTTCTCCTAGAAGAGAAGAGGAGAGGTCAGAGCCGTTGAGGAGCCCTGGATCCAAGTTTCACCTTCCGATGACACAGAGCTTGAGACAGAAGGAAATTCCATTCTTTGTAAAAAGTTTACATTTTTTTCCACCTGTGTTGCAGGCCCTGAGAAATTTCTTCCCTGCTATAGCCAAGTCCTGATGCAAGATTGTAGGGCGATCAACGGTTTCTTGAACCAAAAAAGTGAATGCAATTTCCTAAGCAGCTACATGCACATGTTCAGGCACTTGGCAGGGCTCACATTCCTCAATTTGGCCAACTCCCCATTCGCACACCTGCTGGCATCTCTGCCACTCAACATGGGCTTTGCCCAGTGAACACTAACAATATAAAAGGCTTCCTAGCATTACGTGCCACTCAACAGCCCTCTGCATGAATAGACATGCAATCGGCAAAAGTGAAAAAAAAAGGCAGGTGACAGTGACAGGTCCAAGGCCAATTCCTCTCCACCTGACAGGCCCACAAGGTGTCTGGGGGCAAGCAGCAAGACGGCAGAAAGTCGTGGTAGGGGATAGGGGCCCACTCAGCTCTCACTTAGTAGCTGTGTGATCTCGGGCAAGTCACTGAACTTCTCCTGGCCACCGGGTTTTCACGGGCAAAATGGGGATAATATTAGTGCTATACCCACCTCACAGGGCTGCTGTGAAGAATAACTGAGAGGTAAATTTGACTCACGCAGCACTGTGCCTAGTACACAGTAAGCGCTCCCTGAAAGGCCAGGCTCCTGGGGTGAAAGCCCAAATGAAACAGGTGAACTTTACATCCACCCAGGAGGAGCCGTGAGCACTCACAGAGTCATCCCGCCAGGGTGGGCTGCGTGGAGCCCAGGGTGTGGACGAGTGCCTGGGGTGGCAGAGTGAGCCTCCCCCTGGGAACCCCACCTGGGAACAGTCCCTGGGGCCCAGGTTAGGGTGCCAGGTGCATGTCAAAAAGTCAGGTATCTGGTGAACAGATGGAGTAGGTTTTCTTATTCCAAAGTTGATTTGAAACAGCAAATTAGAAAGAGAAAAAGGCTCCCATGGACAAACACACTGGAGGTGGCAAGAAATAAACATCATCTAAGAGTCATGTGGTGAGAGAGAAGATTAAGAAAAAAAAAAAAAAAATACCAATCTTGGGTTTCTGAAAACGGAGCCATTGGGTCATTTTGTGTAAGGGCAAATACTTTTCCAGACCTTAGGAGTTCTTGAGGGCAGTGTATCTTAAATAACTGATATTCACTAAAGGCATCCAATTACAACTCTAAATTCTGGGGAGGAAGTGAGGAAAGTCATCCCAGAGTTCTAGGATTTAAAGCTTGCTGGGATCTTCGAAATCATTACTTTACAGATGCAGACACTGAAGCACAAAGAAGTGACGTAATTTGCTGAAGGTCACAGAGCTATTTACTTACGGGCAGGGCTGGAACCGATGCTGGTCTACTTGTTCTCATACCACTACCTGGAAAAGTCACTCAATGAACTTTTGACTCCACAATGCCACTGGATTGATGAGGTTATTTATGGAGGAAAAAATAATGCATCTTCTCCACACCCCTACACAAAGATGTTTTATCACTGATGACAAACACAGGGAAAGAATACCTCTGTATATAGAAATAGGTGTCAAGAGGAAGAATAAAACAAGAGTTGGCATTTATATCTTTATGACTAATACGGTGTGAATGGCACGACTGGGGGTGATATAATATTTGAAAAGGCAATCTCTAATTGGGGTGATTAATATCCAAGCTAGTATTACAAATGGACAATGTGACCAAAGGCTGTAATAAAAATAAAACACCCCAAACACATGGCTGGGTGTCCCTAAAGATGCAAATGACAGAAGAGAAACAAACTACTGATGATACACAAATGATTTCAACGCTCTGTGCATCACTAGCCATTTATTTTGGGGCTTGGGCTGTGGAGGAAGAATAATAGGATTGATCTAAGGCCGTTATAAACCACCCTAGATAAATAAATATACATCTTCCTGCTCTGTGCAGGAGTAGGTATTCAGAACAAGGTGGTTCAGAGACAGACGGCCCTTTAAATGATATCTTGCAATTACATTATAGCCTTCCAGCAGATAATAAACCTTCAATGTTCTTGAATAATTTAAAATTTTCCAGTGGCATGAAGGTTGAAAGAAAAGAAAATCACATTCTACTTAAGAGTGGGGAATGTCCTCTGCAAATCAACTGTGGGAATTCTGGCAGAAAAACGTCCCGACAGGTGGATATTTTGTCCCGCTCAGCTTGGCCCCTGATTTTTAAAATCAAAGTGCTATGAATGAATGGCTGTATGAGAACTAAATAGGAAAATATAAGGCATTAAATCCTTAGAAGTTATTCCTATCATCACGTAGGAGGTAACACATAACATCACATGACTCTGGATCCAAAAAAACTTGAGTTTGGATCCTGACTGCCACATGCTTGCTGTCCAGTGGGACCTTTATAATCCTTAGTTTTATTACCTGTCATATCAGACAATAATACCGACTTCATAGGACTCGGTGAGAGCAGAAATTAACAGTTCTTGGCACATATTGTTAATAAATGGTGGCATTTATGATTATTGTTTTCATAGGTTATTATTAACAATGATAAGTTTGGGGTCTTCAATGTGTATGAAGAAAGGGGGATGGGAATGAAGGAAAAAGAAGGGACAGATGAACACAGAGGATTTCATATTGAGGAAAGTTACAGTATCAAGGTTAAAGGCTACTGTGAGCCCGGCACTGTTGTAAGCTCTCTGCACGCACCATCTCAATTAACCTGCATGACTTTCTGAGGAAGTAGGCCAGTTTTGCTCACTGAGGCACAGAGGGGTTAAGTGCCAGCTCAGGGTTACCCTACTATTTGAATGAAGCTGGGTAATTAGAATTCAAGGATTCAAAGCCCAAACGACTTAAGGTTTAAGTCTTGCATTTAGCTGTCTTACAAAAAATTTTTACAAGTATGATTTTTTATACTGTTATACAAATAATGGTTTCTATAGGGGAGTCAGTGGTCATAAAATTTTGTTCTTGGTATTGCCAAGGTGGGTCTTTGTAATTCAGTTAGCTACAGACACAGCACATTAGGCTATGCCCAAAGAAGTTGTCATGAGAGGAAATGCCTTCGTTAGATGACTAAAAATGTTTAGTACTGCTGAGAGCATGTACTGTACGTGCTGTGTCAGCAAACAGCTAAGATGTTCAGATGGGATGAACACTCAAGATGGGATGTACTAGTCGAGAAAGATATTCAAGGATGGCTCATATTTTCCATATGGCCATTATGGAAAATAGTATGGAGGTTCCTCAAAAAATTAAAGATAGAACTACCGTATGATCCAGCAATCTCACTCCCGGGTTAACATCCAAAGGGGATAAAATCACTGTCCCTAATGGATTATCTGAACTCCCACATTGACTCAGCAGCATTATTCACATTAGCCAAGGTTTGGAAGCAACCCAAGTGTCCACTGACAGGTGAATGGATGAAGAAAACACGGCACCTATAATGTATTCACAATGGAACATCATTCAACCTTTAAAAAGAAGGAAATCCTGGCCTTTGTGACAACATAGATGAATCGGAGGACATTATGTTAAATAAAATAAGCCACAAATACAGATAAATACTGCACGATCTCACTTACATGTGAAATCTAAAAAGGGTGAACTCATAGTAACAGAAAGTAGAACGGTGGTCATGAGGGGTTGGGGGCTGGGGGAAATAGGGAAATGTTGGTCCAAGGATACAAACTCTCAGTTATAAGACAAATATGTTCTGGAGACCTAATGTATAGCATGGTGACTATAGTTAATAAAAATGTGTTATATACTTGAACTTTGCTAAAAGAATAGATCTTATGTTGTCGCACCACACACACACACACACACACACACACACACACAAAAGGTAACTATGGGAGATGAGGAATACACTGATTAGCTTAATTGTGGCAATGATTTCACAATGTACATGTATAGCAAATTATCACGTTGTACATCCTCAATATATACATTTTTTATTTGTTAATTATACCTCAATAAAGCTAGGGAGGGGAGAACAATGAGCTTTGGCTCATATATTTAGTCAGTGAAGGAATAAAAAATGACATATCAGGCCGAGGCAGGTGGATCTTTTGAGCTCAGGAGTTCGAGACCAGCCTGAGCAACAGCGAGATCCCATCTCTATTAAAAACAGAAAGAAATTAGCTGGACAACTAAAAATATATACAAAAATTAGCCGGGCATGGTGGCACATGCCTGTAGTCCCAGCTACCCGGGAGGCTGAGGCAGGAGGATCACTTGAGCCCAGGAGTTTGAGGTTGCTGTGAGCTACGCTGACGCCATGGCACTCTAGCCCGGGCAACAGAGCGAGACTCTGTCTCAAGAAACCTGACATAACTGCTGCCCATATCTGTTGCTGGCAGCCTTGCCCACAGCAGCATACCCCTGGGGACAGGCTGGACCTGGGGACAGGACTGTGGACCTGACTTCCGCAAGGGCTGGCTGCCTATGTGTGGCCAGCAACAGGCGCTCCCTGAATGTGGAACAGGACTCATCATTAACCGGCCATATGACTTTAGGCAAGTCCTCAAAAGCACACTCTCATTTCTAAAATGTACGGGTTGGGTGAAGATTCCTGAAAGCAGCACAGAAATTCCCTAAACTCTGCAGTCGTGCTGCCTGGGGACACTCGTTTATTTATTTATTTTTTTAAACCATCAGTGGAAAGCCTTGATTTCTTCCAGATTTAAAAATAGACTTTGCACGTGGGTAACTTGCAAATGCCTGAACTTGAGGTTTCGCATGTGGAGAGCACGCTAAAGAGATGGGATCGGTAGGCGTGTGGAAGAAATATTTAAAAATAAAGGGTGAAATGTGAATAGAACTGGAGTGTCTGTTCTTGAAGTCACTCTGTCATTTTTTTTAGAAATTTACTGTGCAGTGGAAGGAACTGAGGGGTGGAGACACAAAAGGGTCTTCTAAAAGCTGCAGGGAGTCCTGGGAAGGTCAGGGCAGAAGCAGACCCCGCCATCGGGCCCTGCAAGGAGGATGACTGCAATTCAATGTGACAAAACACGTGCTGTCCAGTTAATTGTGACATAGCAGAACAGACACAGCACAGGTGCACAGAGGTCGCCGTCAGGACCCGCAACCTAGCCTCGAGGGATACCTGTAGCAAACCCAAGCAGGTGAGGACACTGAACTCAAAGAACCAAGACCTGGGGTGCCCTGATTTGAGCGTTTCTATTTCCAAAGCCATGGAGATGGTTAGAAGTGGGTTCATATAGAGGAAGCACTGTGGGGGCAAAAATGTTCATGGGTGAATTTTACATGTCCCAAGAAAGGTCAGAAATCCACGCGCTAGAGAGAAGGGCTTTCCAGCCAGGTCCCCTGAGATGTGACCTACCCCAGGATAGATGGGGCCAGGCAACAGAAAAGGAAGACCAGGCAGGGCTCCAGGCGCATTCTCCCATCACATGATTTTTATTGGACATTTCAGAAGGAATTTATTCCATGCCTGGTGAATTTAGAGTTACGGGGCTTGGTTGGGGCCTCAAACAGGTGATTATGGTAATTTAGAGAGAAAGTACCAAGCCATTTCTGTCACAAGGCTGGTCCAGCTTGAAAATAATAGCGCCTCCTTGTATTTATGGAGTGCTGAATGCTTTCCAAAGTGCTTCCCATCCATTATCTCATTTGATCCTTGCAACGGGCCAGAGAGGTAGGTTGTGTCTCTGCAGCGGGGCTTTGAACTGGAGCTTTCCCCGTTTGGGTTTTAGTTTGTCTATCAAAAAAAAAGGGAGGCTGGTCTCATCACCCAATATTCGTTCTTATCAAATATCCCTTGAGACTCCCTACCAGCGCTAACATCTGGAGGCAGAGGTTCTCAGCTCGAGGTCCCAGGACCATCTGCATCAGAATCCCCCGAAAGCTGCTTAGAGCAGAGTCCCGGGCTCCACCCAGCCCCAGGCCCTGGATGCTCATGAGGTGGGGCCTGGGAATCTGCCTGTTGAATACACTTCCTGCGTAATTCTTCTGCGTGCCAAAATTTGAGAGCTCCTGCTCTGGTATTTCCCAACTCCTCAGCTCTGAGCTCTTGTCACATGAGACACATACACCTAGCAACAGAAAATCCTGGAAAAGTATAAAATTCTGATGAGTGGGGAGAAAGCAGTCTAGTGTTGGCTGAGTGTATCTGATCATCCAGATAATAACAGCCTCTCAAGGATATAATTAGTGCCCTCAAAATTGGAATATGACTGTTTAATAATTTAAGTGAGATCATCAGGATTAATGAATAGCGGTTGAAATTAAATGTGGGACCATAAATCCACACAGGCTTGTTATAGCGAACCAATTATTTATGGCAAGGCATGCTGGAAAACAGAGGTCTGGCCAAGGCTGAAGGCATCTTAACTTATCTCCTCTTATCTTGCCATGTGTTTTTGTACTTATGGTGACCTGGAGTATACATTCAAAGACATCAGCCCCCAATATATCACAAAGCACACTGAGTGGCCTGTCGTGCCTTTGATCTGGTGTTTTCCAAAAGTCTGAGCATCTTTTCAACTCTATCAAAATGAACTGAGATGTCTGTTAAGGTTGCAGATTATTGGGGCCCAGCCCAGAACCACTGAATCAGCATCTCTACAGGTGGGCCCTGGTAATCTACATTTTAACAAGTCAATGCTGAGAAGGATAAGAGTTAAGAACCATTGCTTGCACTCAGATGAACTGGGTACCACGGGGGACATACTCCAGATGTGGGATGTCTGTTTTTGAGGTCATTTTCTCTTGGCCACCAGACTGGAGAGTTCTTAGGGTTCTTTCCTTCTGCAGAAATCAGCAACCTCTTGTATGTTGTTATTGCAGTTTTTAGCTCATTAAGCTCTTCCACATTTCTTTTTTTTTTTTTAATTTTTTTTATTGAGACAGGGTCTCACTCTGTCGCCCAGCTGGAGTGCAGTGGTGTCACCATAGTACACTGCATCCTCGAACTCATGGGCTCAAGTGATCTTCCTGCCTCAGCCTGTCTCCTGAGTAGCTGGGACTACAGGGGTGTACCACCATGCCTGGCTGATTTTTCTGTTTTTTTTTTTTTTTTTTTTTGTAGAGATGGGGTCTTGCTATGTTATTCAGGCTGGTCTTGAACCCCTGACCTCAAGAAATCTACCTCGGGCTCTCAAAGTGCTGGAATTACAGGAGTGATCCACCGTGCCTGGCCCCCACATTTCTAATATCATCTCATCCCTATACTGAGACTCTGAAATAGCCGGGTAGCTCAGCATTTCGGTTAGCAGTAATGATAACAAGCATCACCATAACAACAGCATCATTAATCATGACTGCCAACAGAATGCTGAGCATGTGCTGTGCCCTGGCGTAGTGCGTGACTTCATTTAATCCTCACCCAACCCATGAAAGGGAAGATAGTAGTTACAGCTTTTGGGTTGGAAGTGACAGAAAATCAACTCCAACTAGTTTATGCAAGAAAAGAACAATGGCTCATGGGATAGAGGAAGGGGAAGGACAGGGATGGAACTGGCTGGAAGCACATCTGGATTTAGGACAGGTCCAGCTGCCATAACGGGGAATGGGGGGAAGGGAGGAGCAGTCACTAAACTGACTACATTCTCCATCTCCCCGCAGCCTGAGCGGGGGAAGGAGAAAGGGTTTCGTGTCTACTACAAAGAATATTTAGCGTCAGATCTGCTCAGGAGGGAAGTCTATTTATAGGTCATTTTCATTCACTCATGAGTTAAAGTGCTGTCCTAAAGCAGGAACACGTTTGCCGGGAACGATCAGGTCTTTCCTCCTACCTGGTTAAAACAAATCTGCTGGCTGGTGTGGAGGCTCCGGGAAGGTAATGGTTAGTTTGAGTTTTCCATTAACAGTGACTGGAGTGCGGTTATTACTTAGAATATTCTAAACCATATATTCTGATAGCGTATAGAAAAAAACAGTTTCTGAGAAGACTGGGCAGAAAGCATAGCTTTATAACTCCACCCGGTTCTCATCCTCACTGCAGATGATGATTAGCAATGCCCAAATAAATCCCAATCATTAGCAGGCCCAGGAATGGATGACAAAGAGTAGACAACAGGAAGTTGTTGGGTATTTTGAAGTTCCTGATTGCTTGTAAATAACATAGACATCTCTGAGGAGGCCTGCATTTATAAAGCAAACAAAATTAATATATTTTTTTTTATCATTCTAGCAGGAATGAGCATAGAAGGAACTGAGTGTGCATGAGTATTCCCAAAGGTTGGAAAAGGCAGCTTGCACCTGTTAATGCTTGACAGGAACTAACGTCACCAAATCATACAAGAGGAAGGGATGTCCCTATGGCTTTGACACGTACCTATTTCTTTGTTCTAGATAAGGATGCAAAAATTACATTTTCTTAAGGTTTCAGTATCTGAGACAGTAAAACAGGAGAAAAAGAGAGAAAAGAGAAACTAAATTTTCAATGCCCATGGACACTATATGAATGTACAGTGCTGTAATTGTCTTCTTTTTAAAAATATTTGGAATAAATAAATGATATATAAATATGTGAGTTGGCCTTCTTGATCTTCAGAACTGTCAAGTATTGCCTATTTGTGGCTATGAAAGTTGCTAGCATTTTTAAGCTACCAATGTTAACAGCTCTGAAGGTGCCTCTGCATTTAAAGCAAACCAAAACTGGCTCCAGAGTTGTGGTTGCCTGATAAAGATGTGTTTGAGTGTTTCAGGGGCTGGAAGTTCTGCAAGGAAATTGGGAAGAATCCCCGAAGTATCTCTGTTTGTGATGGGTTCATTTGGAGGCTGCTTGGGGGTTGGGTGTCATGCAGTAGATTAGAGCTAATGTCTACTTTTTGGCCAATGTGCTTCATTTTCCTGCTAGAACCAACATTATTTCGAGATTTGGCTAATATTAATATTTATAATAAGTGAAAACAGTAGAATATCCCTATTAGACATATAGACATGAACCAAAGGTCATGACTGAGCATTTCATATCTTTACTTAAAAATTTTTGTTTTTATTGTTTTATTTAGGAGGTGGGGTACAGAGAGGAGAAGAATTTCTTGTACTTTGGTTTGAACTCTCTACTAAATGTGAATTTTCCCTTTAGGCAAATGGTGGTTACAAAGAAGCTTCCTATAAAATCAATGTAAGGTGGTTTAAGTCACTTATAACAAATGTCAGGCACACAGTAAGTACTATATAGATGCTACGCCATATTATTATTATTATTATTATTGCTATTAGTGCTTATTTCCCTCTGCGATGCAGATGAAATCGGCACTTTCAGCCCCCCACTTACTGAGCTAAATGCGAATGACAGGAATAGAACTTGGTTGGGTTGTGCTAAACTAAGTTAGGTATCAAGGAACCTCTTACTTTTATTTTAGCCTCAAATCTCATCTCCCTTTAGACCCTGAATAAATAAGAATCCACACCAGACCTTAGCTGAAAGGCTCAGGAGCTTTCTGAAGACAGACTATGACAGCAGGTGGCAGTTCCATGGTCCTTACCCTGGGGACCTTATTCCAAGAACCCCCAATATTGTGCTCCATTGGGTTTTGCTCCCTTCGACCTTATGTTTTTAAGGAAACACTAATAACACAGCGGAAAAAGTTAGACCTTAAGCCTCACAAGAAAGTCAGGAGAAGATCTGCAATTTAGCACGGTCTTCCTGTGCCAAGCTTTTAAAATGTAGAAGGTTCACCCACCTCAATAGAAGCATCACCTTTCTGAAAATATAATGCAGCTATTTTCCACTACAGAAACGATTTTTTTCCCAAACACCGGAGCTTTTGATGCTTCAGATGCAATCTGAGCGATTTATTTGATTTTGTTGTTGTTGTTGCTCTCCCAGTAAATCATTTATGCAGTGTTTGATTCAGAAAATACTGTTTTTTTTTTTAAAGATGCACAAAATATCCCATAAATATATCGACTCCTGTATCCTGTGTTTCTGCCAGATACCCACCAAAAGGTTTATAGATTTCCCTCATTATAAGCTGATATTCTGTCACGGCTTTAATCTTCTTAGTGGCTCTCTCCTTTGGAGTCTGAGGGGGAAGCGTTTAGGATGCCAAAGATATTAAAGGAGAAGAGAGTCAAGACAGCCTGTGGATTTCCTTAGGGGTAAGACACGCTAGAGACCGATACCAAAGATGTGGGGTTCTGAAGACGATGGAATCCATTGTCGAATGTGATTACCAACCAGGAGGAGATGATTCCAGGGCGGGTGAGCAATTTAGGCCACCTACCCACAACCTCTCTGAGCCTCAGTGTCATCACCCGCCAGATGGAACTCACACTTCACGGAGGGAGCACTCTTTGACCTCTGGGTGGCCGGGGAAGTGAGGCCAGGTAGGCTGAAGTGAGAACAGTCACCGGACCTGCATGGCCGGCTTTATCCTTCCTTCCTGCCCTGCCAGGGGGGGCCGCGGCTCCTCGGCTGCTAAGCCCAACCCTGGGTTAGTCAGTTCAGAGGGAAAGGGGTAGAGAGACCCGAATTGTGTTCCCTGGATCAGCCTCTGCGACAGTACGGCTGATGTTCTGGTTGGTCGACTCCTGTCTCTATTTCGCCATTGACTCAGAGAAGGAGAGGTGTGGCAGTCATTTCATAATGACAAGAGGGAAGGATTGTAGCAAGTGAAGAGAAAGAAACCAGGATACAAAGTCACATGTGATTAGACATCCACTACATAAAGTGAAATAAAAAGGGACTAAGTGTAGATTCTCACTACGGAATATTATTAATATCTAGCTATTAAAAGACAAATGAGTTAGCTCTATATGTATTATTGACCTGACAGATGCCTGTGATACATTAACAGAAAAAAATTAAAAAAAAGAGTTGTAATGTGTACAGTATGATCCCATTAAGAGAGAAAACAAAACATGTAAAGATTAGGATGTATCAGAATGCATCATTTTAAATCAAAGCTCTGCTTCTTTGAGCTAAGTAAACATCAGCAACTTACTTAATCTCTCTGTACCTCAGTTTTCTCATCTGTAAAATGGGGATAAAAATATTAAATTTATAAGTTTTTTTAAAAAAGAGGCCTGAGATCATTGAGGCCAGGGTTTGCACGCTGGGCCTGACAGAACCTACTGTAATGCTGTGATGACGAATGAGCGAATGCACTTTTACTTAGCACACAGTAAAATCTCAAAGCAGATGAGCTCTTGCTATTACATGCTATTAGTATGATCATGCAGAATGGTCTGGAATGATCCATACTAGACTGTTAACATTAGTTCCATCAGTTGGGGTAGGAATGGAGGAGAATTGAGAAGGTATAAAAAAAATAGAAATGAAAAAACACTGAGAACAACAACAACAAAAGAATTAACAAATGGAAGATAAGCATATGAATAGATGCTCACATCGTATGTCATTAAGAAATGTGAATTAAAACAACAGTGAGATACTACTACACATCTATTTGAATGGCAAAGTCCAAAGCACTGACAACACAAAATGCCTGCAAGGATGTGGAGCAACAGGAACGCTTGTTCATTGCTGGTGGAAATGCAAATGGTACAGACACTTTGGAAGATAGTGTGGCAGTCTGATACAAAACTAAACATATTCTTATGAAAAAAATCCAGCAATTGCACTCCTAGGTATTTACATAAGTGAGCTGAAAACTTATTCTGGAAAAGGCAAAACTATGGAGACAATAAAAAGGTTGGTGGTTACCAGGGGTCAGGGGGAAGGAAGGATGAATAGGTGGAGCACATAGGATTTTTAGGACAGTGAAACTACTCTGTTTGATACTGTAACAGTGCACACACATCATCACACATTTGTCCAAACCCATAGGATGTACAACATCAAGAGTGAACCCTAATGTAAACCATGGATTTTAGGACATCATAATGTGTCAATGTAGGTTCACTGATTGTAACAAACGCACCACTCGGCTACAGGATTTTGATGGTGAGAACACTGTACTTTCAGATGAGATCAGCATGTTCAGGGTGGTATGGCTGGAGATCTCTCTGTACTTTTAGCTCAATTTTGCTGTGAACCTAAACTTGTCTAAAAAATAAGGTCTATTGAAAAAAAAAATGCATGGGAAAAGGAAAGCCTAAATGTTAACAATAACTGCATCCGGGTAATGCACTTTCCACATTCTCTCCTCAAGTCCCAGCCTGGGCTCATGCTGTCCTCTCTCCTCCTCCCCTACCTCCAAGGAGTAATATCTACTTATCCCTTTGGATTAAGTGTAGCTGGAATTTTATCTGGGACGTCTTCCCTGATGTCTTCTGTGCTCCGGAGTGCTGGACTTCCACCTATAGGTGGCACATATTCTGTGGTCTTACAACTGTCCCTTATCTCGTCCCTCTCCCTGCTGTATCCCCTTGTATATTCAGCACCTAACACAGTGTCCAGCACAGTCATTTCATGAATATTGTTGAATATATGAATATGCACAATTGATAAATCAGGACAGATGCCGAGAAGAACAAAATAAGCAGTCCAAAACTCAGAAAGGTCAAAGAACCCAAGCAATAAAATGAAAGTGGGCAATGACCACCCCAACAGTTGCGGTGGTATCGTGGGAAGCAAACTAAAGATGGGAATGGATGCTTTTTGGGCAGTGTCAAGAGTGGTATGTTGGAACGCAGAGTGGGACGGGGCAAAATGCATTTCTGTGATGTGCTCCCGAGACTGGCAAGGTGTGAGAATGCAGGTCAGCGTTAAGAAACCCGTCACGGGAAGAGGACTTCTGACCTGGCCTCATAGGCGAGGGTCTCTACCACGTGAGCTGATGGGCCCAGCAACATCCGTGCTCCTTCGAGCCCCAGTCACTGCCAACAACCTATCAATAGCTCTGCAGACACCTGCCTAAGAACTTCCTGTCAGGAACGTTCCCCGTGAACATTTTTGTTTGCTTCTACGGAGCTGAGTTGGCAAAAAGGCTGTCCATGAGATCATACCATAGCCTTTCACCTCCGTATGTAACCATTCTAGGCAGCTCATAGTTCACCCAGAGACAATAATCCTTTCCATGATTACATATCCCATTTTTTTTTCTGTTAAAACAACACTATTTGAAAGTGCAGAAGGGAAGAAGAAGAAGAGGAATAAAAACAAATAAATGAACAAAGACCTCTCTTGTTTTTCCCAATAAAAACATGCCATCCAGGCAGTGCAAACTGGAGGCAAGTTTGTCAGCCAATACCTCCACCTCTCTCTCCCACAGGTGCACAAGCACCTCCCTGTCTCCCTAATCCTCGAGCAAAGTGCATACATTTGAAGAGCTCTGGAGACCCCTGGAAAACTCTGCAGTGTTCTGCTTGTCAGCAGGGCCAGGATTATTCCGGTGTCAGCGTCTGTCTCCACTCTAGTCCCTGATGCTGCTTGCACAAAGCTCTGGATCTCATTTCAAGAATTCATCTGCTCCAATTTTGTCTCCTACCCAAGGTCTCGACCCGTAGCTGAATTACAATTAGTTGCCCTGAGGATCCTGGAGGAGCCTCATTTCAGAGGAAAATGCCTTCTGCTAGGCAGTGCCAATCTAGCTTATAGTTAGCATCTATGAATTTCCACGCTGAGAACTGCCTCTGCTAACGTGGCCCAGAGAAATTTGTCTTTTAGGATGGCCCATATTTGCTGTACTTTAGACAGGCCTCTCCATAATTCTGAAATTGCTTCTCCCAAATCTCATTTTTAAAACAATCACTGCTGAGAAAGTTTTCTTCCAAAGCTGCCTTGAGAATTTCTTCTTGAAACCAGAATAATGATTGCTTTTCTGAGAAATGCAGGTTGCAAAATCCGACAGCTAAGGTGCAAGACCGAGGGGTATGAGGTAGGAGTTCTCCTCTGGGCTCAGCGCCTGATTCACTGAGAAAAAGGGGCAGCAATCCGGGCTCCCAGTTCTCATTCCCATCTGTGAAATGGGACAGTATTTGTTCTCTTATCTTTTTAAGATTTGAAGTTGGCACCACATTGGATTAACATTATTGGACTCTGGAGAAACAGATCCACTTGGAGAATGTCATTCTTAGGAAATGTACCTTTTCTTTGTCAAGACTGTTACACTCCTTTTGGCGGAGGGGTTATGTTGTTATCTTTATGGCTGAATATAACATCGAGGAAACTCGGCTATTAGAGCTGCAGACCATTATAGCTCAGGACTGGCTGTGTTTGATAATGAACTCTTTTTAGCAAGAAGTTTGCTCTTGCTAAAAGGGAAGATAATTTACTGAGAAGTGCCCTTGGGAATAGAAAGGCATAAAGGTGGGGAGGTGCAAGGCTGCCCTGGAGCCCAGAGACAGGGTCCTTGTCCCTCCTCTGCAGCCAGCTAGTGGTTAGTGCTTAGTTAAGTCTGTCCACTGCCCCAGGCCTCAGGTTTTCCATCTGTAAAATGAGCAGGTTGAACTACATCTGTGGTTTTCACATCTTTTTTAAGCAGTGGAGCCCCTCTTAGTGAATACTTTTTCAGAAAGCAAACACAGACCGTGCCAGGAGAGGCACCCGAACCCCAACCTGTGGAGGTTACAGAGACCTGAGCCTGAGAACCCAAAGATTCGGGCCAGCACCAGGCACTGCAGGAACTGCTGTGTCTTCCACAGCCACACCTGTCTCGCTGGCTGGAGATGGCCCTGCTGCTGGTGACAGTTTTCTGTGTATGGGGGAGTAGCTGCCATACAGTTCCTCCTTCCCTCCTCATGCCTTCATTCACTCGTTCACAGACAGTTAGTGATCACCTACTTCTAGACCACAGATGCTCTATGAGAAGAACGACTATGAATAAGGAGCTCAGCAAAGAGCCGTGTAACCACACGCCACGGGAAGAGCTGGGAGGAGGGTGTGCAGGCAGAGGAGGATCCCAGGGCAGGACAGAGCCCTGCTGCGGCTGGGACACAAAGCGGGGGAGCGACAGAGTGAGCGAAGTCCCTGCTCTGGGGCCCTGAGAAGGAGCCCATCAGGGAGCCTGCTCCCAGCCCTTGCCCTTGCCCGAGGGAAGGCTCAGGTGTTTGTCCCCGAGCTGCGGTGGCTGCCTGTGCTGCAGGAGAACAATTCATCACTTGAGCAATCTGCTCATTTCTTTCCCTTTCCACTGCTCAGCGGTGAGCCGTTGGCCTGTGGGTGGCGGCCCGAACCGGGAGGTGGATGAGGCTGGGAGAGGAGACTGGGAAAGGAGAGAGCAGGCGACAGGGAGTAGGAGGCAGCGGTGGAGCACAGGGCCTGGGCGTTGAGTCCACAGGCGTAGGGGGGCCGCTCAGTGGCTGTGTGGCTCCCGACAGATTACCCAGCCCAGGCTCCTCGTCGGAGACCCGGGGGCCCACGGCTTCGCTCACAGGCTGTCGTCAAGAACAAATGAGAGAACCCATGGGCCTGGCATCCTGAAATTGTCCCCTGAATGGAGGCTGCTGTTATTAAAAGAGAAGCACACAGGGGCGGGGAGACAATTTAGGTAGAGGGTGAGACCACAGCCTGTTGGTCTCGTGTTTTACAGTTGCAAAACCTTGTCATCCACAGAAAGAGGAGATGGCACCTGGGCCTCCACATCTGTACCTATGTCCCTGCCTCCCCCTCCTGCAAACCAGCCATGAACAATGTCCATAGTAGTCATGCTCCCAAGCTGAAATGTTTACTTTTAATGTTCACTCTGTGCTGGGCACTGTCCTGAGAATTTTACATCTATTAACTCATTAGACCGTCACAGCCACCTAAGAGATAGCAAGCACTGTTGTGATCCTACTTTACAGATGAGGGAACTGAAGCACAGAGAGGTTCAGTGACTGGGTCAAGGTCACAGAGCTAGGTCGTGGCAGGGCCAGGATGACAGACGTAACCACGACCAGCCTCTCTGCTAGCGAGCAGGACAGTGGGACGAGGAAGGCACACTCCCGCCACCTGTGGGCACAGACCTCACTTCGAGGACACAAATCTCACATGCTGTGCTTGAGGCTATTGTCACCAGGATGGAAGTGCTACTGGAACAGAGGAACCGAGCTCTGATCATTCATCAAACATGTATTAAGCACCTACTGTATGCCTAAGGAGCTGGGGATCAGTGAGCAAGACCCACGTGCAAGGCCCCGCACTCAGAACGTACAGGCTAGTAGGGGAGACATCAACAAACCAGTGTTCGCACAAATAAGTGTTTGAATTCTATCTGTGATAAGCAAATGTAGGATGGAAACATAAAGGGTACCATGAGGATGAGTGTATGTCAAGGGTAAATGCGTGTAATTAAGAGTGTGGTATTAAAACAGGGCAAAGGGTAAGTGAGGTGTTCCTGCAACTGTCAGCTGCAATTATTCTAGAATGTGCTCACACTCCGTCTTCACTGCTTTTTAGTGCCTCTGCAAGAAGGTGAGCAGAGGAAAGGGCTTCTCTTGATTTTGCTGCAAGGGGTGAAAGCTTTGATGCAAAGAATAGGCTTGAGGCTGTTGGCTGGAGGGCAATTTCTTCTTGGATTTTGTGTTTGGCCCCATCTCTGTGTCTCTTAAATCCAAGACTGAGAGTTGTTCCACAGGGTGAGACTCATAGCTAAGAGGCTGTGCATGTAGTTAAGATCACATGCTTGGGGCCAGCAGACATGGTTCGGTCACCACGTTAGTATCTACAAGCTTCGTAACTAAGGATAAGTCACTTACCTCTCTGGGTCTCAGTTTTCTCATCTGTAAAATGGTGCAGTAGGTACTGCAGGTGGGCTTACTTGACACCTCTAATCCACCTCTTCCTTTCCTACCTCTACTAACGAGGCCACAAACCCAGATGCTCGAATTCTCAGCCTCCCTTGCAGATAGAGGAGCCTGGATGTCAGAGTTCTGGCCGAGCCTCCGGAGACTTTCCTGAATAGCAAGGCAAAGCCTTGACAGGCAGAGCCTTTGTGGCCTTTGCCCTTCCCCCTTTTCCTGCCAGAAAGGCAGACTTTCCAGAGGTATTATTTTGTGACCATGAGGATGAGGAAGCAGGATGAGAGAAAAAGCCTGGTTCTTTGACGACAGCCCTGATCATCCAGCTGTACCAACCCTGGATGTCTTGTTATGTAATAAATATATATATAGAGAGAGAGATAAAAGAATGAATCCTGCATTGTTTGAGCTAGTGTTTACCAAGTTTTCTGTTCTTTGCAGTTTCATGCATTTCTAAACTGATACGAAGTGGATAAAAATAGAAGCTACTCCATGGGGGCTTGTGAGGATTAAATGGGAGAACGTGTGTGCGGGGCGAGGTCCGTGGCCTGGCACACAGCGAGCACTCGGTCAATGACAACCTCCTTGTTGCCATGCTGAAGAAAGGAAAGCCCGCCACCCCTCTGGCGAGTCACTGGACAGAGCAGAGCGCAGCAGGCAGGCAGCTGGGTGGGGCAGGTCCTACCTCGATCACTGAAGTCGTCGACCAGCACGATCTCGGCGACCAGCTCCGGGGGCGAGCGGTTCAGCACGCTGTGGACGGTGCGTAGGAGGGAGGACCAGCCCTCATTGTGAAAGGGGATGATGATGCTTGTGTTGGGGAGCGTCTCCAGGTAGCGTTTGCTGTTGCAGCTAGAGGGAAACACATGGGACAGGGAGAGGACAGGATCAGCTCTCCTCCTGCCAAGAGGACTCAGACCCGGGCTGTGGCCAAATGCAAATCCCACTTCCTCTCCAGCTTCTAGGGAATGAGGGAAAGCCAGGGAGACCTCCGTCCCTTTGGAATTTTCTTCCGCTTGGCATCCCGGAGTCCTGCCTCCGACCCCTGCACACACGGGGCACAGGGACATGTATAAAAGACCTCCCTGACTTTGTACAAAGTCATAATTTCACGTGGAAGACAGCCCTTCAGGAACACTCTGGCCTCTCTCCACATCTGGGATATTGTGATTTATAATGAGAAATACATAATTTGGACCTGGTCCCTGGTTCCTGGCACAGAGCTTCCATAACCTTGCCATCTCCTGAGCAGTAGAGGTGCTAAGAGACTCTCACATTCTAATATTTGGTCTTTGGCACCTGACACAGAGCTCCTAAATCCCCTGGAATTTCCTAGGTGACAGGGGTATCTTTTGTTCTAATGAGGCTACTCTTGGTAGGCTCCAGGAAGGGGGCTGATCACCAGAAGGACTACACCATGATTAGAAGCTTGGACCTTTAACCCCACACCCCATCCTCCAGGAATGGAGAATGAGTTGGTAACTGAGCATGCGTACATCATGCAGCCCCATAAACCTCCATCTGGCTGTTCATTTGCATCCTTTGAAACATCCTTTATAATAAACTGGTAAACGTGCTCTCCTGAGTTCCATGAGCCTCTCTGGCAGATAACCGAACCCAAGGAGGGGGTCATGGGAACCACCAATTTATAGCTGTTGGGTCAGAATTACCAGAGGGCTGGACTCGCACTTGGCATCTGAAGTGGGGGCGTTCTTGGGGGACTCGGTCCTTCAACCTGTGGGATCTGCCTTTGACTCCAGGTAGGTAGTGTCAGAATTGAACCGAATTACAGGGCACCCAGCCAGTCACCCTTTTAAAGTATATAATTCAGCAGCTTTTAATATATGCACAAAGTTGTGCAACCATCACCATTATCTAATTCCAGAACATTTTCATCGCCCCCAGAAGAAACCATGTGTCTGTTAGCTATCATTCCCCATTTCTCCCTCCTCCCAGCCAGCCCCTAGCAACCACTAATTTGCTTTCTGTGTCCATGGATTTTTCTATCCTGGACATTTTATATGAATGGATTCACATAAGTGGCCTCTTGTGCTTGACCGCACTTAGCATAATGTTTTCAAAGTTCATGCACGTTGTAGCATGCATCAGTGCTTCATTCTTTTTCATGGCTGAATAATATTCCATTGTGTGGATACACCACATTTTATTTCTCCATTCATCAGTTAATGGACATTAGGGTTGTTTCCACCTTTTGGCTATTTTGAATAATACTGCTATGAACATTCATGTGCACGTTTTTTTGTGCAGACATGTTTTCAATTATGTTGAAAAACAAAGAGTGGAATTCCTGGGTCATAGGATAACTTCATGTTTAACTTTATGAGGACCTTTCAGACTGTTTTCCAACGTAATGGCACCATTTCTCATTCCCATCAGCAATTTCTCCACATCATCACTAATGCTTGTTGGTGTCCATCTTTTTGATTACAGCCATCATAGTGGGTGTGAAGTGGTACTTATGGTTTGATCTGCATTTCCCTAATGACTAATGACGTTAAGTATCTTTTCATATGGTTATTGGCCATTTGTTTATCTTGGATGAAGATATGTCCAGTAAGTGTATATTTCATTTTCAGATTGTTCCTTGCTAGTTAGTGTATAAAAACACAATTGATTTTTGTATATTGATGTTATATCCTGCAACTTTGCTGAATGGATTTATTAGTTCTAATGATTCTTTTGTGTGTGGAATCCATTTTTCTATGTACAAGATAATGTCATCTACAAACAGAAATAGTTTTACTTCTTCCTTGCCAATATAAATGCCTATTATTATTTTTTCTTGTCTAATTGTCTGGGTTACAAACTCCAGTACAATGTTGAATAGAAATTGCAAGAGCAGGCTGGGCGCGGTGGCTCACGCCTGTAATGCTAGCACTCTGGGAGGCCGAGGTGGGTGGATCACTCGAGGTCAGGAGTTTGAGACCAGCCTGAGCAAGAGCGAGACCCCGTCTCTACTAAAAAAAAATAGAAAGAAATTATCTGGCCAACTAAAATATATATATAGAAAAAATTAGCTGGGCATGGTGGTGCATGCCTGTAGTCCCAGCTACTCGGGAGGCTGAGGCAGTAGGATTGCTTGAGCCCAGGAGTTTGAGGTTGCTGTGAGCTAGGCTGACGCCACGGCACTCACTCTAGCCTGGGCAACAGAGTGAGACTCTGTCTCAAAAAAAAAAAAAAAAGAAAGAAATTGCAAGAGCAGACATTCTCATGATGGTCCTGATCTTAGGGGGAAACGCTTTCAGTCTCTTGCCATTAAGTATAATGTTAGTGTGGGTTTTTCACAGATGGCCTTTAACATCAAGGTTGAGGAAGTTTCCTTCAGTTTCTTGAGAGTTTTTATCATAAAAATGTTTTGCATTTTGTCAAATGCTTTTTTTTGGCATCTACTGAGATGATCAGGTAAGTTTTGTCCTTTATTTCATTAGTATGGTGTATTTTGTTGATTGATTTTTATATACTGAACCCACCTTGCATTCCTAGGATATCTTGGTTGGTCATGCTGTATAATTCTTCTTATATATTGTTGAATTTGGTTTGCTAATATTTTGTTGAAGATTTTTGCAACTATATTTGTAAGGGACACTGGTCTATAGCTTTCTTGTGATGTCTTTGTCTGATTTTATATATTATACCTCTTTTGCTAACAATCTAGGCTCTTAACATTAACATATTTGCTTTTTCCTACAATATATAATATTTTCAGAAAAATAATACCAATATCACTGCTATTGTAATCATTGGTTATGATATCATTGCTAACAATATGATTGCAGAAAAGTTAAAATATTTTTGAATGTAGAGTATATATCATTAGGAATATACAGTCCAATTTTTTATTTTGAAGCCACTTGAAATAATTCCTCTCTGCATGGTTAGGCCTGCAACTCAATATACAGCTGGGCTCATTTATTTCATTTAGATTTTTATTTTATTTATTTTTAGGGATTGCTTTTTACTTTTTAATTTTGACTTAATCTTGTTTTTTAACTATGTAAAGTATTTACATGGTTCCAAAGTCAAATCTAAAAATAAGATAATGCAAAGATTTCTGGCTTCTTTATCTTCTCCTTCTTGTTTTTTCCCTCCTAGGAAACCATTTTATTTTATGGCTTATCCTTGCATTGTTTTGTTTCTTTTTTCAGTATAAGCAGCTACATATATAAATTGCTATCCCCTTGATCTTTTCTTGAATAATTGGTAGCATGCTCTATCCATTTTTCTTTACCTCGCTTTTTCCCACTTAGTATTATATTCTGGAAATCACAGTATAAGAGGTCTACAGTTTTTAGCTTTTTGTTTTCTAAGAAGTATGCAAGTTCAATTCAGGGAACAATAAGAAAGTCTGTTTGGTCACACCAAGACCATTTTGCAGAAATAAGGGTTATTTGTTGGCTTTATAATAAACTTTATTATTTAGCTTCAGGTGGGAATAGGGATGAGAAGTGGAAAGTGACTTACTAAGTCTCTAAAACAGTGACAGTGTGGCCCTGCCTGGACCAGCCACATCAGCTCCATCCGGGAGCTGGTGAGAAATGCAATTCTCTGGCCCACCCCAGACCACTTGAATCAGAAACTCTCAGGGTAGGGCCCAGCAACTTTTGTTTTAACAAGCCGTCTGGGTGATTCTGATGTCTACTCAAGTTTTGAGAATCACTACCCTAAAATATTCACATTCACCACCGGTAGGGATTGGGTTTCCTGGCAACAGATCCTGAGGCAAAGCACTGCGTGCAGATGGTTTCTTGCGAAGGGCTCTGGGGAGATACACCTGTAAGGAAGTGAGACAGGCAGGTGACCCCTATGTGGCTGCGTTTGAGGCCTCAGCCCATTTTACCAGGAGCTCTTTCACTGAGATGGCCTTTTCAAGTCGTCGTGGCCAGGCCTTTATATCCAAGAATAGCCCTGAGCAAGGCAGCTCCCTGCTGCCAAGGGCAATGCCCCATGGGAAGCACAGCTGTGAGCCGCCCGCTGCCCCTATTCCCAACAGAGGGCTGGAGAGGGAATCTGGGCACAGCGCCACCTTCCTCACCACGACATTGACAGAACCCCTGCAGGGAGTGCTTCACTACTCTCCCTGGGCACACACGACAAACCCAAAGCACAGAGGTTGTAAAAACTCATTCGGTCGCACAATTAGAAACAGGCAGGCTCCGAGCCCGGCCCTCACCCCAGAGCCTGCCCTCTCGACCGTGAGCCTGATCCCCACGGATCACTTTCACATCCAAATTCTCACGAGCGCCCCAAGAGGCAGGCAAGGCAGGGCTTCCACCCCCGTTTAGTAGAACGTGCTGGGACTCAGGGCAGGCGAGGTGGAATCCTCAGCGCTACAGCACTCCACAGTGTGGCACAGCCCTGTCCCCGGTGATGGGGGCAAGCATCTTAGAGGGCAGGAGCAGCGCTCTGCCCACCACACCTGGATTCTGAGAGACTCCAGACAGTCTCTCAGGTAGCGCTCAAGACGGTCTTGTAAGGAGGAAGGGAAGCTGATGCAAGCTCAGAGAGGCAAAGGAATCCACCTAGGAATGAGGCCACTAAACAGCGGTGCGTCCTCAGATGTGCCTGGGGTCCCCTCCCTTCCCCATCCCCACCTCCCCCCGCCCCCCGACATATGTCACCTGACTGCCTGGCTGGCTTCTTCTCGTGCCTCCACATCCCAGCTCAAACGTTACCTCCTCAGAGAAGCTTCCCGATCCCTGCTTCCCAATTGTAGGTACATCCCTTCCAACATTCCCTCTCAGGGATCACCCAAAACTAGGCCCCGAGGGCCAAATCTGGCAGCCTGTTTTTGTGTGACCCTCAAGCTAAAAGGACTCTCACGTGTTTAAAGAGTTGTAAAAACAAAACAAAACACAAATCGAAGAAGAATGTGCAAGAGAGACGCTATGTGGCCCTCGGAGCCTGTAACATTTACTCTCCGGCCCTTTACAGAAAAAGTCTGCTGACCTCTATTCAATCTCATAGCACACACTTTTTTCTTCATTGCACCTAGCACACTTGATATATTCCATCTGGGTGTTTACTTGTCTGTCTGCCCCACTAGAATGTGAGCTCCATCAGGAGGGAGCTTTTATGCTTAGCCTAGCACGGTGCCAGGCGTGCAAGTCTGAGACCAATAAATATTTGCTGGTCGGGCGCAGTGGCTCTTGCCTGTAATCCTAGCACTCTGGGAGGCCGAGACGGGAGGATCACTCGAGGTCAGGAGTTCGAGACCAGCCTCAGCAAGAGCGAGACCCCCCCCCGTCTCTACTAAAATAATAGGAAGAAATTATCTGGACAACTAAAAAAAAATATATATAAAAAAATTAGCCAGACATGGTGGCGCATGCCTGTAGTCCCAGCTACTCGGGAGGCTGAGGCAGGAGGATTTCTTGAGCCCAGGAGTTTGAGGTTGCTGTGAGCTAGGTTGACACCACGGCACTCCAGCCCAGGCAACAGAGTGAGACTCTGTCTCAAAAATAAATAAATAAATATTTGCTGAATGAACGAGTGGTCCCAGAGCTCAGCTACAGTCTTTTTACATCACATCCCAAGTTCTTTCCTTTACACCTCTCTCCTGCTTTGCTGATGAAGGGCAGTTTGCTTCTGCTGCAGGAAATGCTCTTGTCCTTGCCTGGGGAGGGTGGGGTCCAGGGAGGAGGGGGTGCTTCAGGCATTGCACCAACACAGTGAGCTCTGGCTGAGGACATTGACTCCAATGGGAGGAGAAGGTATTTTCCCAGGGCCCAGCAGAGGGGACCTGAGGACCAGGCAGGCTCAGAAGGAACAACTGTCCACCTTGTGTCTCCAGCCAGAAACCAGATGCAGTAGACAGAGTAGCAGCCCCCAAAGATGCCCACACCTTAATCCCCAGAACCTGTGAACGTGTTTGCCTTACATAGCAAAAGGGACTTTGCAAATGTGATTGAGGTTAAAGACCTTAAGATGGGTTTGAGGAGCCAGGATTATCCAGGTGGGTCCAATGGAATCACAAGGGTCTTTAAAAGCAGAGACCTTTCTGTCTGGGTTTAAGAATGAGAAGGGTTAGCTGGGCATGGTGGCACACACCTGGAGTCCCAGCTACTCGGGAGGCTGAGGCGGGAGGATGCCCAGGAGTTTTGAGGTTGCAGTAAGCTGTGATGATGCCACTGCACTCCAGCCTGGGTGACAGAGCGAGACCCTGTCTCTCTGTGCCCCGCACCCCCCCAAAAAAGGGAAGCAAGAAAGATTTGAGGTGTGAAAGGGACTCAACCCACTGTTGCTGGCTCTGAAGATGGAGGAAGGGGGTCATGAGCCGAGGAAGGTGGCAGCCTGTAGGGGCTGGGAACAGTCCTCAGTGACAGCCAGCAAGGGACGGGAGCCTCGGTCCTCAGAACTGATTCTGCCAACGACCCAGACAAGCAAGGCTCCCCTACAGCCCCCAGAAAGGAACATGGCTCTGTTGTTGACACCTTGATTTTAGCCTGGTGAGATCCATGTCAGACTTCTGACCTACAGAGCTGTAAATTCAAAATGTGTTTTGTTTAAAATGGTAAGGATACGTTGTGCGGTGTACTGTTTAAGCTTCTAGATTCCCGGTAATTTGTTATGGCAGCTATAGAAAACCAATACACAAGGAGTCGTCCTTGATACCCTTTTGCCCAGTATGTAGACATTATTTGCAAACATTTAAAAAGTAGAAGATTACACACAAAACCTCTCACTTCTGGCTTTTCTTGAAACTCGGCAACACCGACCCCAGAGTCTCACATGGCAGCAACGGGCTGGAGGTGACAATGGGTGCCCCCTTCTATAAGGCAGGTCCCCTCCGGCCCCCACGGCTGTCGCCACTGTCCACAGCCTCACACCACGGCAGCTCCGGCTGCTTCCGTCTCTGGAGAGGCAGGAATCTGAGAGTCCAGAAGTAAAAGGCATCATGGGAGGGGGCTCCAAAGACTGGTAAGATGTCTTTTGGGGAAATTTGAGACATCTTGGGGCAATGCGTGTAGCAACAAAATCTCTGCTTTGTATGCCACTGCAATCCACTGTTCAACTGTCAAAACGGGCCAGGGTCTCTGTGCACCTTACTTTGCAATGCACTAAAAAGTACAGCAGATTGAAGGATGGAGAGAAGGTTGACAGAGACGTGATCAAGTAAGTAGAGGGACGGTAACTATAGAATCTGGAAAGCGGGAACCTGGGTGCTCACTGTGCAATTCTTCCAACTTTTCTGTCCATCTGATACTTTTCAGAAAGAAATGTTGGGGAAAATATGGGTCAGGCACCAAGGGAAGCTGTGGGAGGGGCAGATGTGCCCCCCACTTTGTCCTGATTTAACCCTTCCAGTCCCGGCAGGAAGGGCTCCTTGGCATTCTGGCGGTGAGCTCATTCCCTCTGGGCGAACATCCTCTGATTCCAGCATTCAGGTTCTGATGGACAGGTCAGTCTCTCCTAACCGTTGGGACCTTCCAGACTTCTTTCATGTCCCTTCTTGCTCTTTCATCTCGCTGCGGTCTTTTTATCCAGTCCCCACGCAGCCCTCCTCTGCCCCTCTCCCCACCTCTCTACTCCCTTTGATCATTTCAGCCGGTCCTCTCTGGGAACCTTCTCCAACTTCATTATGTCGGCCTTCTCAAATAAATGAAAGCACCCCTTCTTAAAAATCTCTTTCCCTTAACTCAGCCGAGTCCTCTGCAGCCAAGAAAGACCGGCAATATCTAGCTTTCTGCAGAAGTTTCTGCCTTCCATCCAATTTCACAGGAGGTGTGTTTGATTGAAGCAAAGTTGTGTGTGTGTGTGGGGAGGGGGGTAGCTGTAATAAACTGTCTGGGGTCCACAGGTAAAACACAATACAGCTATTAATATTCCCCAGCAAAGAGCCCTGCCTCTCTCCAACCCCAGAGCTGGGCCCCACAGCCCGCCAGTAGATTCACAAACACCATCGTGCATTAAGGGAAGTAGACAAAGCCACAATAGACTAAATTCATGTCTAATTTAATTCAATTATGGAATTAAAGATTATTCAGAACTCAACTAAAAGGCTCAGCTTGGATCGCAGCCCTGAACGTGTGCTGTCTTTTTTTAAAATCTACTCCCTTTCTCTCCTTCCTCTATCTGTTCATTTATTTACTAAATAAACACAAACCTTCAATTCTACTTTTGCTGTGAGCACTACTCATTAGTTTGGTCCCAGCTTAGTAGAGACCCTTTGTTTAAATAAACAATTGTGTGACGTGCTCAAATGAATCTCTCAAGTGTCCAGCAGGGAACCTGGCTCCACAGACCACCTTCCTGTTGAGAACCATGCAAAGCCCCTCTCTCCTCCTCTTCTTAGGCCTCGGATTACAGCAGACAAAGGGGCTCTGGGGATGGTGGAGCGGAAGATAGAAGGCCACCACCCACCCCAGGGACACCCCCATCTGCCCAGCTCCATTCTAGGACCTGTCCACAGTGTCTTGAAAGCTCAACACTGGATGTGGACAATGCCCAGTTCTTTTGGAAAAGCATCCTTTTCCCTGATGCCTTAAGAAAGTAGCCACAGAAAATGTGGTGTCAGGAAGGGGACTCTCGGGCACTGCCCCCCTAGCAAACAGACCGGGCGCGGCTGCCGCAGCGGGCCAGGCAATAGCTACTCCTGCCTGATGGGTTTGAGAGCACTTTGCCTTCTCTCTTCTCTAATCCACACCACACCCTAAGGAGGGGGATGAACTGGGGAGTGTTAACCCCTTTTTACAGATGAAGAAAATGGGGCCCACAGGGGTAAGTTGAGTTGGATCCAGGCCTCAAATCCAAGTAGTATTTACTTAAAATAACATTTATTTATTTATTTTTGAGATGAGGGTCTTGCTGTGTTGCCCAGGCTGGTCTGGAACTCAAGCAGGCCTTCCTCCTCAGCCTCCCAAGTAGCTGGGACTATAGGCATGCATCACCCCACCCAGCTAATATTTTCTTTTTTAGTTTAAATTTGCCTTTATTTTATTATTAATGGGGATAAATACTACTTTACATGCAAGTTGGCCACTTGTATTTCTTTGTTTAATTGTTCAGGTCCTTTGGCTGTATTTTTTTTTCTTTTTTTTTTCCCCAGCATATTACGGGGGTACAAATGTTTAGGTTACGTATATTGCCCTTGCCCAACCCAAGTCAGAGCTTCAAGCGTGTCCATCCCCCAGACAGCACACACTACACCCATTAGGTGTGAATATACCCATCCACTCTTCCCCCCTCCCATCTGCCTGACACCTGATGACTGTTATTACTATATGTGCACTTAAGTGTTGATCAATTAATACCAATTTGATGGTGAGTACATGTGGTGCTTGTTTTTCCATTCTTGTGATACTTCACTTAGAGACAGGGTCTCACCATGTTGCCCAGGCTGGTCTCAAACTCAAGCAATCCTCCCACCTCGGCCTCCTGGGTAACTGAGATTACAAGCCTGAGTCACTGCACTGGGCTTGAGTTTTGTTTTCTTTTCCAAAAATGATAATTGCTAAGCACAAAAGTCTGGAAGACACAAAAAAGCTCAAAGGAAAACTAACAACAACAGCAAACCCTCTGCCCAACGCTAACGGAGGGCTGACCTCTGCTAAACATTTAGGATGTGTCGTCTTTTGTGTACTTTTCTGCACATGTGTGTTTGTTTCTAAAATATGGCATACACCACATGAACTTTTTTGTGTTCTCCCTCTGCTCCCGCCATCCCAGATGGTGTCCAAGTCTTTGTGGGCTTCCAGAGGCAGCGTGGCCTCCTGGGACGCTTGGAAGAGCCTCTCTGAGGGTGGTATCAGCAGAGTGATGCCCCTGCACAAGGTCCAAGTGACAGCACTGTGAAACTACCAGCACAGCAGTCTCAGGTTCTCTTGGCTCAATATCTGACCCCAATGGTACCATGAAAGGAGAGACATCCGTGGAGTTTAGAATCTTACAGCTAAGACCTGGTGGAAACATTTTACCCCTTGCACAAGCCCTTCCATTGGCTTTGGGTTCACAGTCTACTTAGGTCTCCACCCTGACTGGGCCAAGTTTAGCTAGAAGTGCACAGCATGAGGACAAAGAGGCAGGTTTGAGGGTGTTCGCTGACACCCTGTGTCAAATAGTGAAAAGAGCAGAAACAAAGTGCACGTCCATCACTAGGGAAAGATTAAATAGGCTGAACAATTCGAACTACAGAATACTGATAAGCAGTTAAAAAATAAGGTAGAAGATGACAATAACGATTATATTAATAGAAAACATCTGTTGGGGATTTCCAATATGCCTGGCAGAGCTGTAGGCACTTAATATGCACTGAGTCATTTAACTGTCACAGTAATCGCACAAGGTAGGGATTGTTACTATTGTCATTACAAAGAAGAAGGAACAAGCCACAGAGAAGCTAAGAAACTTGCCTAGGGTCAAAAAGCTAGTAAGGGAGGGAGCCCAGATTTAAACCCATCTGTCCTTTATCTATATTTGTATTTTTATAGGAATAATTTGTGAATGCTATTAGTTGTATGAGCAAAAAGAAGAATGAATAGATAAAAAGCAAAAATTGGGAAAACTAAGTACGCGTCTGGAGTCCTGGCTTCTAGCTCTTGCTCATACAATACTCCAAGTCCCTTCTCCTTGGATCTCAGTTTCCCCCTATGTCAGCGAGGGAGCAGGATGGCTGCAAGGGGCAAGGCTTTTGTGTCCCTTCTGCATTCCTTCTCTTTCTTTCTCTTTCCGTGGCGAGTCTCCGACCCCTCGGCTGTACCCCGTGGTTGGAGCCAACGCCTCCCTTGCCGTGAGGGTGGGCACAGGAGCCTGGCCAGCCAATCACGGAGTCACGCCTCTGCAGCCGCAGTGACTGGTTCAGGGACGGTCACCTGGCAGTCAGAGTAAATCTTCGCTGAGCTCTTTTCTGTTGAAACTGAACACGGGAGGATATACTTAATAAATCTGGTCTGCCTGGAGCCACGCTGTGGACTGCTCCCTGCCTCAGAATGAAGTTAGCAGAGTGGAAAACAGAGCCAAGAGTTGGAGAGAGAGGATCCTGCCGGCATCATTTGGGGACCTGGATCCAGCTATGGCTGAAGCCAAGGCCTACTCCCAGCCTCTTCAGTTATATGAACCAATACATTTTCTTTTCTTAAGTCAGCGTGCGTTAGGTTTCTGCTACTTGCAGCTGGAGACCCCTTGCTGATATAACCGGATAATCTCTAGCCCTGTTCAGCCACATGAATCTATTTTACACCTAATGATGGCTTCTGAAGGACAAAGTGGCAGAACTGCTGCCCAGGCATTACCTCTGATCTGAAGGGGGTCTCTCTCTCTCTCTCTTTCTCTCTCTCTGCAGGAGAGCTCTGCTCATTCACAGAACAGGAGAAGGAGAACGAGTGGAGGGCTGTGGTGGGTGGGAGGCTGTGGGATGGACGGGAGGTAACTCATTTGTGACCGAACAGCCCCCAATTTAAGGTTCCCTAAAGGATTCTGAGCTCTCTGGACACAAAGATCAATCTAATATACTAGCCCTTAAGACACACCCTCAGGCCTTAATGCTGGAGCACTGGAATATAAAAGAAAAGAAGTCAAAATACAAAGGAAGCACAACAAAAATCCTCTCTCCGAGTCTACTTTGAAAGAGAACAATCTAACCACTTTAAGGAGAACTGGAACAAACATTCAATTGCCGATCATGTGACAGCTCCACAGACCAAACTGAACTGCGAGCCAACGGAACAAATACTCGATGTCGTATGTGCTGAGGAAGCAGCAACGCTCTGGCCCTGGGCTCAAATCCTGACTCTGCTCCTCTGCAGCCACGAGACCCAGGCAAGTTCCCATCCCCTGCTGAGCTTCAGTTTTCTTGTCTATGAAATGGGGACATTAGTGTCCTAAGAATGTCACGAGAGCCAGGGGAGACAATACATTTAAAACAGCCACGTGGAGGGAGCAGCAGTGAGCTGTTCTCAGAGGTGGGTAAAGGTGGAGGACTCACAGCAAAGAGAATGCTCTTGATCTCAGCTCTCTCCGAATCCGGCTGGCCGTCCCAGGAAAGGGCACGGGGCTTCCGGAAGGCTTCAGCAATGGGAACCTTGGCTGGAAGGCGCTGACTCTCATTGTGTTTGTGCTCCTTGTTTTACAGATGAAGAACTTGGGGCCCAGAATGGGGAGGGACCTTTCCAGGGTCACAGAGAGACAGCATATCCACATCTCAAATAGCGGCTCTTGGTCCAAGGGTAAGAATTCTAGGGAGGGGACTTCCCGAGGATGCAACTGCAGGTGTGGTGAGGGAAGGGGATGTAGGCTGAAGAGACACTCAGATCTGGGTTCAAATCCCACCTCTGTCATTTAGCAGCTGTGTCACCGTGGGAAAGTCCTAACCTCCCTCAGTCTCAATTTCCACTTGGGTAAAACGGGGAAATAAATCCTTCCTATGAGGGCTGTCACAGGAATGAAAGAGGTACCATACGTGAATGCACCTGCACAGCCCCTGGCACGTAAATAGCGGTGTCCACTTCACAGAGGCCACAGTGCAGGGCGTTTTCCGGCAAATGGTTTAAGTTCAAAATTCTGGGATTCTGTCCTCTCTATTTTGTATACAGGACAGTCCCTTATAATGCAATATTCTCAGAAAGACTATGTCCAGTGGCCTGGGCCACCAGGAAGCTAACTAAGTGGAAGTTATAAACAGCTCCAGGCTCTGGACCAAAAGGAAGAAACTGAGTCTTAGTGGGGAGGGTGGGAAAAGTCCTTGTGCCCCCATCCTCCCTCCAGACGTTCCTGACACCCACAACAGTAAGCCTCCTTCCCCAGCTGGGGCTCGGCCCCCAGCCCTTTCTACCTTCCTCTGGGGGATGAGATGGGCCCTGACTTTTCTCTTTAACACGGTCTGGCTGGAAGCAGAGGAGCTGAAAGATGAGTGTGACAGCATGGCCAAGGCTGACATCTTTATGAAGGCCCTTTTCCCTGCAGGGGAAGCTTTGCTGAGAGCCAGCCAACACCTCTGCTGTTCCCTCTCCCTGGTAGACAGCTAGGAGAAGCACAGAGCTTTCCTCTTGTTAATTATGAACCTCAGCACCCTCAGTGGATCAGTTCTGCACCCCCCGACTTGCACCAGAAATGTCAGATATAAGCAGTATTTAAAGGATCTTGGCTTGAGCTGTCTTTTCCTCACCTTTTGAACTTAACGATTTGGAAACCTCATTGTTCAGATCACATCCAGTTTTAAGATGTTTATACAAACAACAATTTTTTAAAAAAATCTAAGAACAGTTTCTTCCCACCACTGTCCCACATGACAAAACGTCTGGTCCTCCTACAGACATAACACGCAGTGGATTCCACGTGCTCAAACTTTAAACCAAGGCTGACAGCAGGAAGGAGGAGCCCTGGTTAATGAATACGGTATATAAGGCATAAAACGACCACCATAAGGACCACAACTCAGATCCCAGTGAGGCGCCAGCTGCCAGGCACAGAGTCGTTAGAAGGAAATGGACTTTGATACCAAGGTTCTTGATGATTCATGAAAGAGGAGAAAAGAAGACATAAAATGTAAAGATATGTGTTCTAGGATGTCTTTGCCACAATGTTTTCAGAAGCGAAAAACTGGCAACAGCACATATGTCTGTCTACAAATGAATTGTTGAATAGATTATATTCCGGTGGAATATTACACAGCTATTAGAAATGTCTTAAAAACATGACCATAATATATTAAGCAAAACTAAAATACATATAGCATAACCACATTTTTGTAAAACGAAACAAAACCCCAAACCTTATTCATATGTCTGTATATGTTGTATAAGCAAAGACAAAAACTAAAGAAAGCTATATACCAAACTGTTACCGTTCATTGCGTGGGCAGATTTAGGATTGGAGCGTGTGTGTTGGGGGAGCTGAGAGGGGGTGGAGAAGGAAAAGGGACTATTGATTTCTTCCCCCAGAAAAGGCGTGGAGAAGGAGGCTTACCGTCAGAAAGCAATCATGCTCTATTCTATGTAAGAGTGCTCCCAAACTGAGCTGTTCTGTTATCTTATCATCATGCTGCCCTTGATTCCATCTTAATGAAGGGAGGGAATTGATAATTACCTTTATCTTCCAGTCATTATTGTCTTTTTCCTTAAGCCTTTTCGAGGCCAACACGACTTAGAAATCAAGCTCATCTCTGTACCCAGTGTTACTGAATGCTATCTGTCTGCTCCTGGGCAAGCACATGTTACCTTCAGCCTGGTGAGTGAAATGCAACTGGAGGAGTCTGGTGGTTGCGCCTGCCAGATTTCTCTAGCAAACCCTGCTCGCTACGCCTGGCGCAAGAACCTTCATGCACAGAGGATTAGACTTTTAAAATGTCTCTCTCCTTTGTGAGACGGGGGTCTCAGTTTGTGAATGACACAATGGAGAGAACATACTCTCGGATCCAGGTTGAGGCTTCTTTGCCTCCCACTAGCTGTGTGAACCACAGCAAACAGCTGACCTTCTCTGAGGTTCAGTTTGTGCATCTGTAAAACAGAGCTAGGAATCCCCATTCGATACAGACAGTTTCAGAGAGGCTGGAGCCACAAAATGGTTGTAATCGTGCTTTTGGAAACCAGGAGATGATATTGAGCGTGAAAGAAAGAAATAAATCATCATCATCCAAAAATTCAGAGCAGAAACAAGTGAGATGAGGCCGGCAAAGGGCTCAGCACAATGCCTGGCACGTTGATAAATAAATAAAAGCGCTTGATAAATGCGAGATGTTATTATTCATGGAGAACACAGGATCCATTTCTAAAAGGCTTAGAAACTGCATCTCTTTGCAGGAAAACAAGAAAAGAACACAAACCACGTATCAAGTCGCATGGATGTGCGTGGTTTTTACCTAGCATGAATCGTAGGAGATGGATGACCAAATGATTTTTAGTCAACAGGCTGCCATTTTTGCTTATAAGCCATTCATCTCCACAATTCCAATCCAAGGGCTAAATTCATTGACATTTGTTTCAAAAATTAGAGAAAAGAAGTCAATCTGAGAAATTTTATTGGCTACCCTTTCATTTGAAGGCTTATGGACACCTTTAAGTCCTACTATTGGGTCCAATGGATCAATAACTGTTATCCTGAAAGAAACACCATTGTTCAGAAGGGGGTCATTTAATTTCAGAGGAAGAGAGCTGATTTCAGTCTCCTAAAAAATAAACGATGCTCAAAAACCTTTTTCCTTTCCCAACTTACAAATCATTCAGTCTTCAAGCCCTGCCCTCCCACAACTGCCTCGCTAACAGCCTGCCAAGACGGGGCCTCTGCATCACCCTCGGAGTCCCAAATAGCTCTGGGGCGCTAATCTTACACTGAAGTACTCCATTATAAAAGTGTCAAGCGAACGTACTCTAACACTCCAATCATGATAAAAAGGGTAAAAACTGCTAATAAGTACTAAATATGTCTTCCAAGCCTGTCACTGTTCCACGGAAGGTGTGACAAACTGCTCTGCACCGTGGGGGTGGGGCTGGGTGCAGACTGCCATCATTCATTCCCATCAAAAAGGGCAAAAGGTTGTGGGCACCACTCTTCCTGTGACCCGAACACTGCATGTAGACTCTATCCCGCGGCACGCACAGACCCCGGCTGGTCTTGGGTCATTTTTAGAATTACTGTCTGTCATGTCTCGGGAATTTCTTGCTATTTAAGGAAGGTGAGTTAATTAAAACCACAATAAAAACACAGCAACTCAAAAAAGAATCCGGTTACCATCTGCATTTTTCCCAACACAAATGGCATCCTTTATCCAACTGCCTACTTGCCATTGACATTTGGATGTTAAATAGTGTCTCGAACTTGTCTGAAATCAGAATCGTGATTTTCCCCCAAACCTGCTCTTCCCAAAGTTGTCTCCATTTCTGTAAATGGCAACTCCATCTCCCCAGTTGCTCTGGCCAAAAACCTTGGTGTTATCCTTGGCTCCTCTCTTATCCTCATATCCACATTCTTGTAAGTAAATCCTGTCGTCTCCACCTTCCAGGTATATCTAGAATACGGCTGTGGCTACTCTGCTACTCCCACCGTGGTCTGAGTCACTCTCTCCTCTGCCTTGCTGGAACCTACTCCTAACCAGTCTCCCTGCTTCCACTCTTGGCTGCCTATATCTATTCTTAAAATAGCAACCAAAGTGATCCTTTTACAATAAAAATCAGATCATGTTGCTCTCTGCTCCAAACCCGCCACTGGCATCTCATTTTACTCAGCTTGGTAAAAGCCCCAGTCCCAGCATGAGCCCTGGCCACCACCAGACACTGCTGCAGCCTAACTTCTCATCCCTTTCACCACTGGGCTCTGATCACACTGGCCAAGCATGGTGGCCTCGGGGCCTTTGCATTTGTGTTTCTTCTCCCTGTAGAAGTCTTTCCCCAGTTAACTTCCCTGTTAGGACCCTCATGGCTTCGTATCTCTGTTCAGGTCATGTTCTTATCAGAGAGGGCTTCCCTGACCACTGAAACAAAATATACTCCACTCCTATTATTTTCTCTACCTCTTACCCTGTTTCTTTTTCCTTCTATATTACTTATCGCCAGTTGAAAAATCAGTGTATTTATTTATAGTATAACTCCCTCACTCTCATGCCCAGTGGAATGTAAGCTCTAGGAGGGAAGGAAATTTTGCCTTTTTGTTCATTGCTGTTTCCCCAGGGCCTAGACCACACAGTCAACACACATACTAGACACTCAATAAATATTTGCTGAATGACTGAATGATTTGCAGAGACAATTTCAAATGATTAATAGGCTTGCAATCTCTTCCAGGCAGGGTCTCTCTCTTGAGCATTTCAGTATAAGCCTCAGTAGGGGCTGGCTGCCTTTCAGATGAGCTGCAGACTGGGGGTGGAAGGGTAGAAAAGGAGCCCATAACAAACACAGTCACCTTAGATTAAGTTCCTGATTTAATTATCTCTGGGCACATCAGAGAGGTGGCCATGCAGGGCAGGAGCCCAAGAGCCCAGGCAGCAGTTCTGCCAACAGCTCCTCTGGGTCCCTCTGGGTCCCCCAAGGAGGATGCACAGCTGGCGATGCCTTCCAGGTCAGGAAAGCTCAATTCTTGTTAAACCCCTGCTCTTTCTTGCTCAGGCTTACATCACCATTTAAGAAGACTCCCCTTCTGCCTATTGGGATGTTTATAAACATCAGGTTTTCCTGGTTCTCAAGCCAAACTCAGCATCGCCAAAGCCGTATTATCATGAGTGGAAGGTGGTGGTACGTGAGTAGGACCTCAGCTGCCACCTCTCCTGGGCCCAGAAAGCTATGTCCTCATAGTCACTCCCTCCTTGCAATTCCCCACCTTTTGATCAGGGTGTTTTGGATGCTGCAATGATTGGCAAACCATGATAGTAAATCCATTTCCAATTGGACTCTAGATACAACTGCTCAGGGTGCACCTGTGCGACTCTGGCACGCCTCATCACCGCTTGATTCTTCTGTTTGCTGATTGGAAAAAAGTGAATAATGATGATGATGATAATATCACCTGCTCAACCCATTCCTGACGGATTAATGGTGTATAATATTCTCTTCTTTTAATATATCTTTGTCTGGTTTTGGTATCAGGGTAATGCTGGCCTCACAATGAGTTGAAAAGCACTCCATCCTCTTTCATTTTTTGGAAGAGTTTGTGAAGAACTGGCATTATTTCTGAAATTGTTGGTCAGTGAATTCATCTCGACCTAGAATTTTCTTTAGGAGAAGGTTCTTAACTACACTGTCAATTTCTTTAATAGCTATAGAGCTATTCATGTTAATCATTTCTCCTTGAGTGAGATTTGGTTGTTTGTGTCTTTCAATGAATTCATTTTAACTAAGGTTAAATTTATAGGCACAAAGTTGTTTAGAGTATCCCCCCATTATTCTCCTAGTAGTTATAGAAACTATAGTATATGTTACTCTCTCATTCCTAATATTGGTAATTTGTGTCTTCTCTCTTTTTCTCCTTATCAGTCTGGTTAGAAGTTAACCAATTTTAATCGAGCATGTCAAAGAACCATTGATTTTCTCTACTGTTTTTCTATTTTATATTTCATTGATCTCTACTTTGACCTTTTTTATTTCCTTTCTTCTGTTTACTGTGGATTAATTTGCTCTTGTCTTTCTAGTTTCTGAAAGTAGAAGTTGACATCATCAATTTGAGACCATTCTTTTTTTCTAACATAGGCAGTGAGTGCTACAAATTTTCCCTTAAGTACTGCTTTAGTGACATTTTACAAATTCTGATATATTATGTTTTCGTTATCACTCAGTCAAAATACTTTAAGTTTCCTTTTGATTTCTTCTTTGACTTGTACGTTATTCATATGTGAGTTATATAGTTTCTAATCTTTTGGAAAATTTTAAGAGATTGTTCTGTTATTGATTTATAAATTTAATTTCCTTGTGTCAGAGTGATATTTCATATCACTTGAATCCTTTTAAATTTATGGAGACTTGTTTTCTGGCCCAAAATATGATCTAGCTTCATAAATGTTTCATATGCACTTGAAAAGAATAAATATTCTGCTGTTATTGGGTGGAGTGTTCTATAAATATCAATTAGGTCACGTTGGTTGATAGCACTGTTCAAGTCTACTATGTCTTCACTGATTTTTTGTCTACTTATTCTATCAACTGTTAAGAGAGAGGTGTTGAAATCTCATAATTGTGGTTCTGTCTATTTCTCCTTGGGATTCTAACAGGTTTTGTTTCATGTATTTTGAAGCTCTTATTAGATATATAAACATTTAGAATTGCTATATCCCCCTGATGAATGAATGATCCTTTTATTATGAAATAACCTTCTCTATTCCTGGTAATATTTTTTTGCTGTGAAATCTAGTTTGACAAATATTAATACAGCCACTGCAGCTTTCTTTTGACTAGTGTTAGCATGGTTTATATTTTCTATCTTTTACTTTTAACTTATTTGTATCTTTAATATATTTAAAGCGTGTTTCTTGCACGGAGCATGGAGTTGGATTTCTTATCCAATCTGACAATCTCCACTTTTTAACTAGAATGATTAGGGCATTTACATTTAATGTGATTATTGATATGGTTAGGTTAAAGTCCATCATCTTAATATTTGCTTTCTATTTCTTCTTTCTGATCTTTGTTCCCTTGTCTCTCTTTTTCTGCCTTCTTTTGGATTAACTGAGTATTTTTTAAGATTTCATTTTATCTCCTTTGTTGGCTTATTAGCTATAACTGTTTTGCTATTTTAGTGCTTGCTTTAGGGTTTATAGTATAGCTTTTAATTCATCACAGTCTACCTTAAAATGATATCACACCACTTCACATACAGTATGAGAACCTTACAATAGCATATTACCATTTCTCCCCTCCAACCTTTATGTTGGCATACATTTTACTTTTACATATTGTTTAAATCCAATAATGTATTACTTTTACTTTTGGTTACACAGTCAATTATATTTTAAAAGATTTAAACAATAAGAAAAGATAGTATGTATTAATGTTTACCCACAGCTACTATTCCCAGTGATCTTCATTCTTTGTGAATAAAGATGTCTATTTCCATCTGGTATCCCTTTTTTTTGGAAAGATATTTTCACTGGGTATAGAAATCTAGGTTGTCAGAGATTTCTTTCAGTACTTTAAAGATGTGGCTATGAGATGTTCTTGTTGGCATTGTTTCCAATGAGAATTCTCCTGTCATCTATCATTGTTCCTCTGTATATAACACGTTTTATTTCTCTGACTGCTTTAACTTTTTTTTTTCTTCATCACTGGTTTTCAATGATTTGATTTTGCAATGCCTTGATGTCATTTTCTTCATGTTTCTTGAGCTTGAGTTTCTTTGAGCATCTTAGATGTGGTTTTATAGTTGTCATCCAATTTGGAAAACTTTCAGACATTACTTCCCTTCGCAGCCTCTAATTACATGAATATTAGACTGTTTACAGTTGTCCCACAGCTCACTGATGCTCTTTTTATTTTTTAAAATTCTTTTTCTCTTCTGTTTTATTTTGGGTAGTTTCTTTTGTTATGTCTTCAAGTTCACTAATCTTTTTTTCCCCCCTGCAATATCTAATCTATCATTAATTTCACTCAGTGCATTTTTCATCTTAGACATTGTTGGTTTCATTTCCAGAAGTTTGATTTTGGTCTTTTCATATCTTTCACATCTCTACTTAAGTTTTTAAACATATGGAATACAGCTATAATAACTTTTTTAGTGTTCTCTGCTAATTCTAACATCCGTGTCAACTCTGGGTTGGTTCTGATTGAGTGATTATTCTCATCATTACGGGTCATGTTTCCCGGCTTCTCTGCATGCCTGGTAATCTTTGGATTTCACATTGCTTAGTGCTAAATATTTTTGTATTTCTATGAGTATTCTCAAGCTTTGTTCTGGGATGCATTATGCTAACTGGAAACAGTTTAATCCTTTTGGGTAATAATTTATGATTTTTTTTAGGCTGGTCCAGAGCACTGTTTAGTCTAGGGCTAATTAGTCCCTGCTAAGGCAAAACTCTTCTAAGTTCTCTACCAGGTTCCCCGTGACTTATGAATTACGAAGTTTTCCAGTCTGGGTGGTGGGAAGAGGCACTACTTTTGTCCCTGAGTGAGCGCTAGGCACTGTTCCCTCCAGCCCTTTTAGGTAATTATTTTCCTAGCCTCAGGCCACTTCCTTACAGACATATGCTGATCAGTAATCCACTGAATAGTTGAGGGGACTAATACTAAGTGACCTTATGTAGATCTCTGTAGTTCTCTCCCCTTTCCAGTACTGTGTCCTGTAAACTCTGGCTCCCTTAGTCTCCCCGGGCTTTCAGCCCCATCTCCTCAACTCAGGAAGTCCTCTGGGCTTTGCCTGGGTTCCCTCTCTCTACACCATGGCCTGGAAACTCTCAAGGCAACAAGCTGGGCTAACTATAGGGCTCACCTCATTTGTTTCCCATCTCTTAGGGATTATTGTTCTTCATTGCCTGATGTTCAGTCTCCTAAAAACCACTCCTTCATATATGTTGTCCTTTCATTTATTTATTTATTTATCTATTTGGTTGTTTTAGGCAGGGGGTAAATTGGGTTCCTCTTACGCCATCTTAGCCCAAATAGCATTTTTAATGTCTATGTGTATTTTTTTTATATTGGGGCACTATTATTATTATTACTACTACAAAAAAATGTGGTTAGTTAACTTAAACCTCCCATGGTGGTAAGTTGTCATTTTTTATGTATTAATTCACTTAATTATGTATTTATTTATTTTTTTTAAGAGATGGGGTCTTGCTCTGTTGCCCAGGCTGGAGTGCAGTGGCATGATGATAGCTCAATGTAATGTTGAACTCCTGGGCTTAAGCAATCCTCCTGACTCACTCAGCCTCCTGAGTAGCTAGGACTATAGGTGCATGCCACCATACCTGGCTAAATTTTTTATTTTTTTGTTAAGATGGGGTCTCACTATGTTGTCCAAGCTGGTCTTGAACTCCTGGACTCAAGCTGTCCTCCCGCCTTGGCCTCCAAATTGCTGGGATTACAGGCATGAGCCACCACGCCCAGACTAAATTATGTATTTAATATGTGTTTGTCACAGGTAATAGTCTGTAACTTCCTTTCTTGTTGCTTCTACTTTGTACTCTGTTAGGGGATGTAAAGGTATTCAGTAGGATACCAGCCTATTAGAACAACATGAGCTTATAAATTCTTTTGATGAAATCCAGCACATATCATAAATTAACCATGTTAATTTACCAAAAAGGAAAAAGCAAGAATGAGCATGGAAGCAGGAATCTGGTAGACTTGGGGCCTTTTATTGCAACAAAGATTCCATTCAGGTTCACTCATGACTAAAGCTAAACCCATGGAATGGAGAAAGCAGGTCAGAATTGTAGATTGCTTTCATTCCTACTGTGGATAATCTTTGCATGGGCGAAACTGACCACCCAAGCAGCAGGGTTTGCACAAGAATCTACAAACCCCAGGCACTTCAGCAACTGAGTCTCTGCCCTGCATCAGCCCTGTGCTCTGGAGGGGCTTCCATGTTTAGTTGCCAAGCAGCCCAGCAGGGCTCCTCAGGGAGTCGGGAAAGTGGGCCAGCCCACCAGCCAGGCTCTGTTCAGGCTCAGTTGGCAGGAGGTGCGGAGGGCAGGTCCACTCCGAGCCAGCTGGCCGCCTCCCACTTGCAAGCCCAGCAAGTCTGGGCCAAACTGCCTCGCTTCCGTTCTCTGCGGCTGCGAGTTTCCCCAGCACAGCTTCTGGTGGAAGCAAAGGCAGCTGGCACAAACAAACAGCCCCTCAATCCTGTTCTTGACATGCTGTTGCCAAAATTCAGTTTGAAGGAATAAAAGGCAAACATAAACCTCAGCTCCTGCTGGAGAAGTTGTTTAAGCTAAAAGAAACCGAAGGGAGTGAGCGGCTCAGTGGCTCTAATTTACTCACACATTTCTGCTGTCAAACTGCGGGAAAGATTCCCCTCTGGAATAAAAGAAAAGCTCTTCGAGACATCTGTCAACTTATTTCTGAAAAGTCAGCTTCTACAATTGGCGATTCTAAGAAAGGTGGGCGTCGGGAGCCCTGGCTGTCGTGACATCCTTTACAGTTAGTAAGTTGGATGCTGGCTGGCTGGCTCGGTGGGCTGGTAACAGAGGTGCCTGGGGCCTCCTTAGCCTGATTCCTGTCCACCTGTGACAGGTGTTCCTCACCTTGATGCCAAGGGCCCCTCTGCAGGATGGGAAAAACTATGGAGGAATGCTCATAATGCATAAAATAAAGTATACCAGATTGTAAGGAAAACTAATTAGACTGAAATACAGTTATCAAAATTTACTGAAAGCTGGGCATGGCCGTACGTGCCTATAGGCCCAGCTACTCAGGAAACTGAGATGAGACGATCGATCACTTGAGCCCAGGAGTTTAAGACTAACCTGGGGCCGGGCGCGGTGGCTCACGCCTGTAATCCTAGCACTCTGGGAGGCCGAGGCGGGTGGATCGCTCAAGGTCAGGAGTTCGAGACCAGCCTGAGCAAGAGCGAGACCCCGTCTCTACTAAAAATAGAAAGAAATTATATGGACAACTAAAAATATATATATATAGAAAAATTAGCCAGGCATAGTGGCGCATGCCTGTAGTCCCAGCCACTCGGGAGGCTGAGGCAGGAGGATCGCTTGAGCCCAGGAGTTTGAGGTTGCTGTGAGCTAGGCTGACGCCACGGCACTCACTCTAGCCTGGGCAACAAAGTGAGACTCTGTCTCAAAAAAAAAAAAAAAAAGACTAACCTGGGCAACATAGTGAGACTCTATCTCAAAAAACAATAACAACAACAACAAAAAACAAAGCAATAAGATCGAGTAGTAGTTCTAAAAACCACCTTCATTTCAAAGTAGTGATGATTGTCCATGCCATGTCAAGAGGTCTGTAAAGTGATGTGAAAGCAAATGATTTCTTTGGGGGGACAACATCCTGGGGCTTGTTGGGGACTCAATATCTTGTGTTCTAACAGCCTTCCAGGTGATTCTAATGCACACCAAGTTTAAGAACAGCTCTACTAGAAATCATCATCACCACCACAATGACCCTTACTGAAAATGTCCAGGGAGGCAAGACAGCTTAAGGTCCAGAGAATAGTTTTTAGTTGAGTTGGAGTTGGAGTCTAAGATCCAGCTCAGCTTCTTACTCACCTTATAGCCTTAAGTGAGTTATGACCCTGGTTTAAGCTCCAGTTTTCTCATCTGTAAAATGGGCATCATTCCAGGACCTATGTTACAGCAACCTGAGATGATACAAATGAAGTGCTTGGCACACACTACCTGTTCAAAGAATGTTAGCTGCCATTGTTACCATCTTTGTTATTGTTTATGATCTGTCCTCTCTCAACACGATTTGAGATAGTTTATAACGAAGACACAAATTTATAAGTACACACGATAGCTAAAATAAAGATTTGAAAAAAAGAAAAAGAAAAACATCACACACAAAAGGTGAAGAGAGCGAAGGCTGAAAAAGTCACTGCAGCAGGGCACACGGCATGCACCGATAGCACCAGCTAGTTGGGAGGCTGAGGCCGGGGGAGTCAGTCGAGGACAGGAGTTTGAGACAATAGTCTTGGTAACATAAAAAAAAAAAATTACTATAATTGTCCTTTAAATTGGAATCTGAACTTCCCTGAGAGCCATGTTCCAACTCCCTGAAAAGAAGAAGGAGGCTGGCTCTCTGGGAGACACGGTATCATTCCCCGGCCCCGCCACGCTGCGAACCTTTGCACAAAGGCCTGTGGGACAGGAGGGGGTCTCCGCCAGCTGTGCTCCATGTCCCTGTTACTTTACTTAATTCTCAACAAGAGCCAGGAGCGAAATCCTTAGATCCCACAATCTGAGAGATGTTACACTCACTTCGGGTGCCGGATGTCAGGGAGAGAACGGTTCAGGGAGATTTTATCACTGACGTAGATGTTAAATCCATTTTCTCGGTAGGCCTGATCCACTCTCTCAGCATCGGTCATGGGGTAAGGTCTCCCTTGTTCTCCATTTCCTAGAGGCAAAGAGCAAATTCAGTGTTGCTAATAACATCTATGGGGGCACTGTGTATGGCATGGGGGAAGAAGGATGAAAAATATGCTTAAACCACAGAGATAAAACTTGACACTTAGATACAGGGCATAGCTCCAGATTTTGCAGGGGGGAGTGCCAAGAGGGGAGGGGAACACACATTTATTCATCCACTTTACAGATTCTGTGCTCATGTAATCACAGCAGCCCTGTAGGGTGGACATGAGAGATCTCATTCCTTAGAAAGGTAAATTGAGACTCAGAAAGGTTATCAAACCAGGCGTGTGGCTTCCAAGGTCTGTGCTCCTTCCATTTGGTCAGGAGCCCCAGACATCCTTGCCCTCGGAGGCCAGTGACCCGGACAGGAGGCTGGGGCCACCGTTTGTTTATGAGCTGATCAACCTTGGGCAAGTCACACCAGCCTCTTCCTCTGATACCCACAGCATGTCTGGGAGAGTCAAAAGAGAGGGTGCCTACGTGAAAGCTCTTTGTAAACTATAAAACACTACATAAATGTGAGAAAAGATGATTACTCTCCAGGAAAGGCAAGTTTTATATGAAAATCAAAATTGCCATAAATGATAAAAGATGCTTTGATTTTTAAATTTTTAAAAACATTTTTAAAATTTTATTATTATTTTTTACAGCCTGGATGACAGTTCAGCTTTGATTTTTTTTTTTAAAAGCCAGCAAACTGTCTACCCGAAGCCAGAATTGCCTGAAAAGTGTTGCTTTGAGTCACAGATTTGGGAGGATAAAAGTGCCAGCTTTCCTCTCTCTGCACAATCCATCGGGGGTGGGGTGGGGGGGGGGGGGCGGGAAGAGTTCCTGGTGCTCCAGGAAATTATTCTGTGGGTTTCTAGGGTGTGTGCATGGCGAGTGGGAAGGTCCACACCAACCCTTGCAAGACTGGCTCAAGAATCTGCCGTTCGTAAACATCTTGAAGAAACGGCAATAAAACCAGCTGATTAAATACCACCTCACCTTCCGGGCTTATGGTCTGAGCAACACCCATTTGCTTTGCAAAGTAAACGCTGACAACATCAGCTTGCCAGGAAGGTGCAAGCTGAGAGGCGGAGCCCAAGGGCTGTGGCTACTTCAGTGAAGTCGGACGAGTGACAGGACTGTGTTAGGGACAGGTGCGGGTTGGCGGTGCTAGCCACAGGAAAAGAGGAGGGGGGTGGAAATGAGGAGGCCAATGGGCATCTAGCACCAAACCCACAACGGCAGGAACTTGAGGCTGGGGACCCTGCCAGCCTCCACTGTCTATAACTTGTAATGCTCCCTAAGAAGACACTGCTGACTAGAAGCCAGGTCAGATTCTGCAAGGGACACAAATGCAGCAAGCGGCAAAGGAAGACCAGGAGCATTGTGCTCACGGAGGGAAGCTTTAGGAGGGCAGTTCAGGGGTGCCATGCAGAGTTCAGGCCCTGGAGCTGGGCAGAGTGGAGTCTGAAGGCCAGTCCTGCCAGTCGCCGGCTATGTCATCCTGGGCGTGCCTTTAGCCTTTCTAAGTCCCAGGTTTTGCCCTTTGTATTAACTGGAACAAGAAGGTCCAGTGGGACGATGAAGGCAGCCATGCAGGGAAAGCTGCCTGACACACAGCATTCAACAAACGCCAGTTAGTATTACTCTCAGTGTCTCCACTGCTGGTTACTCTTTTCTTGCTGGTTAGCCCGTGTTCTAACAATTCTGGTGTAACTGTCTGGCAAATCAGCTCTTTCTATATGGTTTTCTTTCTTAATTTGAGCAGCGCCCCCACCCCCACCCCCCAATTTAAATCACTGGCACTCGGAAAAATGCATGTCACGTCTTTAGATTTCCCTGACCACCAGTTAAGTTATGGTATCAACTCTCTTCAGAGCCTTGTGGTAAGCTGGTTTGTCATAATGTAATTAAAAAAAAAAAAATCAATAGTGGTTGGTGTTGTTAACAGAGATAAAAATGAACAAAGTACCAACCCCTTATATTTCTACCTTGCTTTCCAGTTTTGCAAAGCTACTTCATACTTATCACTTTGCTTGGCACCCTCGTAACAATATCCTGTCAAAGCAGGAAGGACGAGCCCCGCCGACAGATGGAGAAACTGAGGCTCAGGGAGTGTGGACTTCATCTGATGGTCACATGGTTGGTAAATGGATCAGAGCTGCTCCCCTGACTCCTTAGTCCGGGCTCTCTACAGATGACCCCCCACGTAATTTGGGTACCATCTTTCCCCAACCCTTCCCAGCTCTCCAGTGTGACAGGGACTATTCCGAAGGCTAATCAGCCAAAGAAAACTTTAGCCGAAGGCCACTGTTCACTCCCGTGGCTGCAGTGCTGGGTAGGGGTCGTCTCTGCCCTCCAGATCTGGGCTTGACTCCCACATCTGCCTCTCTCTCACCGTGTGGCTATAGGCAGATCACCGTGCCTCTTGGAGCCGCAGGTCCCTGCTCGTTAAATGGGCTACAAAGGTTGATTCAGGGTTTCACAGAGAAAATCTGCAAGTGCGAAGCGTGGACCTTTCTTATCATAGGTGGCCAGGAAATGCTGGTTCTTGTTATCATTGCTCCCTGTGTTAGTGGTAAATTATCCTATATGGGGGGCACATTTCCTATCACTCAATAAAGGAGGCAGGCAAATTCTTGCAGGCCATAGATCTGGTGATGCGAGTGGAGAAAGGGGTCAGCTAACGGGCAAAGAGGGGAACCCGAGGATCCGGAAGGGCTGGCGGCAGCCAGGGAGGGAGGCAACAAGAGGTTCAGACACTGCTGTTAAACACACACACACACACACGCACACTCGCGCGCGCGCACACACACACACACACACACACACGCATGTGTGCACATGCCCTCCATGCAGATTGCCCATAGGGTACCCTGCCCTCCGTACCTACGCGCTGAGCGTCCCTCCAGATGGCCTCCTTGTCGTGCCAGTCCTTCAGCTTCTGCCCATCTCCTAAGAAAAACGTCTTCTTTTGCCGACTGTGTGAGCCCTTAAAAAAAATAATAAATAAAGACTGTGAAAAGGGAGAAAAGGAGAAATAAGTTCAGTTATACAGACCCAGAAGCTACACTGCCTAAGGGAGCTTTAGGCATGAGTTGACTTGGTATTGATGATCTGTCACCGTTCGTTCATTTATGCATCCCCTCTGTATACCTTTGTGAGTGCCCGCCGTGTGCCAGCTAGGTCACCAAGACGATAGGAGCACAGCGTCCACCCTTTGGGACTCACAAACCAGCAGGGAGAAAAAAAGACGGATACTTTCTTTTCACCCAAGGGAGAAGAGAATGCTAAGTGATGCTGCCCAGCAGAAATATAATGCGAGTCCCATGCGCAACTTGAAATTTTCTAGTATCCACATTAAGAAAAGAAAAAGAAATAGGGGAAGAGTTAATAGAATATTTTATTTAACCCAGTATACTCTATCTAAAATATTATCATTTCAACATGCAATCATGTAAAAAATTACTGAGGTATTTTACATTCTTTCTTTTGTACCAAGTCTTTGAAATCCAGTGTATATTTCACACTTGTGCTCACCCTGATTCAGACCCATTTCAAGTGCTCAGTGGCCACACGTGGCTTGTGGCTACTACATACTGGACAGGGTGAGGCCCAGAGAATGCACGGCCGGAGTTCAGTTCCACCAGGAAGGAATGGAACACGTTTCATGGACTTGAGACGCAGGGGGGACAAATGGCCCAGGCATGGATGGCGAGGTGTGAGTGGAGAACAGCCGAGCTGTGCTTGGCCTGAAAAGGACTCCGCCTGAAGGAGTACAGGGCAGGTCGTGGTCACCTCTACAGCTCTGAGGGACCAGTTGCAAAGAGGGTGAACATCTGGCAAATGGGTGAGGACTGTATGAACAAGCAATTGAATGGCTGAGAGAAACAAAGGAATACACAGCTGTCTGGGAAGGTGAGCCCATCCTGGTGGGCCCATTAGGAAGTGGCTTCCCTGTTGAAGGGAGGCTGCTGTCCCATGTCTGGGGTCATCAGAGGGAGCCTGATGCTTCCGCATGCCCACAGTCAAGTGTAAAGTCCCAGCCCCCAGTCTTGGAGCCTCCCCAAGGTAACACTGCATCACATGGCGTTCACATAAATGCTTTCTGAATCACCTTGCCCATTAAAAGTCGTGCAGACTTGTTCTGGCCACTGTGGCAGGCAGAATCCAATAGTCCTATTTCCCATATCATTAACTACAAAGGCCCCAGTGTGTGGCATGCTGGACATTAGCGTTAACAAGAAGCCACCTGAGTAAAATCAGCCCTGCACCTGTTTATTGAGTCTCTGGCTGATCCTTATGAGAGCAGATTTGCGCAACAGCCCTACATCCTTACAGCAGCTCTCGTGATAACAATCCTTTGCATGCTCTCTCCTATAGACCTCTCTGGACTGGGAAAAGGTAATTCTTGCAAAGTTGGCATGCTAGATGTCTTGGTCAGAGAGGGAAAGAAAACTACAAAAACTAAGGCCAAGTGTCCGCCAACAGTTCTCAGGGTTCTTAGAAATCACAGAAGCTGAGCTGGAAGGTCCTTAGGGAAGCATCTCATCAGTTCGGGCCACAGTTCCACAAGTGGTGCCCAGGCCCTGGCTTGGGGAGAGGAAGGCTCACAGTGGGGGTTTGCTGCGCTCCTTCTGGCACAGCAGCAATGCCTGTTTTATGGACTGGGGTTCCACGTGGGATTTCACGTGAAAAAAAGTTCTCCTGCTAAAAACAGACGACCGAATCTCCCAAACAAGCAAACAGATATATTTGGAAGCTGAGCTAGGACCACTTCCCTACACCAGGGACAGAGAAACCCAGCCTTGGGGTGGGCCAGGGACCTGCCCAAGATTATATGCTGCTTCTGCGACGTCAGAGTTGATTAGCCAGGGGCTGGTTAGCTCTCCTTTCTCCAGCCCTCCCTCTTGACTCTTTTTCCCTCTTCCACTGCCCACAGATTGGAACCTTCGGTTGATCACTTCAGGTCACTGGTGGGACGAAAGAGGCTCTGCAAACTGAGGCTACTCAACGGAAGGCACAGAACTAAAGCCCTGGTCTCCAAAGTGCTGCCTCTGACCCAGCAGCGTCAGCGCCACCTGGGAACTTGTTAGAAAAACCAGTTCCTGGGGCCACCCTAGACCCCCTCAAGCAGAAACTCTGGGGGTGACACCCAGCAATCTTTGTTTTAACAACCCCCCCCCCAAGAGATTCTGATACACGCTCAAGTTTGAGAACTGCTGGTCTCCAATGAAGGAGATGATAATCCTGCTCTTTGATACCTGTGGACCAAATGTGGTCACTGGCAAACACAGTCTGGCAGCTTTCAAGGTGTTTTTTGTTTCGGTTTTATTTTCTTAATTCTAGCTTAAAAGACAGGGAGATTTCATATGGTTTTATCAAGACTTTTGGCTTCTCTTAAAAACCTGGAAGATATGTCAGTACTTGGGCTGAGTTCCCTCGGTCCCTCAGCTGGGCTGGGTAAGGCTGCCCTGTTTGGGTGGGGCATGTCTCTCTAGTTTGCCGCAGTCCCCACCATTCCTTATTGCATTTTATCTGCCTCTCATCTCTCATTTGTGTTCCTTGCCCAGTCCCAGTGAGTTTGCAACATGCTGGGAGATACAGGAATGTATCCTGGATGGGGAAGATTAGAAACTGTGTTGTATGAGGACTAGGAGAAATAGGCCCTGGGGGGCATGGGAGGAGTTATCATATTCTTTGAGGTCCTGAGAATAGAGTGAGTGCCAGTCATAGAAGTTACCAAATAATTGAGGAGCCTGAGATAGAGAATTCTGGTATAGGAGGTCTGGGATAGGGCCTGAGATCCTGCATTTCTAATAAGGTCCCAGGTGATGCTGATGCTACTAGTCCACAAAAGACACTTTGAGTAGCAAAGGTTAAGCAACCTTTAAAGGACATGTCAAGAGTCTGTGATTCCATGAAGGGTATCGTGTTCCCCATGTGCTTTTGAAAGCCTTCCAGTGCCACTGGGAATGAAGTACAGCGATGAACCTCACAGTCTTGACCTCACAGAAGTAAACTCCTTGCATCTTGTTCTCAAAATGGAACACTGGATTGCTGAACTGACAGCATTGAGGATTAAGATTCCAGAATCCTGGGCTTTTCATACCCAACGCCACTGCCTTTGCCTTAATGATGTGCAACCCTCCTTCCTTCCCTCCCTCCTAGGCTCTGCAGAGATGATCTACGCTGTTTTAGGTGGTCTCATTAGTCCTTCCTTCTTCCTTAAACCGAGAGGACTTCAGAGCTTGCTGACACAGGGAGTTCTACATGTCTAAGCACACAGCTGCTCGAGCCCTCAAACATCTGAGCTAAGCAGCTGCTCAGAGGCAATTAGTCCACCTCCCTCAACTCACAGACGGGGAAACTGAAGTCCAAACGGGCCGAGCCACCCCACCAAGGCCTCACAGCAAGCAAGAGGATAAGAGTCACGTCCTTTGACTCTCAGGATAGTTTTTTTGACCCTGCACAAGCTACAGGCGTCACAGGCACCTCAATTTTCCAACTGGAAAATGGAGATGGCACTGCCTGCCCAGAAGGTACTTTCAGATGACCCAAGAAAATCACGAACAGTATAACCTCAACGCTGTCATAATTTACACAGATTGTGGATATCGACTCCTTTAGGATTTTAAGAATCTACTGTAAATTGACATTTTACCAAATCACATAGATACAGGACTCAAATTTTACTACATAGGTTTAAAAAGTTTCCAATAATAGGTCTGAGCCTTTGGTGGGGTGGAAAACTAGTTGCAGTCTTAAAATCACAGAGTATACAGAGCCCAAAGGGCCCTAAGAATCATGTCCCCACAAACCTTAACAAAAATTGTGGTCAATTGCAGGGGGTCTAGGAGTCTCCGATGTCCATACATGGAATTTCCAGAGACATTGCAGATTAAGAAACCCCAGATCACTCCAACTGCACTAAATGTTTACTGACACCTACTCTGTGCAAGGCGATGTGCTAGGCACCGGGGATACCAGTGTGACGACAACAGATCCCGTGTAGGCACCAATGGGTTTACAGCCAGATCAGCCTCCTTCAAAGGTAGTATTTGGGGTACCTGGGCCCTGATTATAGATGCAAATTCCTGGACCCCACCCTGAGACAGGAATCCAGGACCCCACCCTAAGACAGGAATCCAGGAAGATGTGTTTTTTAAAACACATTTTCCATGTGATTCTGATTCACAATAAATTTGGAGAACCATTTGTCTAAGTCCAGCGGCCTCATTTTACAGATATGAAGTCTGAGGCTAACAGAGTAGAATGGATTTGCCCCAAATCCTATAGCTTTTCAGCCCCCAGGATCAAACCAGATCTGGCTGTTCTCTCCCCAGTATAGACCCTGAGCTTCCTGAAGGCAAGGGCATTTCACCGCTGTGCTCTGGCTCATCTTAGGCCCTCGATAACCAGCTGAATGCATGAATGCTCATCAGTGGGACAGGCAGTCAGTTTAATAACTCAGAGCATTCTGGTTCTAGAGTTAGAAAAACCTAGGTTTCACTTCCTGGGTAGGTAGACCCCAGTTTCCCTGACTGAGGGCCAACTAACAGAATAAAGGTATCTACTTCTGGGTTGTTGGGAGGATTAACTGAGCTAATCTGTACAAAGTATTTAGTTCAGTGTCTGGGGACAAAGTTAGGTCCTCTCAGTAAAGGAGAGCTACAACCAATACATTATTTTCGGAGAAAGTTTATGAAAACAAGGTATGTTCCAATGTTTGCGACGGCCATGTTTCGGGGAACAGAAGAGGAAATAGGATTCTCATTATATAACTGTGGGTCCCGCAGAAGCAACCTATTTAACACCTGATCCAATTCAACTGGCTCTTGCTGATAACAGGATTTAGTGAGTTTCCTCATTAACAGGATGTCATATGCCCATGTGGAAACTCGGTGTTCTTCAAGGAAAGAACACAGTTCTTAGTCGATAGTGGCATCGTACAATAGAAACAAATGCCGCAAGACCTTTAACAACAGGAAAGGCACGAACAATGCTGTTCAAAAGACAGCAATTCTTATACAATAGCAATCATTTAACGTTATGTAAAAGAGCACGCCTGCATTTTTCAATCCAGAAGTAATTTTAAGTTTCTTTAATTCTGTAGCCTCCAAGACTTGTCTATAAAAGCTGTGATTGTTTTCCTTCAGCAACTCTCCTTTGCTGCTTTTCTTCCCCTCGGTTTGCAGACGTCCTCTTGCTACAGGAAGCAAAGGGCTTGAGAAGCAGCGTGGCGAGAGAAGTGAGGGAGAGTTTGTGGAGGAGACTGGCGGAATTAATGTGGCAATCACATTAAACAATAAATTGGAAATGGATTTTGACTGGCTGCTCTAAATAACCGCTTCTGGTATCTGCATGCTTTTACTTAACATTCCACTAAAAGAATCGATTAGTGTTCAAACAGCCACACACTCACACACACAAATGGAATTTTAATCTTTTTTTAATCACTATTTAGGCGTGCCTGGCACCCTTTGGAGATAGGAAGGCATGGTGGAGAGGCAAGCCAACTGCATTCTGCTCCAGGAGAAAGATTTGTTAAAGTGCATACTCTAATCCGGAGACTGCACACTTGGCAAAGCCTCCCCCGACAGGACACTTGGGTCTCTCTCTGGCTGAGCTGGCTGGTGTCTTGAAAACAATGGAGGGGCTGTATGCTCTTTCACAGCAACGAGGAAAGGAAAATTGAGCAGGTCATCTGCTTCAGCCAGGGTCTGCGGTTGTATTACAGACCTGACTCTGCTGAAATTTTGGGGGTGGTTTCTCACCTTCCTCTCAACCGATCCTGCAAAAGCACTGGAATGATTTTACTTTGAGGTTTAAATGACTATGTAATTCCAAACATTTGTTTATCTACGAAGTAGATTATTCTAATAACTCTCTCTCTGTGTCTCTCTGTCTCTCTCTCTCTCTCTCTCTCACACATACACACACACACATATGCATGCAGCAAAGCATTTACTTCAAGGTTACCTTCAAGGTTATACTTCAAAGAGGCCCAAGTAGGGCTTAATTTAGCCAAAAACATAAAGTTACTTTAAGCAAGGAACTTTGGTCAATTGGATAAATGTTCTTTCTTCACGAGTTTTGAGGACGTAAGTTGGATTGTTTTTAAGTATTCATTCACCCAACAAATGATTATCGAGGGCCTACGATATCCAGAGGACTCTGGGGGAGACAAAGATAAATGAGATAGTCCATGGCCTCAACAAACAGTATGAATACGAGACTAGTCCATAAGAAAGGGAAAAAACACAAAACACTATAACACAGTGCCTTGGAAGTGGTGACGATAACTTCTGTAAGTATTTACAAGAGCCAAAAATTAAATTCTACCTAAGATGATCAAGGACGAACTCCTAGAGAAGCACAGTGTTCGACAGGAGCCTGAAAGAATGGGCAGGACTTTGACCAGCAGCAGTGGAGGTGGCCGGGCTGGGACACAGCAGAGGGAAAGCACGTGCCAAGAAATGGAGGTAGAGTGTGAGGGACACGTTTACTTAACGGCAAGGAGTCTCTCGGCTGGAGTGAGTGGGGTGCAAAAGGGAGTCACGTGCAACAGAAAAGAAATGAAGTCTGGGCCAGAACTGGAGGGCCTCACATTGGAGCTGCTTGGCAGGTGGGGGCGACAGAAGGACTTCGAGCAAGGAACAAGCTCCAGTAGAGCTCCAGGAATAAAACGTTCTAATACTACCTGTCCACTCTCCATTAACCTCAGAATGGTCTTCCTGTGAGAGATGTGGGGAGAAAGGTGATTTTGTTTTCATGCAGAGGAAATGTCCCCTGGTCATAGGTCGAGGACCACTCATTCCAGCACCCCACCTGTCCGACTTCAGTGAGGCTGACCTAACCTCAGCTCCTGTCCAGTGGGCTGCTATACTGAGAAAACCTACCTTTCATCCTTTGTTTTGTATAGATGGCTCTAGAAAAGGTCATTTGCTACTTCAGGTGGGAAAGCTCATTAAAAGACTTTTTAATCAAGACTGAGTTGTGTGAGAAAACAATCACACCGGAAAGGTGCTGTTTATGAATGGAAGGAGACACAGCAACTCAGCAACCGTGGGACTTGAGTTTGCGGTGCCCACGTCAGGCAAGTCCTGCTATTGCACGCAGCAACTGGGCTGGGTCAATTTTCCCTGCTCCAATAACCCTGTTGTCTCCACACCAGGATTTTGGAATTTGAAATCTGCACGGGGCCCCAGTCCCTAACAAGAGCAAGGGCCCTCTCAGACAGGAGCCATTGTTTGAAGAGGCTGAACCTGCATTTCCAAGGGCAGAACCACACCAGCCTCCAGCTCACTCTTTGTTTTTTATAGCTGGCTCCAGAAAAGGTCATTTGCTACTTCAGGTGTGAAAGCTCATTAAAAGACTTTTTAAACAGCAGGCAGAAAAAAAAAGTCAAGATATTTTGGAATGTCTATTATCTAAAGGGCAAAAAGAACCTTCAGTAACTTTTCCCTTCCATTCCAAAAGAACAATTGTAACAGTTTTTTCAGAGTAAGTACCTAAATGTTTTATCACTGGGGGGAAAAAAAACAACTCACCCTGTCTGATAATTTGACAAGGTTCTTTTGTGTCTCTCAGCCGTCCACGCACCCATCCCTCCGTCTGTCCATCCATCCATCCACTTCAATGTACAATGAGTACAAGCACAAGCCAGGCTCTGTGGAGGTGCTGAGGATACACTGGTGAGGGGGACAGACAAGGGCCCTGCCCTCGTAAAGCTTACAGGAGTGCATGTGGTGGGGGGAAATACAGACTTTAATCCAGAACCACAAATAAATAAAAATAGCTACAGTGGCAGGTGCATGAAAGAGAGGTACATGGGACAAAGAGAGTCCTTTTCTTGCAGATCAGATCAGGAGAGATCTGATCCAGGCACCAAGGCTTCCCTGAGGAAATTGGATTAGGAGTTAACTCGGTAGAAAGAGAACAGAGCATTCCAGACAGAGGGGAGAGCAAGGACATGTGGCAGGACAAACATGCAACGTAGGAGGGACTGAAAGAACAGTGTGCGTGGTGCACAGAGAAGGAGAGGAAGTCTGCTGGAGGTGGGAGGTGGGCAGGGATAAGGGTTTCGTCTTTCCCCCAGGAGCATTTGAAATGCAAGTGTTTTATATAAGAAGAGGGCAATACCAGGTTGCATTTGGAAAGTTCTCTTGCAGCCAAATGAAAAAGGGATCAGGAGGCCAAGAGGAAGGGTGGAGGCCAGGGAGGAGGCTATCACAAGGGTGCAGGCAGAGATGGCACTAGCCTGGGCTAGGAGGGCAGAAGTGGGGACAGGCATACATAGATTTTTTTAAATAGGGTCATGAGGGTCCTATGGGTCTGAGTCAAGAAGTGCAGTTTGAGAACCTGGGCACTCAGATGAGAAGTTCATCTGTAGAGTCTGGATACCCGTGGTCTCTCGGATGCAGGGGCAGCCCAGCCAGGCTTGGAGCCCAGCTCTCCTCTCACCTAGCCTGGTGTTTGTTTCATCACACATTACTTTAAAGTTTCAATAGAAACTTTAATTTGTCCATAGAAAGCAAATTAGAAAATCAGCTCTAATGAGATTGAATCATATGTCTATTTCACTTGCAGGAATTCAGTAATACACAGTCAAAGAAGGAGAGAGAAATCCTAACTGGGGAGGCCAGTGATCCTCTTGTCCTTATGCTCAGTGTGCCCTGTACCCCCATGACATCCCTGGGGGCCTAATTCTCTTGAGCCCCCAGCAGTGTGAGCACTCTGGTGCCGCGCGAGCCTGCTCTTGGGGGGTATTTTCATCACCTGAGAAGGCACGGGATTACTTCAACCAAAGACACAGTAATCAGTTTTCATGCTGGAGGAAAAACTGCCTCAACTGGTGGATTGTCTTCATATTCCATGGGCAATTGTCAAGAGTGATTCTGATTTTATCGTATTTTCAGTATAAGTGGTGAGTTTATTACAGCCTAACTCTTTCATGAGATGAGCCTTGACTATATTGTTATTGTCATTAAATCCACTTTGTAGATGACAAGACTGAGGCTTGGAGAGAAAAATTAATATCAAAGTGGTTTGCAAACTGCCAACCACCACACGAGTGTAATCATCACAGCTAAGGGTACCTACTGCACGTGTCTGCCCCTTCCTTTCCAGATCTCCGTGTTCTAGAAAGGTTCTGTAATAGAAACACAGTTCTCAAGAAAGGAAAACTTGCTGAGGTGAATCATATTTCTGCAGCAAAAGGGCAATTCACAAGGGGTCCTGAGAATCTCAGTCTCGCTGATGTGTGATCAATCACAGGAAACCTTCTAGAAAGTGCTCGCAGAGGCTTGGCGAGTGGGCAGAACACAGGCCATTGTACTGCTCTGCACACGGCTGTGGGTGGGTAAAGGGAAAAGCAGGCGGAACTGGTCAGCCCAGTAGAAGGCAAGTTCCAACCCTTCAGGGACTGAATAATGACTGCAAACACATCCTATTCATCTCTAAGTCGGGGCCTTGGGGACAAGCCACCAAGTAACAGAGTAGTTTATCTATTAACAGTACTAATTACAACCCCCTACATTCTGAAGACAGCAAAATACAGTGCATAAGAGCAGTTGCTCCATAGTCAGAAAGACCTAGGCTTGTGCCACAGTTCTGCTTGTTAGCTCTGCAACCTTGGGCAAGTTGCACTATTTTTCTCAAGCCTTGGTTCCCCAAGTATAAAATGGGGGAAAATTAATAGTATCTAGCATAAAGGTCATTGTGAGGTTTAAATGATTAAATATAGCAAGTATAACCCTTAGCAGTGTTTGGTGTTTAGGAAGCACTAAAAATGGTAGCTACCATTATTAGTTATTATTTGGGTGGCACTTTATACTATACAAAGCATTTTTATATATACTTATTTTTTCATCACAGTCGCACTAGGGTGAAGGCAGACATCATCAGCCTATCATGATAGGCTTCCTTGCAGATCCCAGGCTTGCTCTTTCTCAACACTGTGCCCCAAGTGGCACTTAGCAGTCAGTTAGCATTGGTCGGGGGACGGGACCATCAGTCACACCTGCCTTAAGTTGCAGGAGTGAATTTCCAAGAATACCTGGTAGACAATGATCCGCTGGTGGATTTCCACAATCAGGCTGGCTGGCTGGTTGCTCACTGCTTACAAAGGTCCCCCAAGAGGGGCAGAGGGGTAGTAATGTGGGGAGCAGCATGGGATCGATGGTGGCCCCCTCCTCTGGTGCTGTCCTCGCCTCACGCATACGTGCTGGGACCTTCTCTTGTGCCACGTCCCATAGAGTCCCAGAATCTAGCTGCCGAGGGGGAGTGAGATGCTGTCTCCTTGGAGGGTCCCCTGCATCCAGTAAGCCTTTCTTTGCTACAGCACGTGGAAGGTCACTGAGACTGACCTGGGCACTTAAGAGATGGGAAACTCCCTTCCTCCATACAGATGGCCACAGTTATTAGAAAATTCCTTCCGGTATTAGCTCCTTGGGCTCCTTCCTAGCCCACGAAGAAGGAGCCCAACATGACCCTCGCCTCCTCCATCTGCTGTTTTTGAGGCTCTGAACCTTTCTCCTCTTTGGTGGAGGCCACAAAGGGCTCCGGGCCTCCTTGGCAGCACCCAGCCCCTCGCCTCCCCCACCTCCCTCTCGCTCTGGCATTCTTGTTCTTACATAGCGATTTCTTCGACATATGGTGCCCCAGGCAGGATACATGGGATGCAGTCACAGCACGGCTCACAGCGTAGTTTTCCTAGAATACACCAGGCTGCTCTGAAAGCAGACACTCCTAGAGGAATGAATCCAAAGCCCCAGGCAAGCTTCCCTGACCCCTCTGGCCAGACAGCAGCCCCTGATGTGTGCCCTTATGGCATCCTCAGTGCTCCTTTATGATTTTCTCGTTCATTGGGGTGATCATTTGATTACTGTTCATCTCTCCCTAAATCATGAGCTCCACGAGGGTAGGAGAGATCAATTTTTGTTGAATGAATGAATGAGTGGAGACATCTTTTGTTTTATCTTTTCTAAAGATGAAGGAAAGGTCACCCAGGGATTAGGCATGTCTAATATAGTCATAGGATTTGATACCACAAAGGGGTTTGGAGGATTAACTTTATCCTATGACTAAATGGCTCAGGTCAACTAAATGGGCTAAAAAGCTCTAAAGAGAGCTGGCTCACCCGATCCTAAAATGATTTCTAAAAGATACAACAGGCTTTGAACTCTTCCACCATCTTCCTTCATTCATTTTCACACTGTTTCCTTTCTGAATTCCTGACGGAGGTATGTGGCAGAAATTGCTGTCTGTCCCCTAGGAGCTATTCTCCTTACCTTCCATAGTTATAAAAATTTTAGCAGAGAGTAAGACTGCTCAGAATAAAGATGATATTTCCCTGACATCCCTGCAGCTAGGCGTGGCCTCCCTACATTCTGACCAAGACACGAGTGGAGGAGTTGTGTGACAGCCTGCTGTGGTTTGGATGTGTCCCCCAAAGCTTATGTGTTGGAAACTGAGTCCCCAGTGCAACAATGTTGGGAGGTGGAACCTTTAAGAGGCACTTAGGTCACCAGGGCTCTGCCCTCGTGAATGGATTAATGCTATTATCTCCAGAGTGGGTTCGTTATTGTGAGAGTGGGGTCCTTATAAAGGATGAGCTTGGTCCCCAGCCCTCTCTCTCATGCATGTGACACCTTCCGCCATGTTATGATGCAGCAAGAAAGCCCTCACCTCATGTTGGCTCCTAGATCTTGAACTTCCCAGCCCCCCGAACTGTGACCAAATATATTTCTTTTCTTTATAAATTATCCAGTCTCTGGTGTTCTGTTAGAGCGGCACAAAATGGACTAAGACACAGCTTCATGAAACCTACCTGGAAAAAAGTCACTAATGTGCCCCTTTGCCCCTCTTTTTCATCCCTTCCTCTGTCTCGATGCCTGGAATGTAAATGTCACCGTAAGGGACCAGGAGGTGGAGGTCCATGCCCTAGGGATGGCTGAAGCCATTAGCAGGAAGCAGTCTAGGTTCTTGAGGACTTTTTGGAGCAGAACTGTTATACCAGACCTGGACTGCAAACATCCAGACTTTGAAGCAAGAGAAAAATAAACTTCTATTTTGTTGGGGTCAATCAAATCTAATCTTAACTGATATGAGCTTCTTCTCTTGAGGTATGAAAGACTGGGAAGCAGCTTGGTGTGGTGGAGAGGATGCTTAAGGAGGACTCAGAAGACCCAGGTTTCAGACTCCTGGCTCTGCATCTATGAAGAGTAGGATCTTAGGCAGGTCCCCTTGTCTTTCTAGGTCTCCATTCTTTGACTGTAGAATGGCGATCAAAATAATATCTGCCCGTGACATGATTATCTATGTAAGAAATGCTAAAGAATCTACAAAAAAGCTAGTAGAACTAGTGAGTTTAGCAATGTCACAGGAAACAAGGTTGACACACAAAACTTAATTTTATTTCTAAATACTAGCAATGAAACATTGGAAACTGAAATAAAAATACCATTTACAGTGGTGTCAAAAATATTAAATACTCCAGAGATAAATTTAAGAAAATGTATAAGACCTATACACTGAAAACTACAAAACACTGATAGAGAAATCAAAGATCTAAATAAATAGAGTGATAAATACCATGTTTATGGGTCAGAAAACTCCATATTGTTAAAATGTCAGTCCTCTCAAAATTGATCTATAGACTCAATGCAATCTTTATAGAAGCTGACATGCAAAGGACCTACGAAATAGCCAAAATAACTTTCTTTAAAGAGAAACAAAGTCGGAGGACTTATGCATCCTAATTTTGAGGCAATTCTGCATTACAGTGACCAAGACAGTGTGGTACTAGAGTACGGATAGACATGTGGTCAGTGGAGCAGGAATTCTACACATATATGCAGTCAGCCTATTTTGAGCAAAGGTTCTAAGAAAACTCAATAGGTAAAGGATAATCTTTTCAACAGAGAGTGCCCAAATGATTAGCTAACCATAAGCCAAAAAATAAACCTCAACCCTTACCTTACACTATAACACAATGCAAATCAAAACCACCATGAAATACCATTTTACACCTACCAGAATAGCTAAAAAAGTAGAATTTAAATTTAAAAAGTGGAAAATTACAAGTGTCGGTGAGGATGGGGGTGGAGAAACTGGAACGTTTGTGCATTGCTAGCAAGAATGCAAAATGGTGCAGCTGCTGGGGAAAAATTTGGTGGTTTCTCAAAAGATTAAGCGTAGAACTACGATATGACCCAGCAATCCCACTCCTAGGTATATATCTAAAAGAATTGAAAGCAGGGACTCGAACAGACATTTGCATACCAATGTTCCTAGCAGCATTATTCACAACAGACAAAAACCAGAAACAACTCAAGTGTCCATCAATAGATGAAGGTAGAAAAAAGATGAGGCAGAAACAGAGAATAGAGTGTTATGCAGTCATAAAGAGGAAGGGAATTTCGATGTATCCTACAACATGCATGGACCTTGAAAACATTATGCATAGTAAATAAGCTTGACATAGTAGGACATATATCATATGATTCCACTTATATGAGGTACCTAGAATAGTCAACTTCATAGGGACAGACAAGAGGTTACCCAGGAGGAAAGAGAAAAGAGGGAGCTATTGTTTATAAGGAGTTGTTATTGTGGGGAATGATAAAAAAAATTGGGGTATAGATTGTGATAACGGTCGCATGGAATACCATGGAATTGTCCACTTACAAATGGTTAAAAAGACAACTATTATGTTATACATATTTTACCACAATAAAAAAAGAAAGTATACCTCCTTTCTCCTCCCCTCCTCCCTAAAAAGGCCAATCCTTCCAGTTTTCAACCCTTACATATTCCAAAGCCCCTCTGGTGAGTCACAATGTATATTAGCATTGTATATTAAAGGCTCTATGAAGTCTCACAGAAAAGAAAGCTAACTTTGTTTAAGCCAGCATTGCACAAGTTTATTTGACTAGAAGTTCCCCCCCATCTACCCCTGCCCCCTAAAGAATGATTAACATCCTAGGGGATACATCATGGACCTTTTTGGAAGCTTATAAGGATAGGGTTGATGAGGGAGAACAAAACAGGATTCCTCCCTTCAGCAACATGCAATCCAGTTTTGTTTGTTTTGTTTTGTTTTTATAAAAAGCATGTTGATATGAAATTACACAAAGATTTCAAGCCGACACACTAACTTGGAAGGAGGAAAATTCAGTTTATGATAACATAACATTTTCTAAAGGAAAGTTTGGATCGACTTCTGAGGCATCTGTCATCCATCTGTCAACGTACCCACCCATTCATCCATCTACCCGTTTATTTAATGTATGTTAATTGTGCAACTACTATTTGTTGGCCTTAGGTTAGATACTTCAGTGACTACCAGAAAAGAAAATGGTTTATGTCTATGGTACAGGCCATATTTGAGATCATTTCATTGTAAAAATTGCTACTGGGACCTAGGAGAAGAACCACAAATTCTCCTCCCAGAAGAACAGTTCTGGGAATGGTTCTGCAGGGCACTGGAGCTGTGTGATGAAGGGTGAGTATGCTACAGGCCGGTGGAGGAACCACACAAGCAAAGGTAATAAGGCTGCCCTGAAATGGTCCTCTTTTGTCTTCTGCTCACAAAGAAGACTGCAGACTGTTTTATAAGCCTGGCTTCTTACAACTCTGGTTAATGGATCACTTTACATTTCTCAAATGGTACCTCACATGCAATTTCTCCAAAACCTTGGCTTAGCTTAAGAAACAATGCATTTGAAGTTCTTTTATTCTAAAGAGTTCAGGAAGACTTCTCACAATGACTGTGGCAGACTGATTGGAAAAGTGGCCCCAGTTGTCCATCCCTCCCCACGTCCGGGCCCTTTGCAATGGGCCTGCACAGCTCTTCCCATGAAGAGTAGAGTCTATTTCCCCACCTTTTGAAGCTGGACTGCCTGGCTTCGTGACTTGCTTTAGCCAAAAGAATGAGGGAGAAGTGACAGTGTGCTAGTTTGAGTCCAAGCATCAAGGGACTTGCATTCTTTCGCCCATGTTTGTTCCTCTGCCTTCTCTATGGAACAAGCCTAGCCTAGTGTGCTAGAAGGATGAGAGGCAATTAGAACATAAGACATGTGGGGAAGAACAGAGGCCAACCTAGAGCAGCTAACAAACAGCCAAGCCCCAGAGATACAAGAGAGCCCAGCCAAGACCAGCAGAGTCCCCCAGGCCGGCCCTGGCTGACCAGATACACCTGAGTAAGCACAGTCAAGGCCATAGAAACCACCCAACTGGTGTGTAGTTCTGTAAGCATTAATATATGGTTGTTGTCTGAGGTCACATAGCTTTGGGGTAGTTTGTTACACAGCATTGTTTACGGTAAGAAAGAAGAGAAAAAAATGACCTTTGAGAGGATGCAGTTTCATTCTGTGTTTGCATCCTAAGGTGCCAAAATAGAAATAGAACTGTTGGAATCCTATCCTCCTACCTCATTTTTATAATCCAAATAATGCCTGTCTCCCTGAAGCCACACGTAGAAGACTGAAACAGGATCGGCACCTTTCACCTCTCACAAAAATCAACTCATGGTGGGTAACAGACTTGAACCTAAGGCAAACTATAAGAATTCTAGAAGAAAATGTTGGGAAAACTCTTACGGACATTGGCCTAGGCAAAGAATTTATGAAGAAGACCCCAAAGGCAATCACAGCAACAACAAAAATAAATAAATGGGACCTGATCAAATCAAAAAGGTTCTGCACAGCCAAGGAAACTCATGAGAGCAAACAGACAACCTACAGAATGGGAGAAATTATTCGCATGCTATACATCCGATAAAGGGCTGATAACTAGAATCTATATAGAACTCAGGAAAATCAGCAAGAAAAAAATCAAACAACCCTATCAAAAAGTGGGCAAAGGACACGAACAGAAACTTTTCAAAAGAAGACAGAAGTATGGCCAACAAACATATGAAAAAATACTCAACATCTCTAATCATCAGGGAAGTGCAAATCAAAACCACAATGACCTATCACTTAACTCCAATGAGAACGGCCTTTATCAAAAAGTCCCAAAACAATAAACATTGGCATGGATGTGGAGAGATAGGAACACTCGTACACTGCTGGTGGGACTGCAAACTAGTGCAACCTCTGGGGAAAGTAATATGGAGATACCTCAAAGAGATACAAGTAGAACTACCATTTGATCCAGCAATCCCATTAGTGGGCATCTACCCAAAGGAAAAAAAGACATTCTATAAAAAAGACATCTGCATTAGAATGTTTATAGCAGCACAATTCACAATTGCAAAGATGCGGAAACAACCCAAGTGCCCATCAATACATGGGTGGATTAATAAAATGTGGTATATGTATACCATGGAGTTCTACTCAGCCACAAAAAACAATGGTTATCTAGCACCTCTTGTATTATGCTGGATGGAGCTGGAGCCCATTCTACTAAGTGAAGTATCACAAGAATGGAAAAACAAGCACCACATGTACTCAGCATCAGGTTGGTATTAACTGATCCATACTTGTGTGCACATATAGTGGTAATATTCATTGGGTGTTGGCCAGGTGTGAGGGGGAGGAGGAGATGGGTATATTCACACCTAATGGGTGCGGTGAGTACCATTTGGGGGATGGACAGGCTTGAAGCTCTGACTCAGGTGGGGCAAAGGCAATATATGTAACCTAAACATTTGTACCCCCGTAATATGCTGGAAAAAAACAAAACAAAACACCTGTCTCCCAAGGCTTAGTGCAAATAGCATATCCTCAAGATGCCCTAAATCTATCTCCCTCCACTTACAAAAAATCATCTCCCCTCCCACTGACCTCTCACTGCACTCTCTCTACCCCTCTCTTTTTGGAAGTTAGCACTTAAGGTCTTAAATTACAGCTGTTTGTATACATGTCACTCCCTCCTACTGGACCCCAAACTAGTGTTTTTAAACTACTTGCGACAAAGAACCACTTTACTTTAATTTCCAATTCAGTGTGAACCAAACCATCTGTGGTAGGCAGAATTCTAGGAATCACTTCCAGTGACCTTCATCCTTTTATACTCCCCTCCCCTTTGAGTGTGGATGGGACCTGCGAGCATGATGAGATATCATCCTGCGATTACATTATGCTATATAGCAAAAGGGAGGTTACCTAGGTCCACTTAACCTAATCACACACACACACACACACACACACACACACACACACAAAGCCCAGAGCTTTCTCCATCTGGCAGTATAAGAGGAAGTCAAAGTGATTCAAAGAGTGAAAAGAATTCAATGTAAGGCCAGGCGCGGTGGCTCACGCCTATAATCCTAGCACTCTGGGAGGCCGAGGCAGGCGGATTGTTTGAGCTCAGGAGTTCGAGACCAGCCTGAGCAAGAGCGAGACCCCGTCTCTACTAAAAATAGAAAGAAATTATACGGACAGCTAAAAATATATATAGAAAAATTAGCTGGGCATGGTGGCGCATGCCTGTAGTCCCAGCTACTCGGGAGGCTGAGGCAGAAGGATTGCTTGAGCCCAGGAGTTTGAGGTTGCTGTGAGCTAGGCTGACACCACGGCACTCTAGCCCAGGCAACAAAGGGAGACTCTGTCTCAAAAGAAAAAAAAGAAAAGAATTCAATGTGGACTGCTGGCTTTGTAGATCAAGAAGGCTGTGTATGGATAGTCTCTAGGAGCAGAGAGCAACCCCTGGCCAGCAAGAAACCAGGAACCTCAATGTTAGCCTGCAAGGAACTGAATTCTCCCAACTACCTGAACGAATCTGGAAGTGGATTTTCCCTAGAGCCTCCAGATAAGAGCTCAGCCTGGCTGACACCTTGATTTTGGCCTTGTGAGACCCTAAGCAGGGAATCCAGTTGAGTCTTCTTGGACTCATGACCTACAAAACTCTTGAGCTAATAAATGTGTATCGTTTTAAGCCACTAAATTTGTGGTAACTTGTTACACAGCAACAGAAATCTAATATACCTCTCAATAGTATGGCAGGTTATATTATCTAAAGCTGGCTGCGACAAAATCTTCTGTCCCACATGTTCTTCTAGAACATTTCTACAAGCTCATCAAGAGGTGGAATCTATGTCCCCTCCCTTTGAATTTGGCCAGACCTTTGCGAATGCTTCAATCAATAGAGTTCGGCAGGAGAGATGCAACATGGCTTCCGAGACTACATCATAACAATGCCATGCACTTCTTCCTTGTTCTCTTGCAACACTCATTCCTGCAACCCAGCTACCATGCTAGGGAGAAGCTCCTCTGGGGAGAGGTCAACAAGGAAAGGAACTGACAGCCAGCACCATCTTGCCAGTCACGGGAATGAGCCACCTTGGAAGGGGATCCTCTCGCCCCTGCTGACCCACCCTGGCAGGCACTGTGTGCAGTAGAGGTAAACTGCTTTGCAAAGTCCTGCTCAAATTGTAGATTTGTGAGCAAATACATGACTGTTGTTTTAAGCCACTAAGTTTTGGGGCAATGTGTCAAGCACCAATAGTAACTGGAACAAGTATGCAGCTCGTACCATGTGCAATTCACCCAATGAGCTTGACAGCATGGGAACTGATCTATAGCTACTCAGCAAGACAAGCCTACTGAGCTCGCACCCGGCTGGCAGGGCAAAATTGCTACAAAAGTTTCTCAATGCTTATCCTCAATTCCCATATCTAGCTCATTGTGAACTGGTCCCAGTCTGCAGACTACACTTTGAGAGGCATTGCTGTAAAACATCTCTGGGCCAGACCCATTCTTATTCATCTCTTCATCCTCCCAAGTGCTGCTGAGAATTCCTGGAAATAGGAGAGACTTGGTAAATGTTTATGGACTGAATAGAAGACCCAAGGAAAGCTGAGGCTAGAATCTCAACTCACTCATGCTCTAGATGGTGATGTGATAGTCCAGGGAGGTGAAAGGATACATTCAGGGTCATGGAATAAGCTGGCAGCAGAAACAGGATAAGGGCACAGAATTCCTGAAACTTTCCAATCGGGGCTTTGCAAACCCAACTGCCTGTGTGTGCAGGGGAGTTGGCCAGGTTTAAGACAATATGGAGAGAGAGAGGCTGGTGAGAAGGCAAGTGCCTGCAGGCCCATGAGAGGGGGCAGCTGCTACCCCAGCTCCAGCCAAGCATGGCCCAGTGAGGAACAAGGGAGCTAGATGTTTATTTTTTAAAGGAAAGCTGAAAAATTCAGATTTCCAGGGGCTATTTCTTTATTTTTAATATATTACACTGGATAAGCAAACATATTTTCAGGCTAGATTTTATCTAGCAAGCCACCGATTTGCAATTCCTGAGCTGGTTGAACACCTCTAATTTGCAGGTAAGGAAAATGAAATCCTGAGAGGTTACAGATTCCACAAAGAATTGATGATGATGAAGATTACCAACATTTACTGAGCTCCTACTATGAGCAAGGCACTATGCCAAGCACTTAGGTCTACAATCTCATTTAATCTTTGCAACAGCCCTGGGAAGTAGGCACTAGTATTTCCCCTTTGTACAGACTCTGAGAAGTTAAGTAACTTGCCAAGATCATAGTGTAGAAGTAAGCAGCAGGGCTGTGTTCATAAGCATATTTTTACAAAGTGAGTGGGTTTTCTACCACCTCATATGCCATTTCATGGTCCCTTTAGCATCCTAGCAAAGCCCCAGGTTCAGTTTTACCTGGAATGGTTGCAAAATCTACCTTTTAACATTTCATTTCAACCCAGGAGAAGCAATTCAAGGATGGCCCGTTTCCAGGCCCCCACAGCCGAAGTGACACTCAGCCTGTGCATGGCTCATCCTTCCCCACCGCCAACACCCTAAAGGGCCAGGGTGTGTCTCCAGCTACTGCACTGCAAGTGGTAGCTTGTGCCACGGGGCTAGAATGCCCCAGCTTCCTTTGCTAAACAGAAGGGAAACATAGAACTGAAGAGGTAAAAGGGGCCCGAGACAAATCATTTAAACCTGTTATTTTCAAACCACGTTCAATGGATCCCTTGGAGATGCCGCAACTGGGAGTTGGAGGGGGAGCCCAGCAAGAAGGGCTCTGATTTCTTCTTTGTTATACATTAATTAGGCTTTCAAGTAAGATATGTGAAAAGTGTTCCACTGCCTAAAAAAACAAGTTTGAAAACCAATGATCTAATCCAACCCCTTCACTGCGTTTTTAAAAATCCAAACCCTATAATTTGATTTGCAATTATAAAAATAATAAAGGCATATGGTGAAAGATTCAAACAGTCAAAAAGGTACACAGTGAAAAATAAAAATCTCTCCCCACTCCCAACCCCCACTGCCTAGAAATAACCACGATTAACAACCTCTTGTGTGTCCCTTCCAGAATTTTTAATAAAGAAACTGAGCCCCAGAGGTTGGCTTGTCTTGAGATTATTCAGCCAGGCCCAGGGCTATGTACTGGACATTATGTTCCTGGCATTTCTCTCTCCTTTTGTAACTTGCAAAAGTCTCAAGCGTTTCCACAGATTGCAAACTCTCTCCCCAATCCACTTGCAGCATCAGAGACCATACATTATGCATCTGTTGGCCTCGCTCACTGAACAGGAAGATTTCACGTCTTTTTCTCATGACCCTATTCCCCCATGGTCTTTGTTCCATATGGTGGAGAAACAATGAGAATCAGGTTTTCAGCACTGGCCAGTGTGGAAGCCAGGAACAGCAGCCGTAAAACTGCATGCTCAGCAAGTGGTCTGGGCCACTGGACAGGAACTCAGGCTTGAACCAAATTACTGCAAGGGGCAACACCGCCATAGACGTGGTCTCAGGAGATCGTCCTCCAACAGCTTCAGTTCCCTCCGGATGCAGTGCCAGCCTCTCCACTGCTCTCCTGGCCTTCAGGCCCCTTGCCCCCCGCAACCCTCCAGCCTTCTGCCAGCCTCTTGTGCCTCAGCCGGACCCCTGGCACTCCCCATTTGCAGCTCCCTTTCCTAACTGCCAGAAACTGTGGATCCATCCCCGGGTGGAGCCCATTTCCTGCCTGGTAGCAAAGCATACACAAGAAGACAGAGCCCCTGGAGCCTCCTTCTTCCCTAGAGAAGACCCAAAAGGCTAACATTTACTGGGCTCCCCATGTGCCGGGCAATTTCCAGTTCTTATTCTTACCACAAGCCTAGAAGCCACTGTTATGATCATCCTATTTCACAGATGAGGAAACTGACGCGGAAGTGGTGGCCGGGATAGGAACATGGTGCTGGCTAACCTGAGCTTCAGGAGGCATCTGCTCCAGTTCCTAAGGCTGGTGAGCTGTCCTTGACCCCCAGGCCTAGGATGTCACGTCTGCCCATACACCATCCACATGGTGTTCCTGAAGGGACAGAACACCCAGAAGTAACCCCGCTGGCTCTTACCACTTCCCCTCCCCCAGTCACCCAAGAGCCCAGCTCCTTCTCGAGGCTCTTGAAGTGGACTCAGCCTAAGAGAAGGCCGTAGATCTGGGAAGAAATTAATCCCTCATTACTCGTCAGCAGTGGTACAGACTCCCTGCCGTTGCCTAGGTTACCCGACTGGAGTTTAAGCTGCTGCCGATCACTCCCCTATTTACCTTAATTAATCAGACTGGCGTGGCTCCCTCTGGAGGGGTGCTCAGCCCTCCCCATGCCTGGGGGTAGGTGAGGAAGTTGGGGAGCACTTCTTGGTGAAATGACTTAAGTACTGCAGGGAGGCAGCCTTGGAGGCAGGGGCGGGTAGGACGACCACCACCGAGGGGCCACCTGCACCAGGGCGGGAAAGGAGAGAATGGTTCTCACTGGCATTTACTTGCCAAGACATTTCAACCATCACTCAGAAGGCAAAAACACGCCGCCAGGCAAAGCATAATTGTAAGTTGCATTATTCGGGCTGTTCATAAGGAAGGTGTGAAACCTGAACAAATAGCTGTCTCATCTGTGAAGGGCCCCGGTTCATTTTTGATGCTTTTAAAAATCCGGCAGGAGGGAGGCAGAGGAGGGGCGAAACCTCTCGTCTCCACACTGCAGGGGCTTGTTTTCTAGGAAACACGCTCTGCCGGCTGGCCCGAACCTCAGCGTGGACCCTTCCTGCGTTCCTGGCTTTCCACCATGGCCTCTCTTGGTGTGCGTTTTAGCTTCCTGAACGAGTCACAGATGACCGGACATGGGGCGCTCACGGGGTCACTGTCTGAAATATTTCTACGTCAGGGCTTGAAGGACACAAAATTTATAGACACATTAACTTCAGCTTCCTCACTGGATAGAAGTGGTCAGATAATAAGACTGACTGACAGAGAGACCCACCCCACCCTGGACTTGGAAAGCTTGAACGCCACAAAGTCCTCTAAAGAAGCTGTGACTCCAGTGCTACACCCTGACCCTGAGCAGTGCCAGCTCTGCACGCAGCCACACCCCCGCTTACGGGGCTCAAATACTTGTCCAGGCTTTTGTTTCTTCAGTCGTGTCACTTGGTCACTTGTCCACCTTATCTTATTTTTTTTTAAGCCATTGTGAGTGAGCCACACAAGCTGCTCCCAGCAGGTTAATCCTGACCGGCCACTTAGTGTCCCAGGAGTTCTGATTTCACGGGTGACCAGGAGTGTGGCACTTCATGAGCAGGCCTCAGTTTCTTCATCTGAAGAAGGGGGAGGATAAGAGCTGGCCGGGCTCCTTCCTCCAGCTGACGGGAGGACCAAAGAGAACGTATATAGGGAAAGCATTTTGTGACCATGAAGGGTCACACATGTGGAAGTGGTCGTCACCAGCCTCTGAACTGGGTCACCCATGAAACCAGCGGTCTCGTGCTGTTCATCTGAGGATGCAGAAATCACTCCGCAAGAAGCCTGCCTGCTTCTTATCCTGCCTGTGGAGTCTGTGGGTCCAGCCCACCCCCAGCCCCGCCCTGCCCTTGTTCTTATACAGAAAGATGCTAAGTTTGACGAACTGTATAACTGCGTATCCGGTCACACAACTAGACAACACAGAGTCTAATTAGTGCTAGAGCCAGTATGTACGAGGAATGCCTACGGCACTGTTCTGACTTCAGGGTTCACTGCAGGAAACAGAGAGGTACACGGGGAAAGGCTGAAAGACGTAAAGTATCAGCTTTTGTTAGGCAGTAAAGTTTCTGGGAGCTCCAGTTTTGAACCAGAGAGCTGACACGGGTTTATCAAGGGTAGTCACACATGGATGAGACAGAGATGTCCTAAAAGTGGGGATTACCTGACCCCCACCAGGAGCCAGCCACGTCCAGCTGGGCCCTGCTCCGGTTCTGAAACTCACCTTTCTGTCCTGGATCCAGGATGCTTTTAGCATCCTTCTGATACCACATGTGGGAGGAAGCACATCATAATAGAAGGACCAAGTGGTTCTCACATGTTACCGATTCTGCTTTCAGAACACCAAATGGATCAGCAGGGGTTTTGTGTGTGTGTGTGTGTGTGTGTGTGTGTGTTTTTAAAAGTACGTATTCACAAAATCCAATAGAGAGTCAATAATGTTGGGATGTAGTATAAAAAATTCCCAGAAAGGAACAATCATAGCTAATATTTATTAGGCTTAATAATTTTTAAGTCCCTGTTTAAAATCCTTCAATGGTTTACCATTGCTCTTAAGACGAAACCAAACTCCTTCATAGGCTTAGAAGGTTCTACAGGGCCTGGCCTCTGTGCCCCGTCTCCAGCCTATCCTATGCCATACTTCCCTTGGTCTCAGAACTCCAGTCACTTTTATAAGTGACTCAAATGCACCTCACTTTCTCCTACCACGGGGCCTTTGCACACACAACTTCCTCTGCCTCAAACACTTGTCATACCCTGTTCCCATTCTACCAGAGTCATTTCACATTTCAGCTTAGATGCTCTGCGAAGTCTTCCCCGACCTCCTAATCTAAGCTTCTGGCAAACACGGTACGGTCCTTCCCTCTGAGCACTAAGTAAGTAAGCTTTTATTTAGAGTGATTATTTAATGCATGCATATCCACGCCTGGACCATAAGCTCCAGAAGGGCAGCAGCTGTTTTGGCACACTGTCACACCTGGCTTGCTGACATCTAGCACCATACCAGACAACAGAGGTGCTCAATAAATGTTAGCAAAATAAACTGAATGAATGGATAAATGGGGCATAATATGTGCTGGTCCCTCGAATAATTCCTTCTCAGTGCAGTATCTTATTCTATCCTCAAAACAACCCTGTAAGGTGGGTGTAAGTATTAGTATTATCCCCAAGGTTGCAGACAGTAGCTAAGATTTTACAAGTGTTAAGTAACATACCCAAGGCTACAGATGTAGCAAGCAGTAAAGCCAGGACTTGAACCTAGGTCTGCCTGCCTCTGATGCTTTCAGTTCTTTACTCTGTAAAACTTGACCCCCAGCCAGGCAGTAGAGGAGCATTTATTTGCTCCTTTTGTTCTAGAGGAGTGAGCACAGAGGAAGGGGGAGTTTTCTTCGCCTCTTCTACACACCTGGATCTCAGCCTCAAAGAGGTGACGGCATCTCAGTTTCTTTATATTTTCCAAAATGAATTTAGTAAGTTCTCTGGAAACCTCTTGAGAATTCCAACTCCTCCTCCTTTTCCCTCTCCCTTCTGGGGTGCTTGAGACCTAGGGCTGAGTGCAATTTGAGCTTTACTGGGTGAGAAATAAATCTGTGGTGTTATGACACTGATATTTCAGAGCTGATCTGTTATATCGCCTAACATTACCAAGAAAATGCAAGTGCAAAGTTACACATCAACATACTTCCTTGAATAGATTTTCCTGAATGGAATTTAATATACTTTTTCTGCCTTTATGAACTTAAGCATATCCTAAATTGCTACTGAAATATGCAAGCTATTTGGCCAAACTTGCCTGCTCCATTGCCTCTTCCCCTCATACGTGGTCCTTTGGTGCTCCTTAATGCTAATGTGACGTTTACCCTGGGTGAGGGCCTGACAGTGAAGCTACCTCTCTTGTAAGGAGTGAAATACTTAGACATTGTTTGCTGAATCTCTATAGCCAGCCCTGGGGGTATAACCTTGCATGCTGGGCTTGCTGGAATCTGAAGCTCCAGGTGTGGGGTGACCCTGTGACACTGTGGTGTTAAGTGAACCACAGTGTCAACGGACTATGGTTCTTCCAACATCTGGAATGATATCATGGGCAAACTCCTCAGGGGAAGGGACTTGCTCCCTCACCAAGTGCTTGGCTAACTTTGCTTTGGTGATGGAGTCTGCTAATTGCATCACTCCACATACCATCTGACCTTGCTAATAACTGCTCAAGCTGCAAACCTGCTACTAAAGTCACCATGTTATAAGCAATTATTTGGCTCTGTGCAAAAATGTTAATTTCATGCTTTGTAAACACATCTCTTGTAAAAGACCAACCTGCCTATAAAAATTGCTTTTGACATCCCCAAGACAATCTTTAGGGGAAAGAAAAAAGAGGGGGTATCCTGTTAATCAGTTTCTACAACCTTCTTTCTCTTGAACCTTTTTTTTTTTAATGACAAAAGAGAAGTGCTAACATCAAGGTTCACCAAGGAGGCAGAAAAATACCCAAATCAGTGAAGACTGACTTCTAAGGATGCTCAAATTCTGGCAAGTTCATTGTGCACTTTCAATGAGGTGCAAGGAGTTGGAGAAATCTGGGAAAAGCACATGCTTCGGGCTGACTGAACCTTGGCATCTTAGAGTTAGAGGGCTCTTAGCGATGCTCCGGTCTGAACACCTCATTCTGCTGGCAAGGAAGAGGTGACCCAGAGATGAGACAACCTGCCGGGCTCACACAGAGGTCAATGTCGGGGCTAAGCACTGAGCCAGGGACCCTGGCAAGACATGGGCCCTACGGCAGAGAGGGAAAAGCTAAACAGTTTTTTCTAGTTGTTGTTAAATGAAGGAGAGGGACTCCAGTCATCCTCTTCTCCAGTGATTTCCTACAGTGCTACCTGTTCTCTGACATCCTGCTGGGCAGGGACAAGAAAACAGCTGAAGAAGGCGGCCACCTAATTCAATTTAAGAAACATTTCTTGGACATCGACTGGCCGTGCTTCTCAAACTTTCTGCCATCCTCCAACCCCCACCCCTTTCCCCAGAGGAGATGCCACGCTGAGAGCAGGCGCATCTGTGAGGCTTGTGACCCAAAGTAGCCACAGCTACCTCAAATATTCATCTCGTATCTCAAATCTTACTTTCCACTCCATAATTTCAACGTTTTCTTTTAATTTTATTTTAATATAAAAACGTGTTTCTTTTCCTCTCTTCTCTTAATAGTTTGATAAACCTGATGTTTTTGGAAGGTGTGCAGGGTTCATGCAATACAAACTCACTGTATGAAAGACCGCACACCGGCATGGATCCAGCGAGCTTCACTATCAGCAGCAGGAGCTACGATCGACAGTGGACCAAAGGCCAGACAACAGACGGTGGGTGTACAGGCAAAAAAGAGCCTGACTGCAATTTGGAGCAACGGTCTCCAGAAGGATAGATAAGTTTTGTGTTTTTTTTTTTTTTTTTTTTTTTTGAGACAGAGTCTCACTCTGTTGCCCGGGCTAGAGTGAGTGCCATGGCGTCAGCCTAGCTCACAGCAACCTCAAACTCCTGGGCTCAAGCGATCCTCCTTTCTCAGCCTCCCGAGTAGCTGGGACTACAGGCATGTGCCACCATGCCCGGCTAATTTTTTCTCTATATATTTTTAGTTGGCCAGATAATTTCTTTCTATTTTTAGTAGAGATGAGGTCTCGCTCTTGCTCAGGCTGGTCTTGAACTCTTGACCTCGAGCGATCCACCCGCCTCGGCCTCCCAGAGTGCTAGGATTACAGGTGTGAGCCACCGCGCCCGGCCCTAGTTTTGGGTTTTTTTTTTTAAACGATAGCCCTTTTATTTTTCCTGATCGTAGACGATTTAGAAAAGAGAAAAGCACAAAGGAGAAAATTTAAATCCCATATAGGAAACTGGGTAAAGGATTTCCTTGTGATTTTTTTTTTTTTTACAACTGCACATGAAATCTACAATTAAATCAAAATAAAAAATTTAATTAAAGAAATCCTCCATAATCCCACCATCCAATAATCATCACTGTTAATAATTCTGTAGTTCTCCTTTTATCTTGTTTCAATGCAAGTGCCTGAAATCTAAAATCTGAAGGCCTAACTGGAGGTCGGGAAACCCGCTTTCTTCACTCATCATGTGTCAAGAGAAATTTCCTGTTATTAAAATTCTTCAAAAGTATTTTCAGAGCACATTATATTCCAATACACAGATGTATCATATTTCCTTAGTGTTGGATATTTAATAGCTTCCAGTTTCCCACTATTAAAAAATTTTTCACGTTATGTATATTTTGCCACAATAAAAACATTTTTTTTAAGTTTTAATAAACATCGTATACATCTCACATTTCTGATTATCTCCTCAGGCTGGACTCCCAGAAAGTTCCTAGATCATTTTCTTAAAGTTCTCACTGCATGTTAATAAATTTATTTGCTGATGGGAGTGGAGGGAGGTAGGCAGTATTTTTTTTTTCAGATGAGATTGAAAAAATGTCTCAATAGGAAAACTCTAGGTGACTGCAAAGTGCTTAATTGGTGATTTTCAAATGCAAGGCCATCTGGGAGCTGAGTAAGAGGGTCCAGAAACCCAAAACCCCACCTGCTTGCAAACTGGGGTTTGCATCCAGCTGTCATGCTTTCCTGACATCTCAATGCAAAATGATCTCTGAAGAGAGACGTACTAAACCAGGACATATGGGACTGTCTTTTATAAAAGGAGGCTGTTCACTCTTCTCCTAGGAGGGTAATAACTTGGAAATATGCATAAACCATTGCTGCTAGGATATAAACAGCATGAAATTATCCAAACTTGGCGCCATTAAAGATGCACATTGTGAATTTAGAATCAAAACACTCTATAAATTCATAGCAAATCTGCACATTGAAAACTCAGCCTGCACACTGTAAAAGCAGTTGTTGGTTTTAAGGGTTTTGCCAATGCTCCCAACTCTATTTCTTAGGTGGGCACAAGGTGTGAAATCAGTGGGTTTCTCTTGTGAAAGGCCTTGTCAACATTGGGAAAATGAAGAACCTTTAATGTCCCTTCCAGGTCTAATATTCCTGATTATTGGTTTTACCATTTGTTCCAGAAAGGATTTGGCTACATTCTCCATCTTGAGTCTAAAGACCACCCGACACCTTGCCGATTGTTCCCATATTTGGGGGAGGCAACAGGAAACTACAGTATTCACAAGTTACCATAAGGCTCTGTACACCCCTTCCCAACATAGAAATATTGCAACCAGAGGAGAACATCTAAGGTTTAGAAAATTCTTTGAGAAATCTTTCCCTCCAGAAATTACACTTCCCGGCTACTTTAATGTTTCCCTTAGAGAATCGGAAAGAACGTCTGGTCTTTCCTGCCACCCCGCCTGGAACGAGGTCAGGAAGGGAGCTATGACTGGTGGTCCTGTTGGCGTCATTTCTGGCCCGCTGGAGGTCACATGAAAGCTCCCTCTTTGACAGTCTTTGGGAGCCCACAGTATTGGGCTGTAGGTTTCAGGCACTCCCTAGGAACAGCTGAGTGGGGGGCTGTACTGCTCAGAAATGGGACTGATTTCATCCGAGGAAGTTCTGAAACAAGTGTTCGTTTATCCTTGTCTTGGACAGAGACCAAAGAGTTAAGGCAGACAGCCAGAAGCCCTGTGACTTATCTCTGTCCCTCGGTATTCTAAAAATTCCACCTCATTGCCTTGGAGAAATATTATGTACCAGCCTACTGTTTGGAACAATTTCAACAGAAAAGTTGTAAGAATAGTAAAAAGAACACCAGTCTACCCTTCACCCAGCTTTACTAACTGTTAATATTTTACCATATTTGCTCTCTACCTATCTGCACACTTTTGCTGGATCACGTGAAAGTACATGGTAGATGTCACGACACTCGGCCACTGAGTACTTCAGCATGCAGCTCTCAAGCAAAGAACATTCTCCTATGTAACCACAATTCTAGTATCACATTGGTAAAAACTGTTATCTAATATACACTTCATATTCAAATGTCCCCATTGCCCCCCAAATTACTGTTTATTTTTTAATTGACATATAATTCACATAACACAAAATTTACAATTTTGTACAAAAGTACAATTCAGTGGTTTTTAGTATTCTCATAAAGTGGTACAAGCAACACCACTATCTAATTCTAGACTATTTTTATCATCCTAAAAAGAAACTCTGTACCCATTATCAGTGTCATGGTCTGAATTTGTCCCCCCTCCTGCCCTCCCAGAATTCATATATTGAAATTCTAACCCCAAGGTAATGGTATTAGCAGGTAGGGCCGTTGGGAGGTGATTAGGTTGTGAGGACTTGGAATAATGCCCTTAGAAAACAGACCCCAGAGAGACCCCTCCCCACTTCCACCCCTGTCACCATATGAGGACACACAAGAAGATACCATCTATGAACCAGAAAGTAGACCCTCATCAGACACCTTGGTCTTGGGCTTCCCCAGCTTTCAGAAACAAGAGAAATAAATATCTGCTGCTTATAAGCTACTCAGTTTATGGCATTTTTTTATAGCAGCCCGAATGGACTAAGACAGTCACTCCCTGTTTCTCCCTCCCTCCAGCCCTTAGAAACCACTAATCTACTTTCTGTCTCCATGCATTTGCCTATTCTGGGCATTTCATATCAATAGAATCATACAATATGTGGCCTTTGGTGTCTGGCTTCTTTCACTTAGTACAATGTTTTCAAGGTGTATCCATGCTGTCTTGTGTACCAGTACTTCATTCGTTTTCACAGCCGAATAATATTCCAGAGCATGTATGGACCACATTTTGTAGATCCATTCATATTATAAGTAGACATTTGAGTTGTTCCCACCTTTTGTCTACTATGAATAATGCTGCTATGAAAAGTTCATGTACAGATTTTGTGTGGCCATATGTTTCCATTTCTCACGAGCACGTTCCTTGTCGACCCTTGTTATTGTCTGTTTCCAAATTGCTTTTATAGCTATTTTTTCCTCAAACCAAGATCCAATCAGCGATTCTGCATCGTATTTGGTTGTTATGTCTCTTTCATTTCCTTTAACCTGGACCAGTTCAACAGCCTTCTTTTGACTTTCCTGATATTAACATTAAAAGAATAAAAACAGGGGCTAGTTCAGAGGAAGGATTTATTCCTGATTCTGGTGGGATCCTTGGGCGATTCAGCCTCCAGGGAGATCAGCTGGAGCCTAACTTAGTGCCGAGCAAAATGATCTTGTGACTCTTAACTGGGAAATGCTTCTCAATCTCTTAGGGCTTTTGTTCAGCATCAGCAGGGAGCTCAGTGGCAGGACAGTGGGTCAGACTGAGGCGGGGAAGAGGGCATTTGAGTGGCCTTAGGGGAATCCAGGCGCCTCCTTCAAGTGGCCCTTGGGGAAGCCGGCCCGGCTGGGCTGTCTTCAGTACTGGAGTTAATTGGGGTTGCTGAACTACAACGGGGTGCAGCACTGGAGCACGCCCACCAGCCCCACCACAGTAATGAGCTCTGACACAGATCGCATCTCAGACTGTAGTTAATTAAATACTCCACAGCTTCTCCAATGGGAAAGATGATGTGATGCATTGAGCCTAGAGAGACAGAATCAGGGGACCCGGGACCCAGCCCTGGCTTAGCCAGATTTCCTGCATGATGCCAGGCAGGAAAATCATCCTCTCTGGGCCCCTCCCTAATCTATAACGTCGGGGGAGAAGAATGTGTGTGAGGTTTCTTTAAACTTTAGGGGTCTCGAATTCTAGGCAGGATCCTATCAGTCAATGTTACTGGCAATAAACCAGATGCATTCCTTGTCAGAGGGAAATTATGGGAAGAAGAGCTAAACGCAACACAGCTAAAGCCTACAGCATCGCAACACTACCAGTAACTCACATGGACCCTCTCTTGACATTTATGGTGTATCTGGTGGCTCTTCCCTATATGTTATCTCACTTCTGCCCATATAGGGTAGATAGTTCTTATCATTCCCATTTACAGATGAAGGTTCACAGTAATTCATTCATTCTTGAACAATAATCATAAAGCACCTACCAAGTGCCAGGTGCTGTGCTAGCTCTAGGGGCACAACAGTGAGCTAGACAGGTAGGAATGTTCCCTGTGAGCTTTCAGTCAGGTGGAGAAGACAATTAATATGCAAGAATAAAAAACATAAGCACCACTACCCTATGGGAACTACAGGGAGTCCATGCCCTAAACCTTGGCTAGTGATTTGTTAGGTATCATTTATAGAGGGTTTGGCACTGAGACCTCAGGTTCTTTCCAGTCTACTAAGGCAGCAGCAGATACATGCCTCAGGTCCTAGGAATACAACTCTCACCTCTGGCCTGCTTGGCTGGTGGAGAAAGGACAAGAGAACACATTTCCACTTGTCTGGTGCTAAACACAGAGCTGTGGAACGAAGGCACTCCAGTGTCCAAGGGCCTCATCTCCTAACGGGACAAGAAATTTGGGTAAGACTCTCAAGGGATTTTAAGCTTTGAGTAACCTCCCTGAGGTCTTTGACCTCCCCAGCAGTGTGTGGTGCTGCTGGACAGTGTCTCGAGACCAAGTCCCTCCCTGCTCTGGGACTCAGTTCCTCCACCTATAAGGTGACTAGGTTGAACTAATGCTTGTTCTTCAGCTCAAACCTCCTTATGAGCCATCAAACCTTTCTCTCCCCCTTTCTCCATCAAAAGCCAAAGACAAGGCATGAGTTGATGAGTCTCAATGGTGTCCCACAAAATGAAATTAACAGTGCCAGGAGTCTTTATTGACCTCTGAAGTCAAATTCTTCAAGGCTGATTGGCTGGACGCAGCTGTTTAACACATTGACTGCTACACTAGGAAAAAAAAATTTCCCTGGGGCCACGGTGTTTTATTAAGACAAAACGATCCTTTCTAATTTGTTATTTTTTATTGTTTTCTGTATGTGAGTTATATGCAACCCAATCCACGTTTTTAGAATTAAGTTGTCAATATTAATTGTAACAATAAGAATATCAACAAATAAGATTTTTATGAACCAACTGCAGGGTTTTGATTCACGAGGCCCTGGGCTCAAAACTAGCCTGAGTTAAATACAACTCACTTGGCAGTCAATGTGTTAATAATGGGTCCCCCACTCCACCCAATCTCACACTCCTTTGCAGTTAATGGGGCCATCCCATAACTCATCCCATGAGAGAGGAGGGAGAATGGCCGGTGTCTACGCTTTCTGCAGAGGCTGGTTCATAAAGCAGTATTTATACATTCCCTTTAACCTGACACTGCATAAGATCTATTACCAGTTAATTAAATTGTAACCGTTTTATACATTGACTTCTGGTTATGATCAGCATCTAAATGGACAGATCCACGAGGCCACGTTGACTCGCGTGAAGAAGCTAAATAATATTCACTTAAAAGAGCATTAAATTGTGCAGAACCATCATGAGCAGTCAATAAAGGCTTCATGTTAAACAGAATTTAAAGGGATGGTATTTGCTACTTTCCTCTCTTGAGAAACATATGCTTTTAAAAAGTATTTCCTGCCTTTGAATTCCCTGTGACTAGAGCGGTTTTGATAATTTTCTGATTTGTTTAAAAGGAACGATTATAAAACTTTGTTAGAGGCATTTGCACTCATTTAAAAGGGGGTGCATCCTGGATTCTGCCACTGTCATAAAGGGAAAAGAGACAAGAGACTAATTAAGTAACAAAGGCTCCACCAGAAGCCTGAGTTCCAGAAGCATAATCTCCCGTGCCAGGCGCGGGCCGATGACTAGCTGCACGCTTGCTCCGGCCTTCTGGGCCTAATCCTCCCTCCTCAGCAAGAAGCATTCAGACAGTGTCTGGAATAATAATGTAATTAGGGACAGCTCAAACACCTCATCCACGAAAGACAAGGATTTGGATCCTTTCAAATGTGCGAAAGAGAATCAAAAGCACCAAAGAGTGGGTCCTTTTTTGGGGGGTCAGGGGGAGCAGGTTGTTAGAACTTTATATCTTTCTCTTTTTTTTCTGCTAAAAAAAAAATATGCTTCTCAATGAAGGGGAAAAGTTGTTTTTGACCAAGACCCAGTGGACAGTTAGGTCAAAAATGGCCCCTGTGCTCACTCAACAAACAAACAAAAAATCCTCACGTTTATTTCCCCCAAAAAGCCAATTTTTTATTTTGTTTTGTCGCTTCATCTTTCTTCCTTGGATCTAGATTATAAAGTCCTCTCTGTTTGAATGAAAATATACAGGATTGATGGGCAGAGATTATGTTTCATGAATTTTATATTCCCTAGATATAGCACAGTGACTGTTATACAGAAGGTGCTAAATAAATGTTTGCTGATTGGTATCTGGTATCCTTCGTGTTTTTAAGTTTGCTCATTTCAATTTGGAAGAAAACCATTTTGTAGAACATTTTGAGTGCAGGGGCTTCTAGCATATGTAAGAATCATGCCAATCACAACCTAGAGCCATGATTTGCAAACAGCATTTCACAGAGGCTTAGGGGTTCAACAGCTGAGAGTCGGGGGTTGTTTCAGGAAGGGAGGTGGGAGGAGGCTGCTGCACCATCCCATGTCAATTTCAATCAACACAATTCACTTCTCTGTGGTTTCTATGCTAGATTTTCACATAAAATGTCCTTTGAAGAAAACGTTCCTGCAACTGGGTATGCATAGAGTCTCAAAGTATCTCTCCAAAAGACACTCATTAATTGCAAAGAGAAAAATGGTAACTTTACAGTAGAGAAATCTGGCAAATATCACCTTAGCTAGGTGATCAACGTTACATGACTGGTCACAAGATGTCAGTACTGCACCCCTGATATGATGTGCCAAGAAGGACACTCTGTGTTATTCTTGCCCAAGTGCATCAAACTAATCATGAGAAAACATCCGACAAAGCCAAACTGGGAGACATCCTACAAAATAATTGGCTACTCTTTTCAAAAGTGTGAAGGTCATGAAAAACAAAGAAAACACTGAGGAAATGTCATAAATCGAAGGAGACTAAGGAGATATAACAACTAAATGTAATATGGGATCCTGGATTGGAAGCTGGAACAGAAAAAAGGGCATCAGAGGGAAAAATTGCTGAGATTCAAATAAAATCTATACATAAGTTAATAACATTGGTTCAGTGTTAATTTTGTGGTCTAGATAACTATGGTTATCTAAGATGTTAACATTAGGGGAAGTTGGGTAAAGGGTACAAAGGATTATTTTTGCAACTTTTTTTGGTAAATCTAAAATTATTTCAAAATAAAAGTGGAAAAAAAAGTTTCTGTAACTAAATAAATTTTAATCACCATTCATGAGAAATACAATTGGACTTTTGTTCGGATTGACCTTCAAATATGACAGGCAGACGTCACTGGAGGCCAACAGCAATTAATCCTCATGATCAAAGCCATGAGTTTTGAATAGTCATGAATAGCCAGGCCACAATGCCCTGCACCTGCCTGGAGGAAAAGTCCAAAGAGCAGGAAATAAGGATCACTCACAGTGATGAGCAGGCTGACCATTCTGCACTAGTGTCAAGAAAGCATAGAAAACCCACATCCTCATAAGGCACGAGGGACATGGGCTGGAATCAGTGACCAGGCTGGTGGGTATCCCATGTATCTGGTGGTCAGAGTCCCAAAGACTTCACCAACCTCTTCACTGTGTGAGTCCCCACTGGACAAGTCACAAAGCCTTCAACTTATTTTACAGAAAAAGAATAGAATCCCTGTCCTGCCAAGTCTACTGATTTAGGTTTGTGGGTGGATTTTAATATTATTCATTTAAGACGCTTGACTATCTGGTTTCTCCTGGCAATGCCCAATTATTCCCTAGCATAACGTAAAGACTAAGCAGTGATGGAGAACTGCTCAAGGCAACATACACTAAATAAGGAGAAAAGCACTATAGTTTGGAGACATTTGGTAAAGGGGCAAAGAGCCTCAGTAGGCTCTGAGTGCATTCCAGGTCTACTTTTCCCTAAAGGTACGCGGATCTGAATGGGAGAAAGGGATTGGAAAAGAGGAAAAGGTGGGATCTAGATAGCGGCCTGAATCAGTTCAGGACTCATCTAGAAAATGCCTAAGAATTTTGCATTCTATTCTATAACATACTTGTGTTTATTTTCACATAAAAATTATGGTCCCTCCTAACTCAGGTGTTGAAAAGAAGGATTGTATTTATTCTGTAAATTCTCACACCTGCTAGCAAATACCCCAACTTCTAGAAGCATGATGCAAAATGGCTTAGAAAATGTTAATTTATGTTTATTGTATCAGCATATTCTGTTAATGCAAAGAGGTGTTTTAAGAAAGATTTTTTTAACAGATTTAAATCTTAAAAGCATAAACATATCTGCAAAATCCACTCATCCAGAAAACCTCACTCCCTAATGATGTCAGATAAATGAAGCATTGCTCTACTAGGAAGATGTGCTAAGACCCTAGGAAATCCATATTGTACATATATTAGTCATGCATAGCAAAACAAAGCTTGCCCTTTCCTTTTCTATTATGAAAAGTATGGGTTTGGCAAATGTCCCAATGATCCTTCTCTTTTTCAAAAGACAGAATATCTGAACTGCTGATAATAGATTACTTGTTTTCTGAAATGGTATTAAAATTCTGTATTTGGCCTCTTGATTTTTCTTTGAAAACCAAGATCCTTGTTAAGAGTGTTTCTTGGTCCTCAGCACACTTCATGAATTTTAAAATACCTCTTGTTTTAAACAGAAAGGCAGGCAACTGTGTGGCCAGCCTTCATTACCCCTTTTTTCCAGAACCCATACCCTGATCTTGGGGAACCAGCCTTCTCCCACTTTAGCCCATGAGGTTTAGGGGAGACGACATTGCCCTCAGTTCCATGAGCAAAGACTTGACCCATATACCAAAGACTATGAAATGTTCCTGACCATATGAAAGATTTAGAGGTATGTGCATGGCCCAAAGGAGGCAGAGAGGTTGGCCCAATATCAGGAAAGAGCCTCATTTTGTCTGCTGGGGCTGCGAAGCTGGTGTGCCTGGCAGCCTCTTGTCACCATTAGGAGTTGGGGGAGCCTTTCTGAGACGAAGCAAACAGCACGAAGCAGAAGTTACTGAAGACATTTAAGCCTCTGGATCCAGCCATGCCTGAAACAGTATATCCCCTGTCTTCTCAGTTACAGAAGCCAATAAAGTCCCTTTTTTGCGTAAGCAAGTTTAAGATGAGTTTCTGTCACTTGCAAATGAAAGAATCCTAATACAAACATCTTTTAAAAACAGAAAACATTAGGATGGTAGAGATGAAGTGGGTTTTTCTTATCTCTAAAACTCAACTTGAAGATCCAGGGTCAGGCAACTCCAGTCAGCCAAAAGTAAAACCACGAGGGCATGAAAGCATAAACAAGTGAGAAGAACACTGGTTGTGAAGTCAGCAAACCAAATTCAAAACTGACTCTGCAACTGGCCAGGTAAGTGGCCTCAGGCATTTGCTAAACCTAAGCCCCAGTTTCTACACCTCTAAAATGGGAGCAATGACTTCACAGTGTCAGTATGAAAACTGAAGAGTTAATGGATGAAACAGCTAAGCACTGCCCAAACAAAACGATCGCTTCCTTCTTCTCCTAGGGTACAAGATAAGATGGGAGGAGACGGTTTGTGCATGCGCTGTTTAGAGAGCAGCTGGGTTTGGGGAGACATCTGCAGAAGCCTATGTAGAAATGCTAACAACAAAAACATCTGCGGCTGACTCTGGAACAAGGGGGAAATCAAGCCAGCCCATCCAAACACCGTGACAGTGTGTGAAGACAATTATGTGTGATCCAGGCATCTGATAAACCTCATCACAGGCCCCCTCTCCCTCATGGAACTGCTTATTCGTAACATTTAGGAACACAACTGTATTCATCTTATGGACCTTCTGGGGGTGTATCTGGTATGAGGTTTCTAAAAACTGGCTCCTGTGACACCCCCAGAAAACCCTACTCCCTGGTGATATGAAATAATAAATAAATGAGTAAAAATGAATGGAAAAAATGTAATGGAAATAGATGAAACAGAATGAGAAATCAAACAAATGAAAAGAGGACTCAAAAACTGCAGGTCTAAGGTCACCTTCAGTCTATAAGGGACCACACACAGTATTTAAAAACAAAAAAAAAGCATAAGTAGCCAATGTTTAAAAATCTGGAAAGTTCTCTTTCTCTCTCTCTCTCTTTTTTTTTTTTTTTTTTTGAGACAGGGTCTTGCTCTGTTGCCTAAGCTAGGGTGGAGTGGCATCAGCTTAGCTCACAGCAACCTCAAACTCCTGGGCTCAAGTGATCCTCCTGCCTCAGCCTCCCAAGCAGCTGGGACTACAGGTGTGCACCACCACGCCTCACTAATTTTTCTATTTTTTTGTAGAGATGGGATCACACTCTTGCTCAGGCTGGTCTCAAACTCCTGACCTCAAGCAATCCTCCCGTCTTGGCCTCCCAAAAGTGCTAGGATTATAGGTGTGAGCCACTGTCCCCAGCCTGGAAAGTTCTCTTAAAGAGCCAAATGTCCAGCTTCTCGTGAATAACCAGAAGACCTGGTAAGCCCAGCCCCGTATTCCCAAATGGTAGCAGCTGGCAGGAACTGAGCTGGCAGAGATGCCTCTCTGGATGGTAAGGCATGTCCTCCAACTCATGCCCCCCGCCACCAACTCCCCCTAATTTCTTACACTGGAGGTGGCACTCATTCAAATGGCATACCCGAACCCCTCTAGGGATTTGTTCTCTTGGGAAGGGAGGACATCTGGGAGCTCAGGGAGCCATTATTAGGCTACTCTGTCTACTTCCCTACTCCAGAAGCAAAGTGGTTACTAAGAAAGGAAGGCTACATGGGTGATGGATGCACAACCCTGGGACCATACTGAAAACCACTGAAATGTACACTTTAAAAGGTGACCTTTATGGTATGTGGATTATATCCCAATAAAGCTATTTTTTTTTTTTTTTTTTAAAAGAAAGAGGAAGAAAGAAAAGTTTCCTGCCAGGTAAGGTCTTGACTGTGATACTGACAAGGCCAACCCTCAGTAACCTCCCAGCAGGTTGCAGTGTCTACATGTGATGGCTGGAGCTGGAGCAGCCATCTTGCCACAGTGAGAAACTTTAACCTGGGGAGAACATGCTGAGTATTGCAGAGAAGAAAGATGGCAGGAATGTGAATCTCACATGCTGTTGCTGATGGATGAATTAACCCCATAGTCACCCTTCTGCCAGGGTTCTTGTCATGTGAAATAATAAGTCTCCATGACATTTAAATGGGCTGAGTCTTTCATTACTTACAGCTGAAGCAGCCAAAATTACACATGGGTGTTATGGGAGATTAGTTTAAAAGCCCACCTAAACACTTAGAGGTAAGACTCTGAGAAACAAAGACCGAAACGCCTTCAAACAGTCCCCAGCCCATCAGTGGTCCAGAGGACTCAGGACCATCAGTTGTGCTGAATAATCTCCCAGTTCTGCAGAAGCACATGCAGGGTTCCAACAGGCAGCTTAACTTTACCACTTAATCACAGAAGTCTAGCTGGTGTCAAGCTCTTAAAGGAGTTGATCCCCAGGAACAGGGAGAAAAATGAAAAGGAAATAAAATTGAACAGTTGCCTGCAGAGAACACCAGCCGCGCATGATTGATTTCCATGTAATCTCCATTTGTCTCCCTGGAATTTCTTCATCAGACTTCTGGCACAGGGTCACAGGGAGGTGTGCTGCTGTTCATGCCTCAAGTGTGATCAGGAAAAAAACATTCCCATATATGCCCCTGAAGGCCAAGGAGACCAAGATGGGTGAACTGTGGAGGAGCTGGAGAGAGACGCTTTTCTTCTTCTTGCCCAAATGTATTATAATAATCAGCCCATAGGCCTCTGCAACCCAGGAGGAAGGGTAGCCCTACCCACTATTCTAGTAGGAGTTTTATCTCTCAAGCTGGTGAGCTCCTGTGATCGGGGTTTGTGCCGATCTTGGGTGTCTTCAATCCATCAACTGCTCAGTGCAGGGTCTTGGTCCTGATGACAGCTGGTATGTGCTGCTCCTCCATGGACCCATTCATCCTAAAACCCACACAGGCCTTGGGTCACTGGTCATGGAGACAGGATAAAAAAAGAGAAGAGAATGGAAGGGCAGGAGAGATTCTACCGTGTCAACTCAAAGTGCCAGCCTTTTGCTTGCTGTCTGCTAGATTAGCACTCCCTCCTGGGCACGCTCCCTGGCACAGAGAAAACATTCTAAACTGACTTATTAATGGATAAGCACCGAACTTCCCCAGTCTCACCAGTTCCAGCTCTACCCTCTGAACTCACAGAGCAAACTTGCTCTGGTATTCCCCAAAAAAGCCTTTCAGATATTGGAATCCCCTTTCACTTTCCAAGCAGGCTGGAATGATTTTTTTTTTTTTTTTTCTTTTTGAGACAGGGTCTCACTCTGTTGCCCAGGGCTAGAGTACAGTAGTGTCATCATAGCTCACTTCAACCTCAAACTCCTGGGCTTAAATGATCCTCCTCCCTTAGCCCTTCATGTAGCTGGAACTATAGGCACATGCCACCACGACCAGCTAATTTTCTTTTTTTTTTTTGGCAGAGATTGTATATTGCTCTTGCTCAGGCTGGTCTCGAACTCCTGGCCTCAAGCGATCCTCCTGCCTTGGCCTCCCAGAGTGCTAGGATTACAGGTCTGGAATGTGCTCTTGGCCTGGAATGAGTCTTAATATAAATGCTGCTGTGGTCATGCAAGGAGTAAAGCAGGCCATACGATTGCATCTAACCATGCAATCAGTCCACTGTCAGGTGCTCACTCCATTCCCAGCAGTGGCAAAGCTCCTATTTAGGAAGAAAAAATGAGCCTTCCAGACTTCTCATCTCCTGCAAGTTGTGGAATGTGGCAATGAAAACTAAGAGCTTGCTGTCATGGTTCAAGCCCTGGGGTGCAGACCTGGCTTCTGGTTCCTGGTGCTGCCACTCACTCACTAAGTGACCTGGGCAAGCCCCTTCCCTGCTTTGGCCTCTTTCCTCATCTGTAAATCAAGGACCATGGCCTAGAAGTTCTCTAAGCACCCTTTATAGCTCTAATATCTCAGGAATTTAAATGCTTACCAGGCCACTGGTGGCTGAAGAGATGGGGATTAATTTATCATATATGTCAAATAATGGCTTAGACGAAGAATCAAGAGCTTTGAGACCAGCTGCTCCTAGCAACTTCTTGAAATGCCTTTACCCAGCAACACTCCTTTCCTGAAAGATCTTTGAGAAAACATCATAACTTAATAACGACTTTTGTTGAGTGCTTACTCTGTGACAGGCAGTATCTAAGGAATTAACTATATTAATTGTTTTAATCCCCACAATGACCCCATAAGGTAGAATTATTCTTGCCCCTCTTTTGCAGATGAGAAAGCTAAGACACAGAGTGGTTAAGTAAGTTGCCCAAGATCACACAGCTACTAAATGGCAGAACCAGGAGTCAAACTTAGGGAGTCTAATTCTGAACTGTCATTATTAACCACTATGCGATAATGCAATATTGCCTCCATTGGTTAAATCCCAAAAAGAGGGAAAGGTGTTTATGTGGGAAGGTGCTGAAGACTCCAGGAATAGCCAGCCAGCTACTCCTGGCAAGCAGTCCTAAGGGAAACAGAACTCGATGGAAACAGGAAGAGTCAAGTAATTTGCTCAACCGATACTGTATTTCTCATCTGTCTTGTGAGAACCACAAAGCACTCAGAAGGGAGTGGGAGTAGAAAGCAAAACAGTAGTCCCTGTTCTCAAAGGAGGATAATACCGTAATACTGTAAAATTGTCAACAACAGTATCAGTGTACCAAGCACCCTGCTAAGCACCCTCTTCATGGTCTCATTTGCTCACTATGCGGTGGGCGCTGATGCCGTCCCATTTTGCAGATAAGGAGATGGGCCACAGTGAGGTGAAGTAACCAGCCCCAAGGTGACACAGCTAGTAAGTGGCACGGCCAGGATGTGAACCCAGATCCGCCAGAGTTCCAGAGTCTGTGCTCTTAACAGAACTCACTTACTAAAGTTTTAGGCAAATAATTCAAGCTTTGCAGAATCAAAAGACAAGACAAAATAGAACAAATTGCAAAGCTGTAAGAAACCAGGGGTGAGAATAATAAACTAGACAAGCTTGAAGCACTTTTAAGAGGCAGTGGCTATTCTGCTCCAAGGAGGCCAGTAAAGAGGAAGGAGGACTTTCTGAAATGCACAGGTTTTATCCGGACGTCTGGGTTGGGGGTAGGAGCCAGAACAATCTCAGACATTCCAGGCAGACAAAATTGGCAAGGTTAAGCCAGGACCATATTGTCACACAGGGGAGGGCTCTGAGTGCTTGGGCATAATCCCACAAGTGACGAGAGTCACCGGGTTTCAGGAGAGGGACAGGGGGAAAGCAGGGATTTAGGTGCTTTTGCCTGGCCACTGGGACCCCCTCCAGGAAGGTTTGTGCTCCATGAGATCACAGTTATTAACCCTGGAAAAGTCACCTGGGCAGACAGATACACCAGAGAGTATTCAAAGAGCACAACACGAGAGGAGCAGAAGTAACCAGAGGAAAGGAAGTGCCCGGGGGCCCCAACTGAACACCTGCCAGTAGGGCAAAGGGCCCAGGCTCAGACCAGCGATTCTCAAAACGCAATGGTCACTCTCGGAACCTGTTAAAATGCAGCTTCCCGGGCTACCCCAGAGAGGTGCTGCTCCGCAAGTCTCAGGTGGGACAGAGAGCTGCACGTGTGACCCGCACCCCCCTCACACAAGATGGGTCTCCTGTGGGGGCCCTGGACCAACATTAAAAAGATAATGATTTGTTATCCAAAGACTCAAATTCAACTGAGTAGAATCGAATCAAGACTCAAACAATTATTCTTTTTCAAACATGAAACTCTGAGCAAGTCATTTAAAAGTCCCCTGAGATTCAAGTTTCTAATCTGAAAAAGGGGGACACCTGGCCCTGCCCACTTCACAGAGCGGGTCAGATGAGACAAGGACAGAAAATCCTTTGCGGCTCTGAAGGGCTGAGCATTGTGAGTTACTGTGGCGCTGATGGTGGGTGACAAAGTGGTGACAAACAGTAAGTGTGTCCCCAAGCTCCAGCATCCTTTTCTGAACACCAGTGCCAAGTCTTGAAGTGGCAAAGGGGAAAAATTAAGTTATTCAAAAAGCCTAAAGCCAGCTCTGATTCTAAGGGTGATACCAAGGAAATAACAGCACAAACAAGCTCCTGTGTGTTGAGGAGGATGCTCCCTGTGTGTTGTTTATAACATTGAAAAACTGGAAATAATCTAAATGCTCAATAACATAGAAATGGTGAACAGAATGAGGGTTCACCTGCCAAACAGGAATAGTATCCAGTATTTTAAAATGATGCCCAACTGTATGTATTAACATAAAATAATTGCCATTCACAATATATTAAATAAAAAAAGCTTGTTTTTAATTTTTAGTTGACACATATTAATTATACATATTTATGGAGTACAATATGATGTTTTGATACATGTAAGAAAAAATCTTAACACAAACGTCTCTATAATCTCCTTAAAAATATATAAATTGCATATAAACACGTGCGTAGATATATACAATGCAACTGTGGTTATCTTTGGATGGTCACAATCACTGGGAATTTTCCTTTGGTGTTTGTTGTACTTATCTGTATTTTATAAACTTTCTACAATGAGGTCATATTGCTGTTGGGAAAAAAAAAAAAGAGGAAAATCTCACCCTCTGCCTCCAACATTCCATCCACCCTTCCCCCACGTCTCTTTTCACATTTCAGGGACTCTGGGCTGGCTAATCCCGTAACTCTGCCCCCCAGCTGGGGCCCGGCATTGGAAGGAATTGCCAGGCCCCAAACCCATACTCCTCAGGAATGGGGTGGGATGGGGCCTCATCTAACTGGCAAGAGCACATTCTTTTCACGGACATTTCCAGAAAAAAAAAAAACAAAAAAAACCTCAGTCAAAAGCAAGAATGATAGGAGTCTGAAATAGACCATCCATCAAGCAGAACTCTGTGGGGCTCCACATCTCAGCAAGGGGCCCCCTCAAAGCACCACCTCCCGCCATTTACTGAGCCATTTAAGCTCTACTCCACACTGGAGAGCTGCACTAAATGCATTCTGAACATTACCTTATTTGATCTCTGCAACCTCGCGAGGCAGGTATTTTTCCTTCAAATCACAGATGAGGACACTTGAGGCTCTTGTCTGGGTCACACAGCCAGGAAGTGGCCAAGAGGACCTTGAACCCCAGGTCTAACTCTGCTGGGCACCACAGTGAAACAGCATCTTCTCATTAGTTTCATGCACCTCAGTGTACCCGGCCATGAATTTCTCTTTCCTTAACCAAGGAACTGGATTCTTGTCAACACTCAAGATTCTAGCACTTACAGCTACCACTGTATGATTTTTCCCAGCTTCCCAGACTCCATTCCCCGGCCACAAAATAGAGTTGTTTTCAATCAGCGAGCATTTTTAGGTGCTGAGTATACATCCACCTTCTGTATGCTAGGGAGGCTCCCACTCTTAACCCAGGATACCAAAAACCGTCACAAAAGATCTATGTCTTTATGCATCTAAACACCTCATTGTAGATCTGAGACCAAAAGACTGAAAAGTCCACAAAATTGTGTCAAGCTGACCCCTTACTGAGTATTCTAACCTGTGATCATGATCTCACTAACACTTCTGCAGTAAGTGCTACCGTTTATTGGATCTACCATATACTAAGCGCTTTATGTTCCTCCTCCCTTCTATTATACCTTTATCATGATCCTAGGAAATAGGTTTTATTATCCCCATTGTATAGGTGAGGACACTAGGGCTGAGAAAAGTTAAGACACTTGCACAAGTTCACCCAGAACTAGGAATTGCCCCGGTAGCATCTATAATACTTGGTCACATGTGGTGGTTATTTTTGTGTCTGTCTGTCACGCCATCAGATGGCAGGCCCATAAAGATGGGGATGTGTCCCCCACTGACCTAGTCCTGCACCTGATGTATGGTAAGCATAAGCTTGCACACATGCACGTGTAGACACACACAGGCAATACTACAAAGGAAGCAATCAAGGTAACTCAAAAGGGAGTCTCTAGATTCAGACAGATCTGGGTTTGAATGGCAGCTCTGCCAAGTCCTAAGTGTCTCTCCTTAAGCAATTCAGTCTTCTAAGAGCATCGGTTTCCTCACCTGTTATACAGGGAGACCAAGAAACTCACTTACTAAGGAGGGTATGAGGAATAAACAAGATTCATGGATAGCAATCTCTGAGCAGACCGGCATGTAGTAACTGTTTATTAAAACACAGACATCTATTACTACAAAGCCAGAAACAGAAGTGCCCAATTAATGGGATACCCAGAACTCAAGGCTTTCTCTTCCCCCCGTAGAATATGAGCTCTTTAAATGCAGGCATAGGATGTTCACATCTGCAACCCCAGCACAAGCCAATAAATGGTGTTCAGCAAATGGCTGATGATGGCAGAGACCTTATACAGCCTTTCCTGCCAGGGTGGTGACCCTGAGCTGTGCACAGAAGGACAGGTAGGCAGAAGGGAGGAGCGAGAACTCCTTCACCTGCAGCAAAAGTCTCCTGAGCCAACCTCACTATAAAGGAGGAATAAAGATAGTACCAGCCATGCAGAGGTATAATGAGGCTGAACTGAAATATCCTCAGAAAGCCTTCTGCCCCCCGAGACCAATCAGAAGAGGAGGGAAGATGTGATGATACAGGGAAAGGTGGGCATGAGGCTGGGTGGGCTAAAGAGAGGCATTAAGAGGGAGGGCTTTGGAGCTATAAGGTTAAGAGTTCAAAGCCCAGCTCTCACATTTACCAGCTTTGAGATTTCCCCTCGCTGAGTCTTGGCTTTCTCATCTCTATAAGGAGGAAAACAAGAGAGCCTCCCCCATGAGTTTGGTGTGAATCAAATATAAGGCTTGCCGGGTGCATAGTAAGAGTGAAATAAATGGTAGGTGCCTTATGGAGGATACGCTTTTTCCTGAAAGTAAAAGCCAACATCCTCAGACAATAACAGAGCCAAGGAGGAATTCAGCTTAGTACAACTAAAATAAAAATAGGAGAATCGAAACTGTTTCCTGAGGATGACTATTTATGAGGCCAATTTCGGTTTCCAAGTGCTAATGAATCCCCCACGGCAGCTTCTGTGCAGCTCAGTCCAGAGTGTAGGGACTCGCCCTCCCCGGAGTTCTTCGAAGCACCGCAGACACTTTCGGTGCTCGAGCAGCATTTAATAATCATGGCAATAATCCTAATGATGACGGGGTAAAGTGCAGGGGGAGAGAGAGAAGAAGATGCAGGTGGGGAGGAATAACACTTAAGCTATTTTGTTTCCTCAAGACAAACTTCTGCCTAAAATAGATTAATTCAATCTGCATATTAATGTAGATTACTAATTAATGACTAAAAAATGCTTTCAACGTGGAAAGTGCTATGCAAATGCTTAAAAAATAATAACATCCAGGAGTCTCAGGATAAGTATGGAAAGGAAATAAGCTAGCCTCCTTTTTTTTTTTTCTTTCTTAACGTTTAAAAGTTTATGGTCGAAGGAAATGGAAGGCATTAAGAAAATTCATTTAAAGCACAAAAACATAAAATACGAAAGCCTGGTGTGAGATGACTTCCTTTGCACGCCTGTGGGAACTTCTCACTGCACTTACTGCGGGGTGTTGTGACTGCTGGTACATGTGTCTGTGTTGCCTTCCAGACCCCAGGTGGCTTGAGGGCACAGGCCATGTCTTCTGTATTCTCCACATCCCCGGCACCCAACACCGTGCCAGGCGTGAAGGCGGAAGCCAATAATGTCTAATAAAACAAATAAGTGGCCCCAAAAGCCCTTGTCAAAAGAGGAGGATGAAGGCAGCTTATAGTGACTTCCTTCTAAAGAGTACGGTATGAAAAGGAAGAAAAAAAATGAGTCACTTTGTGGTGGAGAAATCTGACAGGCACTGCCTCAGCCAGGTGATCAAGGTCAACATCAACCGTGATAAGTCATGTTCAAAGTATGTACCCCTGATAGGACGTGATGGGAATGGCACTTTAGCCCTGCAGCCTTCCTCCTGAAAACTCCATAACCTCATCGAAGCATCAGAAAAACATCAGACAAATCCCAATAGATTCTAAAAAATGCCGGACCAGGGCACCTCGAAACTGTCAAGGCCATCAAAAACACAGAAGATCTGAGAGGCTGTCACAGCCAAGAGGGGCCTAAGGAGACATGGGACCTAATGTAATGTGGTGTCCCAGAGGGATTTTGCAGAGGGAGAAACAAATTCAGGCAGCCAAGAGATCTGTCCAAGGTCCCAGGGAGGTTGCAGAGTCGGGCGAGACTACAGTCCTCACGTCAGACGCCCCAGGAGGATAGATAGAGTCCCCCGAGTGGGTGATGCGGTGCAGAGTGGCGGACATGGTATTCTTTTCCAGACACAACGAATATCTTGATTTTTTAAAAAATTTGCAACTTACGTGCAATTTCTTCCCTCCTCTGAAAACCCTCAACTTCTCTTGACCAAAAATCCTGTATCGTTTTGCAGTCAAGCACCTACAGGGATCGAGAGATTCAATGGGCTGGAAGAATGGTCCTCAGAGCCCACCACGCCCAAAACCTCTGATTCAGCAGAGGAAACACTGAGGCCCAAAGTGGGAGACAGTGTCATGCCTGGTGTCAGTTGAGTACGTTGGCGCCACCTTTAGCGTCTGCTTCCTCACTTGCACTATCCAAAACGCTCCGCGACCTGAGACACCAAGGACCAGTTTAGGGCCACGGAGGAATTCCTGCCAAACCCCAGCTCTATCTTGGCCAACCTCTTGGCTGTAAAGGGCAGCCGAGTGGAAAACGGATTGGTATTTAGCTCTGTGCTTATTTGTCCCGGCTCCTGAGCCCTCTCCAAGCAGAAAGCCCAGGCCTGGCAGGCTGGAGCCTGAGACACAAAGACAGCGTCCCACCGGGGTGTGTGGAGAGGACACAGCTCAGCCTGGCTGGCAGGTCACACTTCCCGGTGGCCCCATCCATCAGCCTTCCTGGGGGATCTCATTTTCTAGCTCAGAGTAGGGTACATTTTCTAAATGTGACCCTATTCCTGTTATGAGAATCAAAGTGCTCCAACCACAAGATCATAAATACTCAAAAGTGACGTCTAATGGCAGTGGCAGTTTGCAAAATTTCAAGTGGCAGTGAGAAGTGGACGCCATAAATTACATGCCGACTCCTCCATTCTCACCGAGGTGTTTTGTGGGCTGTTAGTGATGAGATCTGCTTTCAAGTGGATTTACAGGGGCTCCCCGTGAATTTAGGCAGAGCTTTTAAAAATACTTCTAACAGCTGCTAAAAAGCAACCAGAGGAGCCTATAATTTTAAACCTAAAACAGGTTCATTAAAAACATGTTTAATGTATAATGACCAAAATATGGAAAATGGCTCATTTGGAGATGGATACATTCAGTGGGAAAGTGCTAATAATTATAACAGTAACGATGACAGCCAGGATGTATTGCGTCAGGCATTGAGCTAGGCCTTTTACACGGATTATCTCATGGCATTCTTACAGTAGTTCCATGAGGAAGGTGCTATGATCATCCTTATTTCGCACACGAGAAAATTCAGGTTCCAAGAGGTTAAGTCGTTTGTCCAGGCAGCACAGCTGGTGAGGGACACAGAGGAACAGTGAACACAGGGGTCTCACTTCAGGGCTCAGGACTTGACTCACCCTGCTAGTGTCCCTCCCAGTCAGAGCAGACCAAAGACAGAGCACCCCAGAGGCTCCCTGAACCCCAGTAAAACATCACTGTGCACAAGAGAGGTCTGGGCCCCATGCAAATGTCGAACTGTGGGAACCTGTCATCAGCACAATGAACAAAAGGAACAAACCTTTAGAAAATACAAAGGATCCCTGTGATGAACTTGTGAACTTCTAGGCCTGGCTTTGCTTCTTCCTAAGTCATCTTAGCCTCAGTTCCTGTATCGGTAAAATGAGGGTGATACCAACTTCTGGCCATCAAGACAATTTGGTGAGATCGCATATGTGAAAAGCTCTTTACAAGCACTGTACAAACCGTGTTATTAATGAGAATATCTAGACAAAAATCTTTCAAGTCGAGCGCTAATGTTCATTTTCTCATGACCCCTTTACGGGGGCAGAAATAGGTTTAGAGGGATGAAATAACTAGCTCAGGATCACAGCATTAAGAGTCAGTGGCACAGCCATGACGGAATGTTTGGAGGGTCCTCCTGTCTTCAATTCCATACCCAATTCACCAACACACACAGACACACAGACACACACACACACACACACACACACAAGGGCTCCAGAGAACAGAGGTTGAGAACTTCTAGGGTAATCAAGCCCTAAGGTCCTTTCCTAGTACTGAAGCTGCAAGTCTCTGCTTAGCTCTGCAGGTGGTAGGGAAGGACTCTGCAAAGACTATGACCTTAGAGGACAAGAGACCTCCAAGTGTCAGAATGAGCCCCACTTATGCTGCCCTAAGCACAGTGCTTACAGCTGCTGCTGTGCCCGGTGACCCACGGGTAGAGCCTGCAGGCTCGCTAAGCCTTAGAGGGCACCCCCATGGAGTGCTCACTTTATTTATCTGCAGCTGGTCAGAGAGATTTCTGATGATAGTGGGGACAGAAGCAGGTCTGTGCTGGCCTTTGAAGGGACCGCAGCCCAGCGCCGTCGCCAGCAGTCTAAGGAAATGTCTCCAGGTTTCTTGTCCTTTCCACAGATTTTCTTCCTTTGGGAACTGTCCCACTTTCTCACAAAATTATATGCACTAGACCATTTCCCTCAGGCCCTGTTTCCTCTATTTTCTGACTTTCAGTAAAGTTGTGGAAAGAAAAGTTATAGAATTCTAGAATCTCAGGGCTCAGAGGATCTCGATGCTAAAGGATGTCTAATCCAACCACCCCGTATCTAGCATGTAGGCCTCCTCTAAAGCAGTGATCCCCAACCTTTTTGGCATCAGGGATCAGTTTCATGGAAGACAATTTTTCCATGGACCGGGGTTAAGGGGGGATGGTTTTGGGATGATTCAAGCACATTACATTTATTGCACACTTTATTTCTATTATTGCTACCTTGTAATATATAATGAAATAATTATACAACTCACCATAACGCAGAATCAGTGGGAGCCCTGAGGTTGTTTTCCTGCAACTAGACAGTCCCATTTGGGGGTGAGGGGAGACAGTGACTGATCTGACAGGAGGCAGAGCTCAGGTGGTGATGCGAGTGATGGGGAGCGGCTATAGATACAGAGGAAGCTTCCCTCTGCCTGCCGCTCACCTCCTGCTGTGCAGCCCGGTTCCTAACAGGCCACCCACTGGTACCAGGCCACAGCCCAGGGGTTGGGGACCATAGCTCTAAATTATTCCTGCTAAAGTGTTGTCCAGTCTCACCTTGAACATCTCCAAAGATGGGGAGCTCGCTATCTCCTGAGGCAGCTCATTCCATATTCTGCCTATTTTTAGAATAATGTAGTGAGAGGTTAAGAGCACGGACCCTGATCAGGACTGACCACATATCTGCAAGACCCCTTTACGAGCAGGTCTCTGGGCATATGCACTAGTCACTTGCCCATATTCTGATACCAGATTTAATGGGTTTTCAACACACTAGCAAGTAACTTGACCTCATAGTACCTTACTTCCTTCATATGAAAAAGGAGGTAATAATATCTATTTCATACACTTGTTTCTGAAGGTTAAAGGAGTTACTATGTAACAACATGCTTAGAACAGTGCCTGGCAGAGTAAACACTATCAATTTTGTGCCCAAGTTGTATACTAGGAACAGAGAAAAGTATGCTTAGCAGCCTCCAGGCCAGCCGCTTTGATATCTGCACACAGCTCTGGTAGCCTGTGAGCCTTCTCTTCACCTGGAGCAAAGTTGCTGGTTCCTGCAACCACTTCTAGCCAGTAAGGCCCCAGGTGGGAAAAATCACAGCCACCCCCATGGGCAGTTCTGGTTTTGCGGGACCTGATGTCGCTGTACTGTGGGCTGGGGATGGGGAAAGGCTCTTTAAGAAGAATATGAAATTAAGGCATGTATACAATGTATTTTTAAAATGCTGCTAGATGTATTAATAGTTCCAATTCAACTTTCCCACCGCAGGATCTCAAAAATACCTGTGGCCACTCTACCATCCAAGAGGAAGGAAAGTTAAGAGTGACAGCAGCCTTAACTGACCATGGTTACATTATCTCATTTTTGCAGATCTTAAGAGAACAAATGACCATGGAGCATATTTCTAGTGTCCCTCCCAGGGCCTTAGAAGGGAAGGACTCTGAAGCTTCATGGTGAATCTGACATTGGCCACCATCATCACTCATGATGTCTGGGCAGATAATGAGAAGTCCAAGAATCTAGTCACAGTCACAAGTCCTGGCGATTCTAACCCTTGAATGTCTCAAATGTGCCTACTGCTGTCCATCATCCCCTGCCTGGGCTTCCCAGCCTCACAGATGGCTGCCCTGTTGGCACCCCATCCCCTCCAGGGCAGTCTCCCCAGAGCAGCTGCAGCCTGAGCCCCATAGAAAGTAAACCTGACCATGCGCTCTCCTGCTTAACATCCTCTGACAGCTGCCAGCTGACGTCAGAGAAAATCCAGACTCCTTACTATGGACCACGACTTCCCTCCAAGACCCTCTACCCTCCCTGCTCAGCTCTTCAAGGCCAAGCCCCTGCCAGACAAGCTGCACCTCTGCAGGATGCTGTCTGGAATCCTCTCCTCATCCCACACTTCAACCTGGCTAACTCATCCTTCTCATACTCACTTAAATTGCACTTCTCCCAAGAAGCTTTCCCTAGCTCCTCCAAAACAAAACCAAAACCTAACCCTGGGTATGGTACCTGCAGCATCCTTGATTGGTGCCTGCTTGCCAATCAAGAGCACTACTGTCACCTTCTTGCCATCACAGTACTTGTTAATTAGTCTGTCTCCCAGTGAGGCTGTCATGAGGGAGGGCCCTGTCTACCCTATATCCCCAGGGCCTAGCACAGTATCAAAGCATGGAGCCACTCAACAACCACATGTTGTGGAATGACTAAGTGTTTCAGAATGCCAAGGGCAGAGAGCTGGGGAACTGGAGAGCCACGATCTCATCCCAGCACCACCACTAACTGTTGTGCAACCTGGGCCAAGGCCTCCACCCCTTGGTGGCCTCACACTCTCTTCAGAGACCAGAGCCTGTGCTCGTAACATAGCGCTGCCTGCAGAAACCACTTTCTCCTTGCAGAGACAGCACAGTCTTTTTGCTGAGTTTCCTACACACAGAAATCTTGCAGCCTGACTTTGGAGCCCTTCATTTATTATTCATTTATTTCCTTGTAATACCATTTCTGCTGCACTCGAAGGACAAGCCCTGGAACAGGCTTCCCACCTGCAAGTTAACACTGATTCGACCCAACCACAGAAAATCCTGTCTGAGAAGTATCCAATTACTGACAGCCAAACAAGCCCAGGATGCAAAGAACCAACCCGGAGTCAAGACATTCTCTTTCCCAATAACAATGTCCTTTAAACATTCCAAGCATTTTCATATTCATCATTTCTTTAAAAAAATTTTTATTTTCATAACAATCCATCAAACAATAGACCTCAGAGATTATTCTTCCCATTTTACAGATGAGGAAACTCAGGCTCAGAAAGACTGAGTAACTTGTCCAAGGTCAGAGAGTGGCAGAGCTGATGGGAACCCAGGGGCAACTGACTCCACAGTCCATACTGTGTAACTACTCTATAGTATTCTCACTTCTACATTCTAAAGAGGTTTCAGGGAATGATTTTAATATCCAGAACATAGCTATAAATTAATTTTGTTTCCTAAGACAAATGAGTTTGAAAAATAGGAAGAAAAGCATGAAAAGAAGTTGAAGCTACTTAACACCTTATGAAATTGACCGTGTGTCTGTTACATGTCACTGAGCTCTGGCCACAATGCACCCTTTCTAGCAAGCCAGCTCTTTGCAGCCTCATGGTCCCTCTACTTGCTAATCCTGCTACCTTGACACTCTTCTCTGCCTTCGTCCCGGGCTGTAGGTCACAATGAACTCTTATATCTTCAGCAAGACCTCCTCTAAGCCCCTCCCCTGAATCTCTTACACTAGCCTGTTTATTTCCTTCACATTATCCATCATCACTGTCTTATTTGTTTGTTTGCTGCCTATTTCTTCCACTGGCATGTAAGCTTCCTGATGGCTAGGTCTGGTTTTCTTACCACTACACAGAAGTACACTCATTAGCAATAAGTGATTGAATAAGCAAATAAATCTTAATTGCATTTGACCATTGTCAAAGCTTACAGTATCTCATTTATAATAACCAAATCACTATAGTAGCCAAGTAACCTTACAATAACCAAATAAAATGACAGATAATAGCTCTCTATTTTTATTAAGGATACAAATAAAATAAGAGACCCAGAGAGGTTAAGTGGCTTACCTGGAGCCACACAGCACTGAGAGATAGAGGTGGGACTTTAACTTACCCATAGGTTGGCTTTCTATAAAAATCTGCTTAAAATATCTTTCCTTCAGTTTCTTCCAAATGCCTCAAAGATTCTCACAGGTCACTATGTAGTAGTTTGCTGAGCCCCTGGCTCCCCCGCCTTGGAGGGCAGACAGCTAGCTTTCCATGCCTGCAGCATGTCTTTGAGCTGACATACTGCAGAGGAATATGAATTAACAGGATCTCTGGGCTGAAGCTAATCCACAGCCAGAATGTACCCAAGAACCTGTGCAGAAAAGCTGATGGACACAAAAACCTGGGTTCGTAGGATTTTCAGCAAAGGCAAGTATGTAAATGTCAAAGGACTTCTCTGTATCCCAGAGAGCTAAAAAGGTATACAGAGGAAGAAATAAGCCAGCAACAAAGCTCCTGCCAAACTCAAGACCTAGAAACGTGTATGATCTTGAGACAACAGATCAAGATGCTACCCCACGATGGCCTCATTTCCCCCAAGAGAGTGGGATTCGCTCTCATTCTAATATGCCTATGGTAAAAATAAAATAAAAAAATTAATCAAAACCCAACTTTATAGCTAACAAGAACAGGAAAGTGTCTCTCACTTCCCATCCATGTTACAGAAAAGTAGATAGAATAAAAATGATGCATGGAGAGTAGCTTCTACTTTTGAATTACGTATTTACCTCTTCTTGTCTGTTCCTATGGCTAATGCGCTCACTGAGACCCTCAGTACCTACAGGGGGCCACAAGATCCCTGACTGCTCTCTGCACCTCCTCTACTTCCTTGTCCATCTGGGACATGGAACCCTTTGATCCACCTTCCTGCTCAAATGTTTCAGTGGCTCACCACTGCCTTCTGGAATCAAATTCAGATTTCTTAGCCCAACTTTCAAAGCCTTTTGAGAGTAGATTTTCATCCCCTTTTCTCTCACCATTCCCCCTGAAAAGTATTAGGCTTTAGTCAGGAGATCCATGACCATTCCTACCTCTGCACCTTGCTTGCGCTGTTCCCTTCAACTGTCATTCCCTTCTGTCATCTTTGTTAGTGAAGTTCTACACACATCCTTCAAGGCCCAGCTCAAATGCTAACTCCTCCATGGTGCTTTCCAGCACACAGCCAAAAATAAATTTTCAGTTCTTCTTGTTCTACAACACTCAGTTTAAAACTCTCTTATGGCTCCTTAATACATCCTCTCTTATTCTATACTTGAGAGGCAATTTAGCCCAAAGGTTAAGAATATGGCTTTTGAAGTCAGACAGCCCCAGGATTGAATCTAGGTCCCCCATGTCTTAGCTGTATGAACTGGGAAAAATACTTAATTTCTCTAAGCCTCAGTTTCTGCATCTGCAAAATGGGGAAAATCGATCTCAGAGGGTTGTTCTGAGGATGAGAAGACATCATGCCAATAAAGCATATGGCACATGCAGTAAAGATTATTACCAGAATGTGTGCCTTATGCCTCTCCCTCCATAGATGTGAGCCCCCTGAGAACGGTAGCCACGTCCGATTATGTTTGTACCTTCCTTTCCATCTCTTCTAGCATTTAGCATGGCACCCCACAGTGTTTTTCTCAAATTATGTAAAATAATTTCCAAATCCAGGGTTAATGTGATAAATATGCTCTCATTCATGTTGGTACCACATTCAGGTGCTACAGGATTCCTAAGGTTTACTATATTTGTTAAATATTCAATGTCTTTCTTATCTCTGGAAACCCATATGCTCCATATTCTAACAGATGATACTGATACCTTAGTAGAAACACAAGAAGGCAACCCATAGCTTGGAAGAATATATTTGTAAAACATACATCAGACAAAAGACTTGTATGCTGAATATATAAAACACTCTTAAAACTCAATAATCACAAATAAGCCAATTAAAAATTGGCAAAAAGATTTTAATACATCCTTCACAAAAGATATTAAATGGCCAAGAAACACATGAAGAGATGCTCTTCATGAAGGCATGTCAATTTCATGTGAGACATGAAAATTTCATTGCTTCCCATCTACCAAAATGGCTAAAATGAAACACTGGCCATTCTAACTATTGTTGAGGATGCTGAGCAAGCAGAAGTCTTACACACTCATGGCAGGAAGGCAAAACGATACAACCACTTTGGGAAACAGTTCGGCAGTTTCTTAGAAAGTTAAATATCTACCTGCCAAATATATACCCAAGAGGTTAAATATCTACCTGCCAAACCACCCAGCCGTTCCACTCCCAAGGATTTACCCAAGAAAAACAAAAACATATATCTACATAAAGACTTGCACACAAATGTTCATAACAGCATTACTTGTAATAACCAAGAGCTAGAAACAAATCAAATGTCCATCAACAGGCGATGGGCAAACAAATGATAGCATATCCATGTGCTAGAATACTATACAGCAATAAATAAGAGCACAGCTGACTGATACACACAAGAACACAGATGAATCTCGAGAATCATCATGTTGAGATGAAAAACAAAAAAAGCCAGGCAAAAAGAAACACACACTGTATGATTTTTTCAATATATATTTCTAGAAAATGCAAACTCATCCAACGAGACAGAAAGCAGGTCAATGGTTGTGTGAGGACAGAGGGAGGAAGGAGTTAGAAAGCGGCACAGAGAACCTTCTGGAGGTGATGGAAATGTTCATTATCTTGACTGAGGTGGAGGCTTCACAGGTTTATACATATGTTAAAACTGATCATTATACACTTTTAAAATGTGCAGTTTATTGCCCTACAAATATACCTCAACAAAGCTGTATGGGGGGGGGGAAGGACCAATACTTTTTATAAACATTTTACTAAAAAAAAGAAAAACAAACAACCAGGCGGTTCACTGGTGAAGTAAGCAAAGCCTCGAGCTGGTCTGAAAACTGCTCGTGGAAGCGCAGTGTCAGCATGAAGAGTGGCAGGCAGGCCAAGAGCAGGAAGCTGGGCAGACAGGCCTCCCATCACACTGGGGAGAGCCGTAAATGTGGTTTGGATGCGACTGGCTTTTTGAGGTTGCCTTCATGGCAAAACTGATTTATTCAGTGCCCAAGTCTCTGCCAGTCCAATACTTAGAGCCCGAGACAGATGTCAGGTTGCATTCCTGTGGCTTTTTTCCTTTTCCCATGTGCATTTCGAAAGAGATTCCTGGGTGCCTGTGAAGCCTTCCCCCAAAGCAAGCTTATCATGGTGAAATTTCAGGCGTGGCTGAAGGATTCAAGACATAGAGTTTTGAGGAAAAAGAGAGGCAGAGCTTTGGAACCGCTCCAGGCGGGAGCTCTGTGCAGGGAGGTGCAGACATAGAGGCACAACCGCAGGGGGCACTGTAACCCCTTGAGCGGTGCAGGGAGGGGAAAGGAAAGCATTCCTCAACCCCAGCTTCCTCGGGAGGCAGAATTCCCTCCTCCAGCCCTACCCCCAAGAAGTACTGGGCCTTCCCAGTGCTCCCTTCATCAAATGTTAAGGGAATAGCTTAAAAATGAAATGTCAGTGGACCAGGCAAGGGAGGCCACTTCCCATTCATCCTGCGTACCCTGATTCCAGCCCTCCTCCGTTACTGCCTTGCGGCGGGTCGCTCTAGAAGCCCCTCAACCTCCGGGCGTCCTGGTCTCCCCATCTGTTGGATGGGGAGATAATCACTATACTATCTATGTCATTCATTTTTCCTCTAAAGGACTGAAACGCACATAACCCCAAGAATTTCGGAACGCAGAGGTCAATCTGGCAGGCCACGGCCGAGACCTGGTGGGCACAGATGGCTTTGTTTAGCCTGCATGATATTTAAAACTTAAGAAAGTCCATATTTAAAAAAAAATCCACAAGTCTGTCTTTTCTTGAAAAACCCAAAGGAAGATCTGGCCTCACAGGACCCACATTGCCAAGCAATCATCTGGAGCTGAGTAATGACCCCCAGGGAGCCCCTTACTCATTTAGGGGCTTGGCCCTGTGGGCATTTGGGTTTGCCATGCCCTAGTCAGTCAGAAGGGTACTTGGACTTCATCGCGTCCAGACTGCCCCTCACCCAGGACATTCTGAGACAGGCCCGGGCACTGCCCCAGCCCTGAACAATTCTCTTGCTCTGGGAACTCATTGCCTTTTGAGGATGCCCATGGGAAGGATTCCATTTGCTAGAAAGTTCTTCCTTATATTCAGATGGATGGTCCTGCCCCGTACCTTCCACCCTCAGGTCCAGGGTCTACTTTCCCTTATTGCTTCCCCATCCCTATTTCAGCAATTCAGGCATTTACAGCCACTGAGCTCTCTCCATGGAAACCTCCATGCCCAGCTTCTTCAGCCCTTCCCTTCACACACAAGCCCCTGGCACCCAGCACTTGCCTTTGAACATGCTCCACTTTATCTGTGTCAAATGTGGGCTCTCCCTTCCCATTTTGTCCTGGTAAGCAGGCTGAATTAATTACTGACACATGTTCCCGCATGGTGGCTCTCCTCTCGCGGGCTTTAAAGAGAGGCGGTGTCACTGAGTACTACGAGCAACATTAAATATGTTCTGTCAGTTTTAGTTTCAACATCCCAAACGATAAAAATAGACCTCATGGCATCAGGCAGGATAATTCACCCTCTCTACAAATCATCTCTGAAACAGAAAAAGGAAGCTTCAGGGATTTCCCACGTTTAAAAAATTATGTAAGTCTTGGAGTGAAAGTTAATTGTTTAGAATTTTAAAAAATGTAGCCCAGATTCTGAGGGTAAGTACTTTTTATGTAAAGGAAATAAACAGTATGCCAAGATTCACCGGTGCAGACCTTGTTAGAACAAAGACAAAAAAAGTCTCTTTCCTATGCTTCCTGTGGTTTTCTGGAAGGTCAACATTGTGGGAATGGAAAAAGCCAAGGGCTTTTATGTTATCTTACAGGTGAAATCTGTGTGTGTGTGTGTGTGAGAGAGAGAGAGAGAGAGGGAGACAGAGATGAACTGAGATTTTACAAAAGTTACTACCTATCTCTGAATCAGTTACCTGTTTTGTAAAATGCTAGGCTTGGACCAGATCACCTAGAGGTCCTCCAATCTGCATCAGAATCACCTGGGTGTGCACTTTGTTAAACATGCAGATTCCCTGGCTGGCCCACGGAAATTCTGAACCTGGAGGGCTGGGGTGGGTCCAGAAAGCTGTCGGTATGGCAAATGCCCGTGTGATCCTGACAGACCCAGGCTGCTCAGTCTGGTGGTGCCATTCCAGGCCCATCTCTATACTCCATTATTCGACATGTCTTCCATGGCAGGAGGTGTGGTAGGGGCTGGAGGCTATGACAGGAGACAAGTCACACAGGCACAGCTTGCAGGGAGCTCGTGCATCCACGGGGGAGGGGAGGGGACACAGCCAAGGAAACAGATGACTGTCCTGGGATGTGGTCAGGGCCAAGACACCCATAAGCACAAGACACCATGGGAAGCTGCTCAGGTGGAGGGAGGCAGGGTGGTCAGGGAGGGCTTGCTGGGGAGGTGAGGTCTCGCCAGACTCTGAAGCATGTGGAGGACGTGACCAGGGGAAGCCCAGGCTGGCAGCACGTCAAGGCCACGGCACCAGGTAGAGCACATGTGTGTGGGGAGCCAAGGGCGAGCTGGAGGGATAGCAGGAGACCATGGCTGGAGAAGCAGGCAGGGGCCAGATCAGCAGGGCCTGGGCAGCCACAGCAAGAGCTTTGGATTTTATCCCAAAGGCCAGGAGAGACCCTGGAAGGGCTCTGAGCAAGGTAGGGACATGACCAGACTTGTGTCACAGAAAGATCACTGTGGCTGCTGTGTACAGAACACATCGGAGGGAAAAGAAAGGATGCAGGAAGAAGGAAGAAGAGGCTGGAATAAACAAAGGATCCGTTCTGCACACAGAGGCTCAGGGCCAGACGAGGCCCGTGTGGGGAATGGCCCCGACTCTCGGGGCAAAGCCAGCTTTGCCTTCTTATCCCAGGTCCCACAAGTATGATCACCTTTTCCATGCTGGAGAAAGTTGGGGCTGAGAGAACAGGAGCCTCTTCCCGCCCGCACACCCCCTCTAGTTCTGTCTGGGCTGCCCACTTCTCTCAGGCTCAGAAAGTGAAATGGAACCTGCCAGTTGGTTTTACAGTATCACGTAGCAAAAGGAAGAAGGTTCTAGAAATGGCTCAAAAGAGAAACACCCCTCAAGTTTACCCTTTTGGAATATAAATGCCATCTTAATAACTTACTTGTGGCCAGTACTCTACCAGCACAATACTTTGATCACCATACTTTTTTTTTCTTATTTCAAAATATTAAGGGGTACAAATGTTTTAGGTTACATGGCTCACTTTTGTAATGCTTGAGACCCAGTTATACGGGTGCCCATCCCCAAGTCATGTTCATTGTACCCATTGGGTAGGTTTTTGCCCCCCGTCCCCTGGCTGATTTCCGCTGGGGAGTCCCCATACCTTTCTGAAGGCTCCCCACACTCCTGAGAAACAAACATTCCCATTCTAGAGAGGAGGAAACCAAGGCCCGGGGGGCTGAAAGCGACTGGTGCAAGATCACGGCGAGAGCTAGAAGCAGGAGGCTGGGAATTCATTCCACGGCGCTTTACTGCTATTGATCCCCCAGCCCACGGGGACTGTAATTAATTAAAATGTCTCTCTGCAGCACTGGAGACTGCGAACTGGAGAATTCAATGAAAACGATCTGCCCAGTGTGAAAGTGTTTCATCTTGAAGTCCTGGGAGGGCTTTTGAAATGAGAGAGGAACCCATGAGGTGGAGAGGGCAGAGATGCCGCAGGCCTGTTAGGAAATGCCATCCCTGCCTGAAAATGCCCACTCCGACAAGGCCAAGACTGCACATCCGAGTCCTTTGCTGCTCTTGGGAGGTGGGAATAATCCTGTTCCGAGGACCAGAGGGGACAAATCACATGGAATGCGTCCCTTTCTTCTACTCTCATCCTCACATTTTTATCCAGGTCAAATTAGGTAAGTTAAACTGTACAGTTTGCTTACAGAAAGGAAAACAGTCTCCAAACACCACTGTCACCAAAAAATTAACAGCTATTTTTGAGCTCTCACGATGCGCAAGGCACAAGCCCTGTCTATACGGTCTCCCAGTTCACCTTTAGCGTAAGTCTATGAACCATTATCCCCATTTTACAAGTGGAAAAACTGAGGCTCAAAAAGATTAAGCATCATTCTTAAGGTCCACACAGCTACTGCAAATGACAGAGGCAAGATTTGAACCCAAGCCCTCCCAACTGTGGAGCCTACGCTGCTCTGCTTGCAAGGCTGTGCCGTGCAAGGGCGAGGCCCCTCGCCACATTTGTTTCAGTGACAGAGAGAGGAGGGATGCAGCTGACTCTGTGGACGTGGGAACTTCCGTGAAGAAGGCAAGCTGGCACTCTCTCCATGTCTGCCACCACCTGCTTTCTTGGGATGAGAAAGGAGGCAACAAATACACTGGCAGACAGGGCTGGGCACTGGAGGGTTAAAGGCCCCAGCGAATAACTCCGCAGAGAAGAGGCAGCAGAGCCCACAGCACTCGAGTGCCCGCCACACCCCCCTCCACTGCCTCGCTGCCCCTCACAACAAACCTGGGGAGGCAGGAAGGGGACCGTGATATTTCCATTTTCCACAGAGAAGCCGACCTGCCAGGGGTCACAGAACATGCACATCTTGGGGCTCCATTAGCACCTCTCAGATGGAGAGCAAGGCTTTAGGCCGAAGCCACTGCAGTGCACAGAGGCTGGCAAGGAGGGCAGTGGAATCAGAGCAGTCCGAGAGGGCGGAGAAGAGACCCACAGGGAGGAGGAGGAAGGAAGCGGGGGGTGCTCGGCCTCCGGGCGGCCGAGGGATGATCTATTTATCATGCCAGGCGTTCGATAGCTGCCGGAGTGATTTTTATGGGCAAATTGCCCAACAAGCCTCTGAGTACTCAGGAAACAAATTGAACAGGAGGTAAAAGGTAATGGTCTTATAATTAAAGCATGACCACCTGGGGTTGGGCAGAGGGAAGAAATTCTCTCTCTGGAGGACAGGAGCGGAGAATTTTTTCTCTCATGGGTCGATACAACCTAGAAGGGAAAAATCTGCCATGGTCTACTCACAAGCAAAAAGCAATTACTGATGCCATGCTGTAGTTGGGTTCTACTGGTAAAAAAAAAAAAAAAGCAATTGCTGAGATGTGAAGATGAAAATATCAACGTAGTTGCCGGTGGGCAGGCCTCCTTGTGCTAATATCATCGTATCACACAGTATACCTGGGACATAACTGAATGAGTAAGCAGTGATGGACTGGAAGAAAGTCCCAAGCTACTGAAGGATGCCAGTTCCATGTTCTCTGAAAACTGGTAGGTTTTCAGTGAGTGGGGTCTTTCATCGGGTAAGACCCAGAAATGCAATTTATTATCATGGATTTTTAATTTTCAAATTAATAACATCTATTTACTATAAAGCTAACCAATGTGGACAATGAGATTATTTTGACCAACACAGATAATCTGAACTCAGGAACTGGAGGCAACAGCTTGCAGCTCACATCTGCCTCAAAGTACAGTTCCTCTGTTTGGCTTTGGTTGCCCGATGAGGAGAAAATCTTTCTGATTTAATGGATGCATCTGACGAATAAGTAGATGCATTTTTTTTTTAAACAGCCTGCTCTACAATCTCAGGATTATCTTCAATGAAACAGATGCTGAAAGAATAAGCTGGTGACCTTTGACATGTAAAAAATATAGTATATGACACATGAGTGTTTTTTAAAAAATACATTATTCTTATTACTACAACTTTAAAAAGAGTTAACAGAACTTGGAAAATGTTTACAAAATGTTGTAAACATTGAAGTGCCCACATGACTGAGACAGTTTATAAAGTGCTGGCTGGGATGATGTCTGAGATCACCACGACATCTTGGACAGAAAGCAGTGAAAACCCCAGGGGCAGAAGCAGGTCGGAAGCAAATAGGCAATTCTCCCCCGTTTCAGAGGAGGAAGAGGGGTGGGAAGAAGAGACGGTAACAATTACTGCCACGGACTGTACCTTCTCAGATAAATCCTTATACACCTAAAGCTAGAAAAACCACCAGCTTGGAAAAGATAAAAGTGTTCGGATGCACAAAGCTAGGAGTGCCCTGCCAAATCCTCCTCCTGCCCCAGGGCTAGAGCCTTGGCCGTAATAACTAAGTAGCTTCTGGTATAGAGAAGACCAGATCCCCCAAACAAGCAATTCAGACACTTTGGTGACCGGCTAACTGACATACCTGCAGCGGTGATGTGTGCAGACGGCAGATCCGCACGATGCATGCTGTGGCACGTTCATTCATTTTTAACGATGGTGGTATTCTTTTGCTATCTATCTTCGGGAGAAGGAAAATCACTGCTATGTCTTACATCTCGAAGAAGTAAAAGTCTGGGATGATTAGGGAAAAAAAAGAAGAAAAAGCAGAGGTGGTGACCTCCACATCCCTGGAGCTATTCAAGCCGATACCTAGATGATACCTTTGAAGGCAACTGCAGAGAGGGTTCCTCCTCGGGGGGAGAGGTTGTACTGAATGATTCCTAAGGTTCCCTTCCAACTCAAACTCTGTTTCTAAAAATAAATGCAAGCCTTTTAAAATTAATTTTTAAAAGCATACAAGATAGACACATACACAATCATATCTCAGTACCAACAACAGTATAGTGGAATTTACAAAGCATTTTTCCCACACGTGTTTTCTCCGGTAATCGTTGCCACAGCCCTGCACCGCCGCTATTACTGTCATTATCCCCATTTTAGAGGTGAGGCAGGGACTTTAAGTAATTGCTCCGAGGTCAGACAGCTGGAGAGTAGAAATCCCTGACAGCTCCAGGTTTCCCTCTGACATTTCTCCTCCTCCTCCTCCTCTTCTCCCATCTTCTCCCCTTTTTGTCTTCTGGAAAGTACAGTTTAATAACGAGAAAATGGAGGGGAGAGGAACGGAGAATGAGCCTCCTACACAGGTAGCTGACTCCCCTCCCATCGCTTTGTGCCACAGGATGATTCAGGCCAGACTTACTCATAACCTCGGTGCATAATGAATACACTGAGATGTGCAGTAATTTTTAAAAAACGGTTCATGCATATCTGAACCAATTTTCAAGAGAAAAAATTAGTTCCCTTTTTAAGTTTAAAAAAGGACGTATTTTAGTTTAATGTGAGGAAATGAAACGGAGGAGGTTTTTGGATTTTTCTTTTTTCCCCCCCAAAATAGGCTCTGTCATTCCCACCAGTGGTGAATGCTCACTGCTTCTGAGATCACAGTCAATGAAACATTCGGCTGAATTCCATAATGAACCGGCATAGAAGGCAAATGCCAATTCATTAAAGAAGGAAAAAAGATTACTTCTAAAAGATAAGTCCTCCAGATTGGTTATTGGGTTTGAATCTTCAAAAGGAGAACCACCTGGTTCTTGATTGTGTTTGGAGGCTGTTTTGATCTTCAGAATTCAGATCGAAAATGATTTTTTCCCAAAAATGTTTTTGCAAAGAAAGTGTGGGAGGAAATGGTTAGGGAGGAGTTATTCCCATCAAACAGCCTTTCAGCATTCCAACTTCTCGAGAAGCCACATTTCTCAAATGGTTGGAAAGGAATGAAGAGTCCCAAAACCCTGCACTAGAATTGGACAGTTTCCATACATAACCTCTCCATCCTCTTCCTGATAGAAAACTCTGGAGGGCAGGAGTTGCCAAGCCCTTCCTGCAAAGCAGGCCCTTGGGAAAGAAAGTTTTCTTAATTGGTTCAAGAACATACAGCACAGACTTGTGTCCTGACTTATAGCTTGACTTATATCTAGGCCAGTGCTCCTTGCTCCTCCACAGGGAAAGCACTTCCAAAGAAAGATGCCAACTTGAGTTCAGCTTCCTAAAACCCAGCTTGCCACTACCTGGGGAAGCACGCTACCATGTTATAAGGACACTCAAGCTTTCTCATGGAGAGGTCCATGTGTTGAGGAGCTGAGGCCTCCTGCCAATAGCCATGGGAATGAGCTATTTTAGAAGCAGATTATCCAAACCAGATTGACCACTTTAGATGCCTGCAGGGCTGCCAACATCTTGCTACAACACCACAAGAGACCTTGAGCTAGCACCACCCAGGTATAAGTTCCCGACCCACGGAAACTAATTTGTTATGCAGCAATATATAAGTAAAACGGGAAACAGTGAGTTTAACAGCAAGTAGACAATAGGAAAGTCATAGTTTGATAGCAGAAGGAATAATCCGCATACTTGGATGAATGCTTCCCCATTATTAAGCTAAAAGAGAAATCAGATAGTAGACCTGAGATGGGCTGACTTCCTGCTTTCGGCTCAAAAACCACAGGGAAAAAGAAGGGAAGGTGCAGACGAAGACACTCACGCTAAGGCTGGCTGAACCGCTCAGCACTCCGCTCCCTCCCCTGGGAGATGCCATAGGAAAGCTCCAGCCCCAGGGCTGCCCTCCAGACATACAGTCCTCCTCCACTTCCCCAAAGGGACCAAACACTTTTCTGCCCTCTGGTCTTTGCATTTTGTGTGTGTGTGTGTGGGGGGGGGGGGGGGTGTTGGTTCTCCTCCTCCTTCTTCTCCTCCTCCTAGCATTTCCTTCCCCTTTTGTTCATTCATTTCTATTCATTTTTTAAAACTTTTTATTGTGAAATAATTTCAAACTTACAGAAAAGATGCAAGACTAGTACAAACAACTCCATCTGTCCCTCATCCACGTTGGTTGTTATCACTACCCACATTTGTTTTATCATTCTCTCTCTTCCATCTACCTATACTCTCAAATGTTTTTCTAAACCACGTGAGAGAAAGTAGAAGACGTGATAACTCTTTATGCCTAAATTCTTTAGTGTGTATTTGTTAAGAGTAAAGACATCAAAACCAGGAAGTTTAACACTGATGCAATACTATTATCTAATCTACGGTCCATATCCAAATTTTGCCAATTGTTCCAATAATGTGCTTTATGGCTAATTTTATTTTCTGGTTCGGGATCCAATCCTTTTTCCCCTCATCAAAAATATCATGCATGTGCCAAGCACTTGCATGTAGAGCACTGGGGATAGAACGGTGGGGCGGTGGTCAGGGCTGGGGGCACAGCCACTGCCGTCATGGTACTTATAGTTTAACAGGGAGACACGTTAACAAAATAATCACACTAATTACAAATTTGTGTAATTACAAACTAAGACATGTGCCTTAAAGAAAAAGGACAGAGAGGGGTGAGGACCAGGGCGGAAGGGGGTCAGAAGGCTCTCCTGGGGTAGGGACACTTGAGCGGAGATCTGAAGGGAGAAGGGTTTGCCGGCCAACTCTGTGCACGCATGTGTGTGCTTGTACATGTGGTGGGGTAACTGGAAGATCAGTCCATGCAGTGAGAAGGACATGGGCCAAGGTTCTATGGTGGGAGGACATGTGGCTTTCTCCAAGGTCAGTGTGGCTGGAGGGCAGAGGTGGGGGAGGACAGTGTGGGGAGGGAGCCAGGCGTGGAGTGAAGTCTTTATCCTAGAACAGGAAGCCACTGATGGTTTCCCTGGAGAGCCAGTGGCATAATTTACATTTCCAAAAGATCACTCTGACTGCTGCATGGAGAAAGGCAATGAAAATAATACAGGTCAACCATCCCTTAGCCTCAATTCCAAAATCCAAACAGCTTTTTTTAATAACTTTTTTTTTTTTTATAACTCATTTAGTGACAAAGCTGACCTGAATAGACAGGAGTCTATTTATACTCTTTATTTTCCCACTTAGTGTGAATACATTTTTGCCACAGGAAAAAATGTGTTTGATGATGAGGAGCTACCGGAGACTCCACTCGGGCTATTACATAATACAGTATATGCATGGTGTTAACATTCCTACATCAGAAAGACTCTTGTACCTGTGTTACAGACTGAATGCTTGCATGCCCCCCAAATTCATATGTTGGAACCCTAACCCCCCATGTGATGGTATTAGGACATGGGGCCTTTGGGGGGTAATTAGGTCATGAAGGTGGACCCCTCATGAATGGGATTAGTGCCCTTTTTTTTTTTTTTTTTTTTTTCATTTTCTCTTGCTTTTTAATTGCAAAAGTAATACAAGTACATACTCATGGTAGACAACTCATTATTTCAATTTTAAAAATGAAAGTCTTTCAGAGTCACCCCCCTAAAACACAGTTAACAGTGTGGAGCAGATCCTTCCAGGGTTTTACATATGTATGTGTTTACATGTATTTTTTAGACAGGAATGGGATCACTCTGTACATAGTATTCTACAACTCCCTAGAGGAATAGCTCAATAGATATCTTACATGTAGGAATCTTTCTATGTTGATAAAGACATAGCAGTCCTTTAAATGACTGCATAGTCATTCACTATGTTCATACACCATACTTTATTTATGCAATAGTCTACTGATGAACCCTGGGTTTTTTTTTATAATTTTTCAGTCTGATGAACAATGCTGTGATTAACATCCCTATACATATTCATTTGTATTGAGTATTTTTTTTTTTATTTAATTTTACAGAATCAAAGAGTCTAACAGTATATCTTGTTAGATACAGTATGTCCTCATAATGTATACATTATTTCTTGTACAATGATATGAAATAATATGGGAAATGTTCATGATAAATTATTAAGTGAACAGTGTAAGTTAAAAACAATAGTTTCATATTTTTTTCCCCACCCCCCCTTTCCCGAGTCAGCACCTTCAAGTGTTACCACTCCCCAAACGGTGCGCAATGCACTCATTGTGTAGGCATACCCCCATCCCCTCCCCCACCCCCCCAAGGATTAGTGCCCTTATAAGAAGAGACAAGAGAGCTTGCTCGTTTTCTCTCTGCCACATGAGGATGAAGCAAGAGAGCAGCCATCCATATACCAGGAAGAGGGTCCTCACCAAGAACCTGACTTCTGGCACCCTGATCTTGGACTTTCAGCCTCCAGGACTGTAAGAAATAAATGTTTGTTGTTTCAGCCACCCAGTCTATCCTATTCTGTTACAGCAGCCCAAACTAAGACAGCCAGTTATCAATGTATTGCCTCTCAGCTCCAAACCCACCTTCATTGCATGCTGTGCAAAAATGGTTCTGGGCCCTAAAACACACTTCCCTTGCTGGCTAACATGATCTCAACAGCAGTCAGTAGAAGATGCTGGAGACACACTGCAGGAGGGAAGGTTCATTTCATCCTGGTTCTGGTGTGTTCAGCAGGCAGGCAGCACAGGTGGCTCCTCTGACATAGGCCCCTGCAGCATGCACAGCCTCTCCGCGTCCAGCTCCTACAGCACGTCCCTTCTCCGTTGCCTGGCTCCTGCAGCAGGCAGCAACAAGCAGCATCCGTGGCCAGCCAGCTTCCCCCAGCACCCATTCCCTTGGGAGGGTTATAGTGGAATGCCTTCTGCGAGATACCTCACCATGCATTTCTTTCCCCAGCACCCTAGCAGGAGGATTTCTCGCAAGATTTGCCGGTGTGACACCACAGTGTCTTCTCTGCCATTCAGTAAGCATAACTGTGCCCTCCCCAAGAAGTCAGGTTCTCAGCCTGGGGGCCTCCTCCTTGGATGCTCTATTTCATCCCTGGGGGTGTGGCTGCTCCTGTATCTGCTATTTCTGTATTCTTTAGAGCTCTTTTTACTTCTTACTAGCCAATCCTTGATTACTCCAATGTCCTGTTATAGTTAATAATTCTTTACATTAAACTTCCCGGGTTCCAATTACTGTGTGGTTTCTCTCTCCTGAATGAACCTTGACTAATATAATTCCGAATCCTAAATTATGCCTAATACAGAGGATTTGGGCTAAGAGATTCCTATTGTAATAAGGGCACCTATGTACCACTCATTAAATGCCAGGCACTACTCCATGTGAACTCATTTAATCCTGATAACTATCTTATGAAGGAGGTACTATTATCAGGCCCATTTTTTTTTTTTTTTTTTTGAGACAGAGTCTCTGTAACCCTGGCCGAAGTGCCATGGCATGATCATAGCTCAATGCAACCTGGAACTCCTGGACTCAAGCAATCTCCTGCCTCAGCCTCCCAGAGTGCTAGGATTACAGGCGTGACCCACCACACCCGGCCTATTATCAAGCCCATTTTAAAATGGAGGAAATGAGGGGAAATTTTTTCCAAAGTCACACAGCTAGTAAAGGGCAGAGCTGGGATTCAAACTCAGGCAAACCATGGCCTCATGAGCCTGGGGATTGGGGAAGATGGGGGTGCCTGTTTTTTACTGTGCTCTCAGGCCCGTGTTCACTCCAACGACTGCAGCTGCGCACATCCCACTGCCCTGGAATCATCTGTCTAGTGGTCCAGCTGGTCCTCAAGGGCAGAGACCTTGTCCTTTCCTCTCGGAATGTCAAGTGCTTAGCAGAAAGCCAGCCTGGGGCACATTCAGTATCCAGTCAAAAACTGCTGGATAAATGACATGTTGAATGAAGTAGAGCCACAGACCTAAATGCCAGCCAAACAGCAGGCTGAGCCTTCCAGGCCAGGGCCCGTGCTCCAGTGCCCTGGCCTCTCCGGGCCTGGCCTGGGAGCTCCTCTGCCTCACCTGGCCTGGGTGCAAACACCTGACAGTGGCTGACAAAAGGACCTCCTGGATCTCTTTCAACGCTGGAACTCCAGGACCGTGAGAAAGCGAATCTGGTCACGTGACTGCTCTGCCCAACACCCTTCATGAACCCTGGGAACTGGAGGATGGAATCCAGCTCAGGGACCTGGCCCCCTGCATTTCAGCCTCTCCCAGCCCCACTCCTGGCTTCACTTTTTAGGGGCCAGAAACACTGAATGTGGGAGACCTGCATACCCCATGCTGTTTTCCCCACTTTGGACTTTTGACTGTGCTGTCCCCTCCGCCTGGAATCCCTTCACGCCCACCCTACCCCCAGCCATTTCCCCGCCTGCCTAACCCACCCCACTCCCTTTGAAAGACTTAGGTCAGGATTCCTTCCTTCAGGAAGCCTTTCCTGCTCTATCCACCCTGCCCATCTAGGTTCACTCGCCCTCCTATGTGCTCACATAGAGCCCTGGACCTACAGCTACCAGAGAAAGGTCCCCCTGTATTCTGATGTGACCTGTTTGGTAAGTGGAGCCAAGGGTATTTAGCGGTGAAGGCTCAGGACTCTGTAAGCCAATAACAGCTCCATCAGTGACCAGCTGTGTGACCTCGGGTGAAACATTTCATCTCCCTGATGCTTGGCACCCTCACCTATGAAATGGGGATAATTATAGTGTGTATATTATTGGGCTGCTGTGAGGATTAAAAATGATAATGTATGCAAAGTGCTTAACACTGTGCCAGGCAAAAACAACCTGCAACAGTAGTTGGGTGTCTTAAGCTCAGAGGCTGCATGTTACACATCTTGGTGGCCTCACAACCTAGCACAGCGTCTGACCAACAGCAGGGCTCAGTGGACAAATGCATGGATTCATTCTCTCCCCATCCTAATAGCCTTCAAACCGGTCTCCCTGCCTCCAGTGGCTCCAGCATTGCCCTGATCACCTTTCTTTACCTCCGATCAAGTCAGCCTCTGCTCAAGAACTAGCCATGGCTCCCCAGCCTGGGGATCAGAGCCCCGGTGATCCAGCCTTTAGCTGCTCTCTAACAGACGTCTGAAGTTTCAGTGACTCAGGCTTACTCACTGTTCCTGGAACAGATTCCCCCCTTTCCGCCACCTAGAGGCCCCAATCCTACTATGTACACTTTGCTAAAGTCTTAACCTTCCTCGGGACCACCCTAAAAATCACCTCCTTTCAGAAGTCCTTCCCGACCTCCATCAGCATGGTCTCGTCCTCTTGGCACCCCAGACACCTGGCTGATGGCCTCCCGCAGTACAAATTATGTTTTGCCTTGTGCGCTACATCACCGTGAACTTGTCTATGTCCCTTTTCCGACGAGGAGTTCTCTGAACACAGCAGATGTTTTTTGTACCTATCACATAGTAATTCCCCAAATCAATTTAGTTGGGACCCAGAACAAAAATAAATTGTTGCACTCAGAACAAAAACAGGGATAATACAGTTACGTAAAAGGCGGTAGGCACCAAGTGTTTATTCTCTCGTAGTCAAGGCTAATAGCTGAGTTAAAAAAAAAAAAAAAAAAGAGGTTGATCTCTTAATAAGTAAAGTGGTTTTAGTTAAAGAATACATACATGCAGTATAATATGTTAATCTTCCATAGAAAGAGAGGATCTTTTCCATGAATTGAAAAGGAACGGAGTAGCTGGAAGAGATTAAGACAATTATCCCTGCCTTTGCGAAGATGTTTCATCCACCTCCCCACAAACACAACATACACGCACACACTCATGCACACACGAAAAACAATCTGATGAGAAAGTGGAAAAGGTTCCATGTATTAGTTTCCTAGGGCTACCATAATAAAACACCACAAACCGGGTGCCTTAAAACAACAAAAATGTATTGTCTCACAGTTTTGGAGGCTTGAAGTTAGAAATCAAGGCATTGGCAGGACTATCCTGCCACCAAAGCCTCTAGGGGAGGATGCTTCCTCTCCCAGCTTCTGGGAGCCCCAGCAGTTCCTTGGTTTGTGGCAGCAAAGTCCCAATCTCTGTCTCTGTCCTCACACTGCCATCTCCCCTCTCCATGTCCCTTCTCTTCTCAGAAAGACACCTGTCAGTCATATAGGATTAAGGGCCCACCCTGCTCTAGCATGACCTCATCTTAACCAATTCCATCTGTAACAACCCTATTGCCAAACAAGGTCGCATTCTGAGGCACTGGGGGTTAGGACTTGAACCTATCTTTTCGAGAACATAATTCCACTTATCAGACCCACTTCCCGGGAGCTGTGCTCCTCAGGAAACACCAGGACATTAACCAGCAGCCCTTTTCCTTCAGAGACTCCCTCTGGACTGCAGGGACTCCAAACCCCACCTCCAGCAAACCCCTCCCCAGACAAGAAGTATTCAGGGGTCCACACTCCTAGTAACCAAGGAGAAAGCAGAATCTCAGAGAAGCCACGTAATTCATACTCTAAAGACTGTCTGGAGGGAGAGAAACAAATGGACCCTCATCCAGAGACACCACCAATGAAGCCATGTGGATTGAGGACAGGGACTGCATCTGATGGGAAGATCTGAGAGAAACAGTGAGACAGTTTCCCCTTAAAGCTCTGGCCAGCAGTCCTTTGGCTGTTGCTCTAGGGAGCTAAGACTTTTGAGGCCCTCTGATCTCCATGGGGGAGAAGGAAGTCTGGTTTTTCCCACACCATGAGAACACAGCCTCCTCAGGGAGAAAGTGCACTATTTCTTCCACCGCCAAGAACAGAATGGTGTCCCACTGAAACACAGGGGGGTGGCAAGAAGTAACGTGGAACATTCAGAGTCCTGCCTGGAATGGTACTTAGGAACACAGGCATTCACTCATTCAACAAATACTCACTGAGCACCTACCATGAACGAGCACCATGGACACAGTAGTAAATAAGACAGACAAGGTCCCTACACTCATGGTGTCTACTGGATCTGAGAAATAAACAAGTAAATATTACTAAATAAGCAAGGTGATGTCTGACAGTGCTAAGTTGCTATGTGGACAATTCACAGTCGGACAAGTTGCTGAGTGAGGAGGGAAGAGGTACTTCCGATGGCAGGTTCAAGGAAGGCCTCTCTGAGGAGGTGACATGGGTGCTGAGACCTAAAAGATGCAGAGGAACCAGTCAGGAAACAATCTTTGGGAAGAGCATTCCGGGCAGGACCACGTGCAAAAGTCCTGAGGTAGGAACGTGCTTGCTGTGTAAGAAGGCCGACGTGGCCGGAGTGTGAGGACTGAGAGGGAAGGGGGAACAAAGTGAGTTTCCAGGGGCAAGCAGGGGCCCGACAAGGCAGGAGCTTGTACGATATTCTCAGTGCAGCCGTGGAAAGCTGCTCAAGAGTTTGAGCGAAGGGATGGAAAGCTCTGGTTTACACGTGTACATGTGCACTCTGGCTGTGCGTAAGGAATGGACTGGGAGTTTAGGGTGGAGGTGGGGAGAAGAGCCAGGAGGCTGTGCAGGAATCCAGGTGAGACACGACAGGCTCGTGGGAAGGTGGAAGGAAATGGGTAATTTGGAATCCATTTCAGACTTTCAGAGGTAGAGTCAGACACAGTGGACAGGCCAGATCCAGTGGAGAACTCAGGACCCTGCTGAGTGTCAAAAGCTGGAAGGACCCTTAGATCTCCTGCCCCCAGTCAACACAACTTGCATACGAGGCAGCTGAGGCCCTGCCGGATCAGTGACCCACCCGGGTCATACAGCAACTCAAGGCGGTTCCTACCTGAGAGGTCAGGCTCCCTCCTCAAGCCCAGGGCTCCCCCACAAGGAAAAGACTAGAACAGGGGTTGGCAAACCACATCCTGCCAAATCCAGCCTGCTGCCTGCTTTTGCAAATAAAGTCTTATTTTTTTTTTTTTTTTTTGAGACAGAGTCTCAGTCTGTTGCCCAGGCTAGAGTGAGTGCCGTGGCGTCAGCCTAGCTCACAGCAACCTCAAACTCCTGAGCTCAAGTGATCCTCCTGTCTCAGCCTCCCGTATAAAGTCTTATTGGAACACAGCACGCTCATTCCTTTATGTAGTGTCTATGACCATTTTCACACGGTAGAGTTGAGTAGTTGTGGCAGAGACGGTGCGGTCCAACAAAGCCTAAAATAGTCTCTGGATTAAACGATCACATGAAACACACTGGCTAAGGTTGGGGATGGAACATGTGGAGACTGGAGGAGGCCTGGGCTCACACGACAGTTCTCTGGGATTCCTTCTCTCCAGCTGGGGCCACACCCAAGGGGCTGTCCTGCTGGGAAGACTCCTTCTATCTTGCTTCCTTCTGCCCAGGGAAAGGGCAAACACAGCACGATGCATTCATGCCACTAAAGTTATACAAATTAAGTTCTATAAGCATTTCCAAAAGACAGAGATTAATTCTAACTGGAAAGATCAGGGAAGGCTTTCTGGGAAAGGAAAGATTTTATAGGAGCCTGAAAAGATGGGGAGAGCACTCAAGAAATCCTCTAAGTCACCCTGAGCTGCAGCAGATTACCTAGGACTCTGCTGAGCTAAAAGGAGTGAGTCCCTCATCACTGGGGGTATTCAAGCAAAAGACGGCTATACACTCGGCAGGGATGAGGTTGAGGGAGACTGGACGAAATGAAAGATACAATCCCTTGAAATCGTGGATTCCATGGTGGTAGGCTTACGGCTTCTTTAGTCTCACGTCTCATCGTATTTGCTCAGAGAGAGACACACGGCACAGAGACAAGGGGGGGTGGGGCGCAGAGGCAGGAAAGACAGAGAACAGGCACAGAGAGAGAGAGGAAAGCGTTGAGAACAGGAGAGAGGTGAGAGAGGTGAAAGAGGTACACATGCCCAAAATCAAAGAGAGCCCACACAAGTCAGAGGGGGAGGAAATCCGCACCAGGGCTTTTTTTCCCCTTAACTGCTACCGAGAAAAAAAAGAGAGCAACAGCCTGACAATTAGAGTTAAAACTAATCAAAAGTCCCTTTAATACCTCCAGCTTGGCACTTGGCAGCCTTCTTAACATGCCCCATTGTTCCCTGGCAGGGCTTGGGCAGCAGGAGCCCTCAGCTGCCTCTCCCGCTGCCAGGGGAGAGTGAGGAGCAGCAGATCCAGGCAGGGGAAGGGGGAGGAGGGGCGGGGAGGCGAACCCTAGGCCCTAGGGCTGACTCTGCTGGGAGACCCCACCTCCGGGAGCAGAAGGGTCCCACCCCAGCAGGAAAGACAGCCTCATACCAGACCACAGTGGCTGACAACTGCCCCAACTTCGGGGTGGCAGGAAGAGTTCGGGGTTGGGAAATTGATCCATTCCTCTTATCTGTATTCTGCTCATTCCTCTTATCTGTATTCTGCTCGTATGCCAGGAAGGTATAATTCCCACTTTACAGGTGAGGAAATGAAGGCCATGAGGTTAAATGACTTGCCCACCCGAGTCAGTAAAACACGGTAGCTAGAGGCACAAGTCTGGGAGTCAGAAATCTGAATCTGAGTCCTACCATTTGTCTCTTGCACAGGGCTGGGAAGTGACTCAAGATTCCTGAGCCTCAGTTTTCCCATCCGTAAAATGATAACCGTCAGTCACTCACCTCCTGGGGTTATAGCCCTGATGAAATGAGATGGGCACAGTGAGTGGCATGCAATAAAAGCTCCATAAATGAAAGATCGTCATCGTTACTGCTGCAGAGCTAGGACTCAAAGACAAAGGTAACTCTCAGTCCAGGACTGGCCCCCACGCTGAGCGGTGCCCACGCCCCATGCCCCACTGCCATGCCAGGAGCCACCTGCAGCCTCCAAGGGAAGGTTCCTTAGTGGCAGGCAGAGCTGCAGCCATCCCTGCCCGGGCAAAGAGCGCTGTACTCAAGAGATATGGGTGGCTGTGTTCAGCTAAACAGCCTGGCGAGGCCCAAACTGTTCTCACTCAGGTTCTCTCTTTTCCAGAAACACCCTGGATGCCTTTGAGGTCCCCTTAGAGCAGGGAACGTAGCATGTGCCATTTCTGCTGGGAAAACTGTCTTCACTCTCATTCCTTGGGATCCTAACACTCCCCCGATAACAGGAATGCACACCTGGGGTTGCCTGACATGCCGGGAAGCACGAGGCAGAAAACAAAGTGGACGCCATACCTATATCATTTCTAATACACCTACGGCAGCCCCTGACACGGTGAGAACAAACTGTATTAGACAGGGCAAACCTCAACTTCAGATGCCTAGAGGCTGAGAGAAGCAAGGTAAATGGTTTCTTGAGCTGAGACAGAACAAGAATCACCTGAATATAAATGTGAGTCTGTTCAAGAGCCCAAGGTTTATATATTCACATTTCCAAGTAATCATCTTTTTTTTTTTTCCCTGAGAAGTACATGAGTCTTAGAGTTGGAAGGATTAGCCTCAACTTACCAGCTCTGTGACTAGCCATGTCACTGACGCCCTTTGGACCTCAGTTTTCTCATCTGTAAAGTGGGGACCATATGCCTTGCCCTGCCTCCGCTGTGAGACAAAGAGAACAAACAAGGAAAACACCATGGGAGCTTGCAGCTTATAAAGCTGGGCTCCCAGACTCCAATGTCTCTTGAGGCCAGGCAAGTTACGTGAAAGGGAGACGTACCCGTGTTTGAGACCACACAGGGACACAAGGGCCACTGCTACCCAGAGCCAGCAAATGTTTATGATTCTCGAACCTGGGCCCAGCTGCCAGACTTTTAGATTTTTCCCAAAAACTTACAAATAAAGATTTTTTTTTTTTAATGTTCTAATGTTTAGGTCCTGACAACTTACTAACATTTAAAAATAAAGACAACCAACCAAGTACGGGCCAACACTGTGTGAGGGACACAAAAAATATCTCTGGGCTATAACTGGTCCACAGGCCACCAGTTTGCAACCTCCGTTAAAAGTATACACATAAGGTTTCAAAAATACACACACACACACACACACACACACCCCACAAAGGTCAAATAAATAATAAAAGAAGCTCTCCGAAGGAAACAGCCAGTAAGGTTTATTATCAATAAAATAACCAGGAATCTATACTATAGCCCCTGGTGCTCCAAGAACAGAATCACTAACTTTTCACTACGTTAGGTGCCAAATTTAGAAACAGGTGATTTCGCAAATGGACACGTACACACGTACGCATTTTAACTGTCAGTAGCTGACTCTGATCAATACTCAGGAGGAAACATGCAAAAAATAACAGTTTTCAGCTGAGAACATACAATGTGCTTTAGCAGCAGGAAGTAATTTTCACACACACACACACACACCTCCGCCAGATGTTTCCAACCTGTTCCCTGGAAGAAACCTCCTTCCTCCCGAAGCTCCCACCCGTCCCCTCTGCTCAGCAGCCCGCCTCTCGGTGGAGGCTGCCATTTGTGGCTCACAGGGGAGACCCACACACACACACACACACACACACACACACACACACACAGAGCCCTGGCGAACTGGGCTCTTGGGAGGCTGCCCGAGGCGGCATCCAGGCGGCACGTGGGACCCGCTGTAATCCCTGCCCTGGCACCGCTGCCTGGGCATTCAGCTAAAGAAAGAGCTTTCCAGAGCCAACAACAAATCTGAGAACCAGGCTCATGGGGTCCTTGGCGATAACCTCCGACTGTAGCCCACTCGGTCCCTGGGAGAGGGGGCAGACCCATGGACTTGCCCAGATCACACGGTCGGTGGCTGGCGGAGGCTGCAGAAGGAAGCATCTCAGGTGGGTTGGAATCCTGTTTCCATCACTTCTTAGCCGTGTGGCCCTGGATATGTTACTTAACCTCTCTGCACCTCAATCTTCTTATCTTTAATTTGATTTTATCATCGCCATGACACTATGAAGTAGTGATGACTGTGCTCGCTTTAGGAGAAGGAGCCTGAAGCCTCAGAGGTCGGGCACAGAGCTGGCAAGGGGCAGAGATGGGCCTGGGAATCAGGTTAGCTTGGTTCCCAATCCCACGCCCTCTCCTCTGCTCTCTCCAGCACGAGGGAGAGGTTGATAGGGGTCTCCACAATGCTACCCCTTCCCAGGACACCCCGAGTTCAGCTCCTTACCCACTTATGGCACCTCACCCTTTCCCTCGCGGCAGGAAGGCAGAGCACCCAGCACCCATCCCAGAGGGTAGCAGACCATGGGCGTCAGAGGAAAACAGAGCTCAAGGAACCCGGCCAGTCCTCCCAGCCGTCTGAAATCCCCCATCCATCCCAGATCCCAGACTCAGAGACTGATCCACTTGCATCTCATATGGTGCCGGTGTCACTACTATGAGGCACCACAGAGGTCCCCTGCGGGTGCTGCCTGGCAACTTGGGGAGCTGCAGATAAACACACTCCCCAGGAATAGAAGTTCAATGGCAGATTCTGAAGCACTCCTGGGAAAAGAAGAGTGGGCCCCTGGGGAAAGAGAGTTCTGTCTCCTGAGACGTGGGCAGAGAGAAGCGTGTTCCCCATTGGACCCTCAATAGGATTTGTTAAATATATGATCCTTGGCCGGACCTGGACCAGCCCAGTCAGGCTTCTTGGGCATGGGCCCTGGAGTCGCCATCCATAACAGGCTCCCCGGGGATCCTGAAGCACCCTGAAATTTAAGAACCATTGCTAAGGCTAAGCTTCCTGCACTTGGCCAGCAGTTACTGATTACTGGCCATACTGTCCACTCACTCACTCAGTCAATCAGCAAACATTCTGAGCAAACAAGAGCGACCAAGAGAAAGGTTAGTCCCTGGCTTCGTGAAGAAGACAATCTGGATTAAAAACAATTACCACCCTGCATGATAGCTTTACACAAAGGGCTTTGGGAGTGCTGCCCTGGCAAGAGTCAGTCAGGTTTAGGGGCAATGCAGCAGGGGGGAAGGAAGGGCCTCTGATCTAAGTAGGCTGATGAGAAAATCGAGGCTTAGGGGAGCCAAGACTGGTAAGTGACCCTTAGGGGCTGGAGTGACCAAAGAATACTTCCTGGGGGTGGCAGCCTATGAACTGACTCTAGGAGGATACAGAGGGTCTAGGTTCTCTCCCAAGGTGAGAAGTGGGAAGGTTCCCCGAACAATTGCTTCAGATTCTGAGGAGTCAGGGCACGGGGTACAAAGAGCAGCCTCTGCATGCACAAGCTCCTCCCCACCCGGCAAAATAAACGAGGCTGTGTCTCCCTCCGCTTCTGAACCTTGTGCTGTTAGGCCAAACACTTAGCCTCCAACTGCTCACCTTCCAAACGACGGACAATGTATGTAGACCTCCCTATCTCAGCCACAGGGAAGCCAAGAAGAACCGAGTCCCTACTATAAGCCAGGCACTTCCCCAAGGCAGCAGAGTAACTTGCTGAGCACTTGTTCTGTACCGAGCACCGTGCTCAGGGTTTTGCCCACAGTGACTCATTCAACCCTCAAAAGAAGACCCTAACATAGTTCCTGTTATTCCCTTTTACAGACCAAGGATTCCAGGCCTGGAGGTCAAGTGACTTGCCCAAGCCAAGGGTTTTGAATCAGGCAGCGTATAGCTCCAAAGCTAGAGCTCTACATACTGCCCGGCAACGTCTCCAACTAGGGAGAACTGGGAGTCGCTTTGCCAATGGGGGCCTCAGGAAGGGGGTGGGGCAGAGGTTCCTCTTTAAGGTCACACCACTGCCAAGTGACCTCATGAACTCCTCCTTGGCTACTGAAGAGGTTCAGTCTTAGGGTAATGGTCTCTCCCCTCTGCTTAAACATCTGGGCTCCCATATCAGCCTCGCAGGAGGGGCTTGAGGGACAGGGGTGAAAGACGGGTCCTTTTTCCTGCTCAGATAAGGAGGAAGTACAGTGGTTAAGGACTCTGCTCTGGGTCAGAGACTTACAGGCTCAAATACCAGCCCAGCCACTGCAGCCCGTGCACCCTGGGCAAGCACCTGCACCTCCCTCCTTCCCTCCTGCCTGTTTACAACTGCATTTAACAAGATGCACAGGTAAAGGGCCTAGCAGAGTAAGTGCTACATACACGGGAACTGTTATTATTATTAACATCATCCTCATTACCATCCACATTA